>NW_026000119.1:648452-927058 GCF_001458135.2 Marmota marmota marmota | reverse complement strand
GGGGAGGGTGGAGGATGGGAAAGGCAGCGGAGCACAACAGACACTAGGATGGCAATTTGTAAATCAATGGATGTGTAACTGATGTGATTCTGCAATCTGTGTATGGGGTGAAGGTGGGAGTTCATAACCCACTTGAATCAAAGTGTGGAATATGATATGTCAAGAAATTTGTAATGTTTTGAACAACCCACAATAAAAAATTAAAAAAAAAAAATAAAAAAAAAATAAACACTTCAGCTTTTTTTTTTCTTTCTTAACACTATGAAACTATTTTCAGACATTTAATTATTATTTAATCATAGGATTTGGAACTTTTTTTTTCAAGGATCTTTGTAATACTTCATTTCAGCCTGTAAATGTTGCTGATGTTTGTGCTTAGAAGGGGAGTAACCTTACATTTTTATATCTCCAAGACCCAATGGCCTCTTCTCTTCACCATTCCAAGAGATAGTTTCAGCCCAGAGGAGCGACTATGGCTATTAAAGCTGTTAAGAACTCGAGGCAGTGGGAAACATGGTCTGCCAGGCAGAGGGCAGTATTAGGCACTGTATTTGAAATAGGTAGTTCGACTTTTGTGGCAAGGAGCAAGACCAGCTGTGTGTGGATTTTCATGGGGGCTGAGTCCAAGAGTGCTGAGGCTCTCACTGGTGATGGCCATGCCAGGGCTCTTCCCCACACCCAGCACAGACAGTGACGATTCAGCTGCTTCTTCCACTCTTAGCTACCAATAGCATATAGCTTGAACAAATGTCATGTTCTCAGGAGGAACTGACACCGGGTCTCCAGAGTGAGGGGCACAAGACTGGTTCACAGGCTCAGTGGATGAGAGGGGCTGGTGGGTGGCTCCTACTGTAGCCACATTCCTGTCTTCAGATGCACATATGGAGGTCTCTGGAATGCATACAGCTCTGCCAAGTACAACTTTGCCTTACCCTGTGCTGGTGGGCAAGGTGTGGTGGGGCTCAGTCTGCAGACTGCCTTGTCTGGCTTGGCTTATTTGGTTGGACTTGAGAAGGGACACATCTGATTACAGCTGTAACCCTCTATTCCCCAACCCTCATACCTGGTCAATGCCAAAATTAGGGGTCCATGACAGACCATTTCAAATACCTTGGCAAGGAGGAATCATTGACTTTATTTTTTTCAGTTTTATTTTGTTTCCCACATTATTTTTTTCATACTTTAATTTTATGTCTTTTTAACTTTCTTTTTCTCTCCTTTCTCATCTTTATTCTCCCCTTATTCTATTTTGATTTCTTCTTTGATTCCTGTTCTCCTTTTTAAAAATTTTATTTTATCATTAATTTTGCTTTCATTAATGTTTAACTTTTTAATTTATTCTAGATTATTGGTGTCTCTTTCTTCTTTATAATAAATGGGGTTACAGATGTTGTTTTTAGCAGGTTGTTATGACATGTTTACCTCTGGCTTACTTTTAAGTTGTTACTGGTGGTGGTTCTCTCCTCTCAAAGTGGTGCTGAGGATTGAGGACAGCACTTTGAATACATTTGGTGGATATTCTGCGACTGAGCTAAACATTCAGCCCAGCTGAGAGAAATTAAACCTTACCATCCATGACCTAGTCCTTTCCAAACTTTGGTGAATACCTCCACTTAAAATGTAGGGGGGACAAAAGCCCCTAGCTAATGACCTGATCCCAGGTGTACACAGATGGGGGTACCTGAGGACCCACTTTCTGGAAATTCACCTCCTTAGCAATGACAGAGAGAAAAGTTATAACTTTTGTGGTCACTCCACACACATGGATCCCTAGCATAGGTCACTCCCACACTTTTTCAGACAGCACAGTATTGATAAGTCTGGAAAAGTAATCACAGACAGTATACCTTGTATATTTTTTTTTTTTTTTTTTTTTTAAAGATAGAGTGAGAGAGGGAGGGAGAGAGAGAGAGAGAGAGAGAGAGAATTTTTAATATTTATTTTTTATTTCTCGGCGGACACAACATCTTTGTTTGTATGTGGTGCTGAGGATCGAACCCGGGCCGCACGCATGCCAGGCGAGCGCGCTACCGCTTGAGCCACATCCCCAGCCCTACCTTGTATATTACACCATCTATATCATACCTGCCCGAACTACCAGAGGGCCCTACTTATGTTATGCAGGTTTCTTCATTGTCCATGTTGTACACACAGAGTAAAACCTACCAATCACAGCCTAAGAATCCATAGGAAAACTATAATATGAAGTCCATTTGGAATCAAACTTAACACTACCTATCAAACCAATGTCTCAGGGCACATTGTCAGGAGAAGTCTGCTCACTAAGAAAAACCTCACATAAAATTGGGAGAGATATCCATCCCATCACATGTGCAAATCTCAACAGGAAAATGCAAGAAACATGAAAAAAAGGCACCATAACTCCTCCAAAAGTTTGTAACTAGTAACTGAAAATGAAGATAGCAAAGTGGATGAAGTGTTGGGCAAAGAATTCAAAGATGATACAAAAACTAAACTGCTGAATGAATTAAGGAAGACAATGCAGGCTATGAAAGAGAAGTTCAATAAAGTGAGTTTCTGAAAAACAACCGAATAGAAACCTTGGAAATGAAAAGTAAACAAACAAATAAACAACAAACTCAGTTGAAAGTTTTACCAACAGATGAGACAAAGCTGAAGAAAGAATATTAGGGTTGGAAGACAAGGTAGATGAGCTAGCATATTCAGACAGTAATGATGAAAAAAATTTCTTTAAAGTTCTGATCACAACATACAAGATCTCTGGGACAACACAAAACCAAGCATTCAAATCAGTTTGGAAGGAGTTGAACATAGACTAATGGTGTAGAAAATCTATTCTTATCGACCAATGTTCATTTGAATAAAAAATGGATCACTGAAGAAATGAGGGGGAAAATTTTAAAAATTCTTAGAATCAAATAGACATGGAAACAGAACCTATCAGAACTTATGGGAAAGCAGTTATATGAGGGAAATTTTATAGCTTTCAGTGCCTACATTGGAAAAACAGAGAAATATCAAATAAATAACCTAATAATGCCTTAAGCTTTTCTTTCTCAGGTCTTAGAAAAACAGGAGAAAGCTGAAGTCCAACTCAGTAGAATGGAAGAAATAATAAAGATCACAGTAGAAATAAATGAAATAGAAATTTTTAAACTACAAAAAGGTAAATGAAACAAAGGATTCTTTGAAAAGATAAACAAAATTGACAAACCGTTAGCCAAACTAACCAAAAGAAAGAGAAGCGGTCCAAATAAAAAAAAAATTAAAGTTGAAAAGGGGACAATTACAGGTACAACTAAAATCCAGATCACTAGGGAATGTTTTGAAAAATTATATTCCAAAAAGTTGGAAAATCTATAGAAATAACACATTTTAAGACATGTATAACCTACTAAAATTAAACTAAGAGGATATAAAAAAATCTAAACAAATTGATAACAAGCATTGAGATTAAAGCAGTAATAAAAAAAAATCTTTCAACAAAGAAAAGCTCAAGACTGGACAGATTCACAGCTAAATTTTACCAAGACTTTTAAAGAAGAACTAATACCAATGCCCACAAATGGTTACATTAGTGGAAAAGGAATTAATTGTTCCAAACATATTCTACAAAGCCAGTATTACCCCCATACCAAAACCTGTTAAGGACAAAACAGAAACAAAACAACAACTACAGAAACTCTAGAACAATATCCCTGAAGAATGTAGATGCAAGATTTCTCAATAACATATTTGCAAATTCAATTCAGCATCATATTAAATGAGTTTATATACCATGATCAAATGGGTTTCATTCCAGGGATTCAAGGTTGATTCAACATATGCAAATCAGGGAACGCAATTCAACACATAAGTAGAATCAAGGATGAAAAACACATGATCATCTCAATAGATGCAGACAAAGGATCATACCACAACATAATAAACATTCTATATGACAAATCCACAGCCAAAATCACACTAAATAGCAACACCTGAAAGTCCCTACTCAGGAATGAGACAAATTTGTCTACTCTCACCACTCTAATTCAATATAGTATTGAAAATTTTAGCCAGATAAATCAGACAAAAGAAGGAAAGAAAAGGGATACAAATAGGAAAGGAGGAAGAAAATTGTTCCTGTTCATAGATGATGTGATTCTATACCTAGAATACCCTACAGAGTCCACTAAAAGCCTCAAATTCATCAAGCCACAAATTAAGCAAGATAGAAGTATGTAAAATAGTATTGGTATAAAAATTGATGTATAGACTAATGAAATAGAATAGAGGACCTAGGTAAATAAACATGCTTCTACAGACAATTGATTGATTCTTGATAAAGGTGCCCAAAACATACACTAGAGGAAAGACAGCCTCTGCAGTAAATGGACTTTCACCTATGGTTGATTAAACTAAATCCTTATCTCTTGTCCTGTACAAAAACAACTCAAATGGATCAGAAACCTTAAAGAAATATCTGACACTTAGAAAATAGTGGAAGAAAAGATAGGAGAAGTACTTTAAGATAAAAGTATATGCATTAATTTCTTAAATAGAACTTTAATAGCTCAGGAAATAAGAGCAAGAATTGACAAATGGGATTATATAAAAATACAAAGCTGCTGCACAGCAAAGAGTGAAAAGACATACGACTTACAGATTGGGAGAAAATCTGTTCATCTGACAGAGGGTTAACATTCAGAATATGTAAAGAACTCAAAAAAGTTAACATCAAAAAACAGATAATTCTATCAATATATGGGCAAATGAATTGAATAGACTCTTCTTAAAAACAGTACAAAGTCCAATAAATATATGAAAAAAATGCTCAACATATTTAACCATCAGAGAAATGCAAATCAATACTACATTGAGATTCCATCTCACTCTAGTCAGAATGGCTATTACAAGAAAACAAAAACTGTGACAAAGGGAAAAAAAGAAATCTTTATACACTGCTGTTGGGAATGTAAATTAATGCAGCTATATGAAAAACTGTTCATAAAAATGTGAAAATAGAAGTATTATCTTATTCAATTATACCACTCATGGGTTTAAAACTGAAGGAAATGAAGGCAGCATACAAAAGAGACACCTGCTTATCTGTGTTTATTGTGACAATATTCACAATAACCACTGTATGGAATCAGCATAGATGCCCATCCATGGACAAAGAAAATGTAATATATACACATACACATAATGTCCATAGAGAAGAACAAAATTGTGCCATTGGCAGGAAAATGGATGGAACTGGAGATCATCATGTTAAGAAAGCTAGAATCAGAAAGACAAATATTGCATCTTTTCTTTCATATGAAGAATCTGGAAAAAAACATTTGACATGAAAATAGAGCAGGAACTATTAGGGAAGAGGAAAGGACCCCAGGAAGGGAAGAAAGTAAGACGGTGGGAGCGAGGGTGGATATGATCAAAGTGCATGCATGAAACTGTCACAAGGAGCCAGGTACAGTGGCCCATGCCTTAAATCTCAGTGGCTTAGGAGGCTGAGGCAGGAGGGTTGCAAGTTCAAAGCCACTCTCAGCAATTTAGTGAGGACTTAAGCAACTTCTTAAGACCCTGTCTCAAAATAAAAAATAAAAAGGGCTGGGATGTGGCTCAGTGGTTAAGTTTCTGGGTTCAATATCTGGTACCAAAAAAAGAAAAAAACAGTGCCATAAGGAAACCCATTATAACTCATGATTATAATAAAAGTTAAAAATAGAAAAAAAGTTGCAGAATTAGTGATGAAGACTGGACTTAAAATTAGATATATTGAGAAAAACTAGATATGTCCAAGATTTGATATAGCAACTAGCAAGTTTCACCTGTGTATTAAGTGTCTTTGTGATGATGTTGTAAAGAAATGTATTATATTATTATTAAAAAGAGTTCATAGGTATTACAGAAGGGATTATACTATCATTATGTTTAAACTTTGATATAAATAGGTTTCTAGAGAATAATTTGCACACATTTCTTTTATATTCTTTTTTTCCCAATAAAATGCTAATTTAAGCACCAATACTGCTTTTCCTGTGGTGCTTGCACAAAGGTAAACTAATGAGTCTAATTAAGGTTTTCTTAAATATAAGCAGTTTTCTTCCTTCCAGTATAATTTATCAGGAGATAAAAATCAGGTACAAAGAACATTTGTACAATTTTTTAGTTGGTACAAACCAAATACAAAAGAGGTATTTGATTTGAGAGTGAATACCTGGTAAACTTTTGGAAGCTTTTTAAAATAGGATGCAAAATTACAAAATGACAAAGGGAAATATCTTTCAATAAAACATCTGAGGATGGCTAGCAGTGCACATTTTGTTTCTGTATGGAAAAGCAGTTAACATTAATGCTATATATAATGAATATTTTCACAAGATGCCAAATGAATATAGATTAGCCACAACTCATTGATAGTAAAAGTATAGTTTGAAAGTTATAGATGAAAAAGACAATGTTTGAAATCAACCCGTGTTTACACAAAGTTATGGAGGTGTCACATTAGCATTGATAATTTATATCTTGCCACCACTTGTAATTACAATGTTGCTAGCCACCATTTTCCAATTATTTCTGCAAGTGATATACCAATTTATTATGTTGAATAGGATTTGTAGAAGCAGTGTTCTGATCTGAGGAAGGGAGCCTTAGTACTAGATCTGTGTCTCAGATTGGCTTGAGAAAGGTGATCCCAGTGGCATAGTTACATTACATTTAAAAACTTTTATTATTTAATTTAAAATTTAACTTCCAAGAGTATGTAGACAACAACTTCCAAGAATATGTAGAAAAACAATACCAAGGAGTAATCTTCTTTCTCCCATCATCCCCATCTCCTACTTCTGTTCCCAAGAGACAAAACCATTACAATTGACTCTCTTTCCAGATTATATATATATTTTTTAAAATATTTTTAGTTGTAGATGAAATGTGTTCACGATATCTTTATTTTATTCATCTGGAATGTTCTTTACTGCTTATTTCCCCAAAGGACACACTTGGTGTGCTTTCGTTTTCTATCTTGCACTTTTGGAGTACACAAAGAATGAAAAATTAAAGTTGCCTGGGAATTCTGTCATCACATACTTAACGTGATATATAAATTATTGTCATCTTTGCCCTCTGTGGCCCCAGCTGCCCAGGAACTCCCATAATAGCAACAGAATGAATGACAGGCCAGATCCAGTGGCATGTGTTTAATTTTCAGCCAGCTAACACAAGGAAAAAGCTTAAGTCGTTGTGTTAATGAAGACTCAGTTGTCTATTATTGTATTGTCCTTTCACCAATGAGGTGATTCAAACAGAAAATTTTGTATATTTCTGCATTTTTTTTTACATAATTTCCATGTATGTTGGAATGATTGAGGTCCTCTATTACATGAGTGGAGAAAATTCTTGTGCTTAGTTTCTCTGTGAAGCAGAAATCTACTTCTGCCTTGCCTTTTTAAGCCATTATGATGGTGTTATATAGTTTGAGGTCAAATTCTTTTTAAGTCATTATGATGGTGTTATATAGTTTGAGGTCAAATTCTTATGTTTAAAACTGACGTTCTACTGTGGTATAATTGACATACCACAAACTTGACATTTTTAGAGGGCATAATTTGATAGTTTTGACATAAGTATATACTGTGATATCATCACTACAATAAATATGAAGAACATATCTATTACCTCAAAAAAGTTCCCAAGCCTTTTGCCATCTCTTTCTTCAACCTTCCCCAGCTTTAAATAATCAATCACTAATCTGTCTTCTCCCACTGTAAATTATTTGGCGTATTTTTGAATTTTTATTAATGGAATCACACAGTATATGTATTCTTTTTCATCTGGCTTCTTTCACTTGGCATAATTATTTCAATTCATCCGCACTGTTGCATTTATTCATCATTTATATACATATACATATATATATATATATATATATATATATATATATACATACATACATATGTATATATGTACATTTTTGTGAGTTGCAATCCGTTGCATAAATGTGTTACAATTTGTTTATTCTTTCTTGGGACATTTGGATTAGTTTCAATTTGGGGCTCCTGAAAATAAAGATTGTATGAACTTTCCTGTTTGAGTCTGCATGGATGTATGTGTGCTTTTCTTTTTCTCCGGTAAATACTAAGCAGAAGGATGGGTAAATCATATGGTAGGCATATATTTAACCTTTTAAAGGAATTGCCAAACTGTTTTCCAATGGCCATACAATTTTACTTTCTACCAACAATGTATG
Organism: Marmota marmota marmota; assembly: GCF_001458135.2. Lineage (NCBI taxonomy): Eukaryota > Metazoa > Chordata > Mammalia > Rodentia > Sciuridae > Marmota > Marmota marmota. The sequence continues at coordinate 918,843 of NW_026000119.1, read as the reverse complement.
AGAATTCTAGTTCTATAATGTAACACTGTGCCAACCTTTGGTCAGTGTTTTTAATTTTAACTATTTAAATAAGGGTGTAGTTATAGTTCATTATTTTAAATTTGCATTTCTCTAATGAGTAACTGGTTTGAATATCCTTTCTTCTGTTTATTTATCATTTGAAATTTTCTTAGTAAAATGTCTGTTCAGACTATCGTTCTATTTTTAAAATAGATTATTTTCCTATTATTGAGTTTTGAGAATTTTTTTAACATGTTCTAAATATAAGTCTTCAGTCAGGTATTTGATTGGGTCATAGTTTTCCCATTCTGTGACTATCTTTTAATTTTATTTACAGTATATTTTAAAGTATATTTAAATATACAGTATATTTCTTAATTTTTCTGAAGTCCAATTTGTACATTCTAAAATTTTTTATGGATTATGATATTTGTATCACAAATTACACATATTTAAAGTGTATAGTTTAATAAGTATTTTTTTTACCTATCTTGTTTTATTTGTGAGATGCCCTCCATATGGTTTGTTTCAAAGAAAATCCACACTCAAATACTCTTTTATATGAATATTTTCAACAAGAATGTACCATCAAGAATACAAATAGTAATAAATGCAGGAGAGGTCAGGTGCAATGGCACATGCCTGCAATTCAGAAAGTGATGCAGGAGAATAACAACTTCAAGACCAGCCTCAACAATTTAATGAGACCCTCAGCAATTTAAGGAGACTCTGTCCTAAAATTTAAAGAATTAAAAAGCACTGGGGATGTAATTCAGTTGTAAACCACCTCTGGCTCGATCCCCAGCACCAAATAAAAAAATACTAGCGAGAATGCAGAGAAGAGAATACTTATACACTGCTGGTGGGTTTGGAAGTTAGTACAACCACTTTTTTTTTTTTTGCAGTTTGGGCTCTTCTTTTATTTTTTTTGACATATCATATTTCATACATTTGATTCAAGTGGGTTATGAACTCCCATGTTTACCCCGTATACAGATTGCAGAATCATATTGGTTACACATCCACGTTTTTACATATTGCCATACTAGTGACTGTTGTATTCTGCTATCTTTCCTATCCTCTACTATCCCCCCTCCCCTCCCCTCACATTTTCTCTCTCTACCCCATCTACTGTAATTCATTTCTCTCCCTTGATTTTTTTCCCTTTCCCCTCACATCCTCTTATATGTAATTTTGTATAGCAATGAGGGTCTCCTTCCATTTCCATGCAATTTCCCTTCTCTCTCCCTTTCCCTCCCACCTCTCGTCCCTGTTTAATGTTAATCTTTTTCTCATGCTCTTCCTCCCTGCTCTGTTTTTAGTTGCTCTCCTTATATCAAAGATGACATTTGGCATTTGTTTTTTAGGGATTGGCTAGTTTTACTTAGCATAATCTGCTCTAATGCCATCCATTTCCCTGCAAATTCCATGATTTTGTCATTTTTTAGTGCTGAGTAATACTCCATTGTGTATAAATGCCACATTTTTTAATCCATTCATCTATTGAAGGGCATCTAAGTTGGTTCCACAGTCTAGCTATTGTGAATTGTGCTGCTATGAACATCGATGTAGCAGTATCCCTATAGTATGCTCTTTTACCGTCTTCAGGGAATAGTCCGAGAAGGGCAATAGCTGGGTCAAATGGTAGTTCCATTCCCAGCTTTCCCAGGAATCTCCATACAGCTTTCCAAATTGGCCGCACCAATTTGCAGTCCTACCAGCAATGTACAAGTGTACGCTTTTCCCCACATCCTCGCCAGCACTTGTTGTTGTTTGACTTCATAATGGCTGCCAATCTTACTGGAGTGAGATGGTATCTTAGGGTGGTTTTGATTTGCATTTCTCTGACTGCTAGAGATGGTGAGCATTTTTTCATGTACTTGTTGATTGATTGTATGTCCTCCTCTGAGAAGTGTCTGTTCAGGTCCTTGGCCCATTTGTTGATTGGGTTATTTGTTATCTTATTGTCTAATTTTTTGAGTTCTTTGTATACTCTGGATATTAGGGCTCTATCTGAAGTGTGAGGAGTAAAGATTTGTTCCCAGGATGTAGGCTCCCTATTTACCTCTCTTATTGTTTCTTTTGCTGAGAAAAAACTTTTTAGTTTGAGTAAGTCCCATTTGTTGATTCTAGTTATTAACTTTTGTGCTATGGGTGTCCTATTGAGGAATTTGGAGCCCGACCCCACAGTATGTAGATCGTAGCCAACTTTTTCTTCTATCAGACGGCGTGTCTCTGATTTGATATCAAGCTCCTTGATCCATTTTGAATTAACTTTTGTGCATGGCGAGAGAAAGGGATTCAGTTTCATTTTGTTGCATATGGATTTCCAGTTTTCCCAGCACCATTTGTTGAAGATGCTATCCTTCCTCCATTGCATGCTTTTAGCCCCTTTATCAAATATAAGATAGTTGTAGTTTTGTGGATTGGTTTCTGTGTCCTCTATTCTGTACCATTGGTCCACCCGCCTGTTTTGGTACCAGTACCATGCTGTTTTTGTTACTATTGCTCTGTAGTACAGTTTGAAATCTGGTATCGCTATACCTCCTGATTCACACTTCCTGCTTAGAATTTCTTTTGCTATTCTGGGTCTTTTATTTTTCCATATGAATTTCATGATTGCTTTATCTATTTCTACAAGAAATACCGTTGGGATTTTGATTGGAATTGCATTAAACCTATAGAGAACTTTTGGTAATATCGCCATTTTGATGATGTTAGTTCTGCCTATCCATGGACAGGGTATATTTTTCCATCTTCTAAGATCTTCTTGTATTTCTCTCTTTAGGGTTCTGTAGTTTTCATTGTATAAATCTTTCACCTCTTTTGTTAGGTTGATTCCCAAGTATTTTATTTTTTTGAGGATATTGTGAATGGGGTGGTTTTCCTCATTTCCAATTCAGAAGATTTGTCGCTGATATACAGGAATGCCTTTGATTTACGCGTGTTGATTTTATATCCTGCTACTTTGCTGAATTCATTTTAGTTTAATAAGTTTTAAAATAGGTATATACTGTGACACCATCATCACAATGAAGATATCAATAGTGAAGATATCTGTTAATTATCAGAATATACCATATCCATTACACCTAAAAGTGTTCCCATGCCTAACTCAAGGTCAGAAATATTACCTATATTTTCTTTTGGAAGTTTTATAATTTTAGAATTTATGTACATAACATATTTTGAATTAATATTGTACATTTGTATTTATGATATATTTTGAGCAGCTTGTTTTGCTGCTAATGCTACCTTATTTTGATTACTTTCTCTTTACAATTATTTCTGTAAATCCTCAAATTTAATTCTTCTTTTCTAAAATGCTTTAGCTTTTTAAAATTCTTTATATTTATACATGAGCTTTAGAATCAGCTTATCAATTTCTCCAAAATGTATCCCTTAATTTTGATTGGGATTGCATGGAAACTACAGAAAATTTTGGAGAAAGGTGACATTAATATTGAGTCTTTTATTTCATGTCTATGGTACATTTCCCTCATTTTTTTAGCACATCTTTAATTTCAGCAATATTTTCTGGTTTTCAGCATACAAGTCTTGTATATCTTTTGCCAGATTTATCTCTAAGTATTTCTCATATTTTCATTTGATTGTAAACAAAATTTAAAGAATTTCAATATCTTATTGTCCTTTGCTAGCACATAGATTGATATATTTGGAGAGTGGATTTTTCAGACTTGCTAAACTCATCAATTAATCCTACTAGTTTTCTTTTAGATCATATAGGATATCCTACAGGCTTTATATCATCTGCTAATAAGAATAGTTCACTTCTTCCTTTATATTTTATTGTCTTTTCATTACTTTTCTCACCTTACTGACAGTCTAGAACCTTTAATACCAATTTTAATATGAATGCCTCACTCCAGACCTAATATTGGCAAAATACACATAAAATTGATCACTTAAAATAGTATGTTCAGAGGCAATAAGTATATTTACATTGTTATGCAACTGCCATCATCCAGTTCCAGAATGTTTTGTCTTCTTCCACTGAAATTCTGTACCCAGAACACACTAAGTACTCCATCCCCACCTCCTGGCAGTCACAGTTCTACTTTCTGTCTATACATCTGGTCAGTCTTGGTACCTCCTGCAAATATAGTCATATAATATATGTCTTTTTGTAACAGGTTCATTCTACTTGCATAATGTCCTCAATTAATATTCTAGTATATGCACACACACACACACACACACACAGTAGTTGCAACAGTATTCACATGGGACTAAATACAGGACTCCCTGAGAATATCAGAAACCATGATTTCTCACATTCCTTATGTAAAATAGCACAGTACTCATTTACCTATGCCCATCCTCTTGTTTTCTTTAAATCATTTCTAGGTTACTTATAATACCTATTGCTATACAAATACCATGTAAATAATATTATACAGTAGTGTTTATTGAATAATGAAAAGAAACAAGTCTATATGTGTTTTGTATGGATATAATTTCTTCCTGAATACTTTCAGTGTGAGGTTGGTTGAACGCAAAGGTACAAAACCTACAGATAAGTGGCCTGAGGATGCCACATTAGTTTATCTTTCTATGTTTTCTGGGACACTTGGGTTGCTTCCACCTTCTGACTATTTGAATAATGTTGCTATGAACATGGATGTGCAGAGATCTCATTGACACCATGCTTTTAATTCTTTTGAATATCTACCAGAAGTGCAGTTGCTTGATTATATGATAATTTTATTTTAAAATTTTAAGGAACTGCCATAATGACTAAACAATTTTATACTCCCATGGATTACTCTCATTGTAATTTTGATTTGCATTTCCCTAAGGATTTATGATATTGAGCATCTTTTCCTGAACGTGTTGGCATTCAACAAAAGACTTTTTAAAGAAGTGTCTACTTGCTGGGTGCAGTGGTAGACGCCTAAAATCCCAGTGGCTCTGGAGGTGGAGGCAGGAGAATTGCGGAGTTCAAAGCCAGCCTCAGCAATTTAGCAGGGCTCTAAGCAACTCAGTGAGACCCTGTCTCTAATAAAATATAAACTAGGTCTAGAGATGTGGCTCAGTGGTCGAGTGCTCCTGAGTTCAATCCCTGGTCCCCCCCGCCAAAAAAAAAAAAAAAAGAAAAGAAAAGAAATGTCTACTCATATCCTTTGCCTATTAAGTCAGGTTATTTTTTTGTTCTTGTTGCTGAGTTACAGGAGTTTTTAACGTTCTGAATATTAACCTCTTAATGGATATATGATTTGATCCTATTTTATACCATTTTGTAGGCTGCCTTTTTACCTGATGGATTGTGTCCTTCAATGCATATGAGTTTTTAGTTCTGATGCAGTCCAATTTATCTGTTCTTGTTTTTGTTGCCTGTGTTTTTGGTGTAGTAGCCAAGAAATCATTTCCTAATTCAGTGCCATGAAGGTTTTGCTCTGCTTTCTTTAATGTGTTTGCAGTTATGGTTCTTCTATACAAGGATTTGATCAATTTTGAGTTAATTTCTTTATATAATGTAAGGTAAGGCTCCAAATTCATTCTTTTGCAAGTGGAAATCCAATTTTCTAAGTACCATATGTGGAAAAGAGTGTGGCTTCTTTCCATTGAATGATCTTACATCTTGTCAAAAATCATTTGAACATATACCCAAAGGTTCATTCCTGATTTCTCTGTTTTATAAAACACTTTTTTTAAAAATTTCACCTGTAGTTTTTAAAAGACACTATCATTCTTGTTTGATACTGCTTTAAGGACATCATCTCACTGTCTTCTTGCTTACATTGTTTCTGATAAAAACTCTATAGCAATTCCCATTTTTAAATTCTGAACATAGTATATCTTTTGTTCTCTGACTACTTTTAATAAGCTCACCTCTGACTTGGGATAGTTCTATTCACTATTTCTTTATTTTATAATGGTGTGAAAGTAAAGCAATATGCATTTGGTAGAAACTGTACTTCAAATTTTGAATTTTAATCTTTTCCCTGGCTAGGGATATGAGGTACTCTCTTGCAATTTCAGGTACCAGCAAGCCATAATTGCTGTCATCTGTAAGATCACAAGGATAAACAACCACTATTCTACAGTGAAATGTGTCACTAAGGTTTGATATTCATTGGTTTAGGTTCAATTAAGTTCATTGTTCTATTTAATGATATTTTCAACTTATGCTGATTTTTTGGTGATACAATCTCACAGAAAGTTTTTGTTTTATTCTTTTTATCACTGTTTTAAACAATTTGAGTTTGAGATATCTTGCTTGCTTCCTTCCTTCCTTTCTTTTCTGTGTGGTGACAACAGTTGAAACCAGGCCTTGGACGTGCTGGGCAAATGTTCTACCATTAAGCTATACCCCATTTTTTATGTTTTTTTTTTTTTGTGTGTGTGTGTGTGTGATTGAAATTAATGGAATTCCTTGAATTTCTGGGCTTATAATTTTCATCAGATTTGGAAAATTTTCAGTTATTATTTCCTTCTGTATTTTTTCTGTCATTCTACATTTTTTTCAAGGACTCTAATTACATCTCCATTAGCCTATTTGAAGTTTTCTCACAGATTGCTGGTGTTTTGTTCACTTTTTTAGTCTTTTTTTCTCTCTCTCTGATTCTGATTTATTTTGATAGTTTCTATTGCTATGGCTTCATGTTCATTAACTTATTTTTTGGAATTTTCAGTTCATTGTTTATCCTATGGGGTATATTTTTCATCTCAGATGTAGTTGTTTTCACCATTAGAAATTTGATTTTTGTCTTTTTTATATATCTATGCTATCTCATTTTATAAATGAGGAAACTGAGGCACACGGATAAGAAACTTGCTTGAGATTTGGGAGTTATTAAGAAGTGTGGACACAAATCCAAGCATCCTGGCTACAGTGACTTCTTTTTTAGTTGTTAGTTGTACTCTTATTTAATAGGCATTATTTTTCCACATTAATCTTTTATTTAGAACAATTTTTGGCATATGAAAAGGACATAACAATTGTTCATTGTTTTGGTAAAGTGTTGGCAATCTGCAGAACTTTCTCAAGACTGAAAATTCAATTCAGATCAGAATTCTTAAAAATCCCCTTGATCCCTCCATAATTTTTCTTAAAGCTGCCCCCAGTCTCTTGTCAACAATATAGGGAAAAGTTTCCATTTCCATCCATCTAGTTCTTATTTCTCTAACAACATTACAGAATTATGTGTATGTGTCTGAATGCTGAAAGGAAGGTGAGCTACACAGTGGGTCAAATGAAGTTTCAGGGCACAGACAGCTTGCTGATTAGTCAATAGATGTTGCTTCCTTGCTGCTAAAGAAGCACCTCATTAGTTGCCAGATGGAGAATAGATAACCTGACTTCTTACCACAGGAAATGTACCACTGACAGAGGCTGGGTAGTCTTCAAAGGCTAAGTGTGTTCTCATGAGGTTTTGGAGTATGTTGTGTAAAGTAGCACCATCTCAGTGGGTGCCGGGTTTCACTCGCGACTAAAACATTCAGGGGTCACTCCAGTTGAACTGAGCTGACTGGGCTGTGCAAAATAACTACACAAGGGACACAAATACCTTTATCTTTGGGGTCGCTGTGACGGCTCCTCTGACCTTAAGGGTCTGCAGGAAGAGAGAGAGAGAGAGAGAGAGAGAGAGAGAGAGAGAGAGAGAGAGAGAGAGAGAGAGAGAGAGAGAGAGCGCCCACATGTGCTGACCCCTTTTATTGAAGAGAAGCTATTCAGATGAGGCAAGGGGTCAGGTTTCAGGGGGTTGAGTCCAGCTTCATGATGTCTGCTGTCAGCAGGTTGACTGACATCTAGGAAGGTCACACCCAAGGGCACAGTAAGATGAGGGGACACACAAAGGGTGCTTCCATGGATCTATTCCAAACAGGGCAAGGGGTTATATTACAAAGGAACAGGTGAGCATAGCTTCACCCATGGGGCTGTAGCAAGACACACCCATGCATGAGACACCATCCCTGGAACCCAAGAAGGGTGGGGAAAGTCCTGCCACATTTCTGCGAACTTGACGCCTCAGCACCCAGTCAGGGAGTGTGACTCAGTCATATGCAAGGTTGGTCTCCCACAAGCAGGTGCTATTCAGAACAATTTTTGTGAATAACATCTCCCTAGATTATGAAGTCCACAATTCCCACAATGGGATGCAGCTGTCCTATGTAGTTACTAGGTGAGTTGTAGATTCAAGTGACCTAAACTTGAGCTCAGTTGGAGGTATGGTCACGAATTCTTCATCAGGATCCATGGAGGTCTGGTGATTCCATGCTAGGCTCTACAAATCTTTCATCTCCTTCAGCCTCAACTGCTTCCTTGCTTCTTGTTTACTGAATGTCTCTTCCTTGGATCCTGGGGAATTTTTGTTCTGCCTTAAGGACAGGAAATTTAGCTAATTCATTGGTTTTCTTCTTTGCCTGGGGTTCCCTTAGAGGCTGAGCTTTTGAAACTTGAAAACATTTACATTCTCTACAGTAGTAGAGAGAGCCTTGAGGCTTGAATGTTAAAAGATCATGTTATTTCATTAGTGAAAGGGACAGTCTGAAATATTAGGAAAGAAAGAATATACTACTATTTCAAATATATTCATGTACTTAATGAGACTATGAATTCTGTAAAGCTAAGGAATTCTTTTTATAAACAAAAGGAATAGATTTAAATACCATACAGTTTTGGTCAAGCTAAACTGTCAAATCTTTGTATTTCTCATTAATGCACCACTCCAGAGGAAATTCTGTTCTGTTTTTTTTCATGCATTATGAACACTTTTATTTCTAAAAATGAGTTGTGTGCTTGACTGAAAATTCATTTCTGTGGCACAGAGGTGATTTATTTCATAAGATTAATATTAGCTTCACTAATTTTAGGGACAGTTATATTGACTTACCCTTTAACCTGATTATAATATAACCATTCATACTAAGTCTCATTATTTAAGCTGAGAATTGTATCTTTGAATTCTAAGAAGTGGGTAAAAGAACCTTATTCTTTGCTGTTAAACTGTCATACTTTTCCTGTGCTGAAATTATCTATTTTGTATTTTCATAGGGGCCTAGGCAATGATATTTAAATACTAGTATAGATGGTTTAATGAAAGTATGAATTTGATGTTATATGCTTGGATTTAGAGTTCATACCTAGAATGTAATTCAATGTAAGTAATGTGCAAATTAAGTATGTAAAACTATAATTAATAGCCATCACCTGCTGGCTACAGATCAAAAGCAACACATTAAAAACCTCATTTGCATGTATTATTTTCAATAGTTAAGAACTTTGGATTCACATTTTGTAGATCTGCATTGTAGTTTTAGTTATATTACTTCATCTTGCGGCTTTGAGAAAATATTTAAATCCTCCAGTTATTTGTTTCTTGTCTTCATGAAGAGGTGATGGGATTGGGTCTGCTGTGGGCTTGCAATTTTCCATCAGTGTCAATTCAGGAAAAATTATCCTTCAAAATGAATTTTAAAAATTATCAGTTATGCTTATAAAGTATATGCAATATAGTGGAAAGACAATGTTTGAAAACATATATAAAATTTCTTTTATTATTTCTGTGAATAAAAATTTAGGAACATACAATAAAGTGCTATCATAAACGAAAGTTGAAACTGACTAAATTTGTTTTTGAAATTCTTATATTTTTCTTCCCTACTCATCTTCTAAACCACTTAATTGAAAATGTGGTATGTCTCATGCTGTAGTATTTAAAATGAGATTTTCCCATTGCAAATGGAGGAAAAGTCAGCAACAATTTTATTCTAAAATCTATTTCCCAGCCTTCTTGTGTTGGAAAAAAAATGATTTTCATCAGCCACTATTCTCCTTCTGATAGTGGCTAGTGAAAGTGCTTTACCTTTTATTTAGAAAACAACCTGTCTCTCACACACTGCCACCTGCTGGTCATTTCCTTCTGTGTCCCACACTGAGCCAATCTTCCTTCAAATTCCTTGCCTAGCAATTTCATTAGTTTATCTTCTCTACTACCCAGAACCACACATTCAACAGGTGATTCCTAAGATTTGGAAAACAGTCTGCAGAACTTAGGACTTTGTAGACCTTATCCTTGATATTCTATTATGAGCCTCACCAAAGAGTCAGAAGGGCCAAATGTAGATTCCAGAATGAACATCAATATACTTTATCATTTTTAGGATTCCTTTCAGCTCAAAAATTTCTTATTTCTTTATGGAATATCAGACACATAATTTGTATTATTGTTGTTGTTTGATTTTTATATGTAGGGCATTAATTTCTGCTAGAATCCTGTGAAATAAATCCACGGGAATTATTTTAAACTGAAATAAACTTTTGTATGCCATCTTGGTGGCATCTAATTGGAAAATTAGGAAATAATATTTTGGAATATTCATAGAGTGTCTGCTATAATATACTCAGAAATGTTCAAAGATTTATTAGATGTTCCTTTGAAAACTTCTTGGTTTTCAAATTGAGACAGGCTGTTTTTAATTCAGTGACTATTATTTCTCTTGTATAAGAGAAATATTATGAATTTTAATACTTCTATTTGGGATTTTTATAGACTCCTATCTATCATGCCCAACATTGGAAAAATATCATCTTCTTAATCTTCCTGATATTTAGCAACATATTGGCAGAAAATAATCTTGAAACCTAGGGAATTTATTTAGATCAATAGTAGGAATGAAAAGAAATCTCAAGCTTTTCAGTCCAATCTCAGAAATTCAGATTCACCCCACAGAAGTGTTTGTTTCTACACATACATTGTTTTATGCAAATTATAGTTCATACCAAGTAAGTTGAAAATTCACACAACTATCATCAAATATATTTTGCACATTTGTTAAGAATAGCACTGATGCAAGTGTCATGGACTTGCTTAGCTCAGGATGAAGTTTATTTGATGTCTGCCCAGCCATCAAATAGGACTAACAGATCTGCAGTTGCCTGTCTTTGCCACTGCAGTCTGACCATCTGCTGAGATGGCTTAGGTAATGGGTTTGATCATATTCAAAACTATTATTTCTGCTTGGCATAGAAGTACATTTATGCAGAAGCACAGTGTGTGTGTCTGTTTAAACATTAAGTTTAGATTTTATATTTAACTTCCCAGTAATTTGACTAAAGTCAAGAATGATGTATCTGATTACTTTTATTATATGCTAATTAATAAATTGTGTTCTCACTAGGAGGGGTATTATTTCTTCTGGGAGAAATAAATGATCTCTTTAATCCCTGACTTGAAGGCTAACTTAATAGAAAGTTCCCGTCCTTTGTGTGGCTCCTGCCAGGCATTCTGCTTTCAGAAAGTGGTAATTTCAGATTAAGCTGAAATATTGCCATGCTGGATGACAATTGCTACTAATTTCATTTTTAATGGAAAAAATTTAACTAAAATAGAATATTGGTTCAATTTTGAAACTATATTTCCTTGGAAGAGGTTTGTCTCATTTATTACAAATTAGAAGCTATTTGGCTAGCTGCTACACCTATCAATTTCCTCTGTAAAAGTATTCAACAGAATTAATGAAATAAGAATGCTAAATTTCAAGTATATGATACACTTTAACAGAGTCATTAAATATAAGTCTTTTATTTGGGGTTTTTATTTTAGTAAGAAATAAAATTTAAAAATCCAATACATATCTAAAAATCTCTCAAAGAAGTAATATAATACCTTTCAGTGCTTTATTTAAAAATATACACATGTGGCTTTTCTCTTATTCTTTTTTTAATATATATTTTAATACTCATTATTGCTTCAAAATGTGAGAGTTGCAAAAAATATAAAATTCTTTAACTTCATTCTTACTTGCACCTGTTCATTATAAATGTTTGAGTCAGTTTTTTATAGTATTGATTATGTTCACCACTATAACAAAATATCTGAAATATGCTAACTATATAAAGAAAAGATGTCTTTTTGTTTCACAGTTTTGAAGGCTGACAGTCCAAATACTCTGGCATGGGCTTTTATGAGGGTCTCATGGTCGATAACAGATCTCAGAACTCGAGCTAGTGCAGGAAGAAGAATCATATCTTAAAACCTCAAACTGGAGAGTGACTTATAAGTCAGGCTCAGATTTTTATCACAAACTGATTTTATGAGAACTTCTAGGAGACTAGAATATCCTTCGCCATGACCTAAAGGCTCTCCATAGGCCTCACCTCATTAAGTTTCCTCACCATCTTCCACCACTGCACTGGGAACCAAGCTTCTACCAAATGCCAATGTGGGGGTCAATGGCATCCAAACCATAGCAATAAATACATGAATGAATAGAATTTTTCCCCAGAGATAGTAGGAAAACTCATTTTTTTTTGCTTTTTAATCCTATATCAGAAATAGAACAGAAAACTAAGAATCAAAAAAGAGAGCAATATGGTATTATATGAAATTTGAAGAACTACTTTGGTCTAAAACTCTATTCATCAATCATGCAATGATATAATGGTATTTCCTTTTCTGAGAACAAAGGGACATAGCAAAACAGGACAATTATTCTTAAGCACCATAGGCCAAAACACTCTTACCTCTCCTCTAATAGGTTTGCAAATATACATTAAGGAATAATAAATAAGTAAATTTTTTTACAAAGCTCCCTTTTCTAAGGAACGCCTAGGGGCTTTCTCTTTTGATAAGCATGTTCCTCTAATTTGTTTAGGAAGAGATTAAGTCCTTTGTCTGCAAAAACAATTAAAAGGAAACATATAATGTTATTTCACAAGAGTTCAAGCTCTCATTGGATTTTTACCCTGATGGAGAATAGAATTAATTTTCACTAAGGGCCTAAAATCATATACTGGAAAAATAATAGACAGTTGGATATGCTCTTTTGTTGCCAAGCATGAACTCTAGTTTAAAAATTCCCAGTGTAGCTAAACTATAGTCAGGAAATGCCCTTTCTGTCACCCATTCCTCAATCTCAAAGCTGGAAATATCAGCTTGAGGGCCTGGAACCACTTTCATTACTGACATTCCCCAAATTTGAGCAAAAAGTTTCAAAGAACCTGTTTGATAACTATATTTTTGAATTTACATTTTGAAGAAAATTTGGTGTATGTGCAATATTTTGTCAGTTCTGTTTCTTGATTTGTCCTGAAAATTTCATCTCATTATTATTTTGCAAATTAAAATGTGATATCTTTTCTTCCCTCATAAGTCAGAGAAAATAACCTGGAGGTGGAGGACATGAGAGGGTAACAGGAGTTGAGAGGAACATCAGAGGCAAGTGCTGAGGGTGGAGCTTGTCAGGAGGGGGCAGACTGTGATGACTAAATGACATGTGAGCTTTTAAAATATGACTATTTATTGACATTTTTGAGGAGGCCTCCAATGAATAGCATCCTTCAACTGTGTTCCAAAAAATAGGTGATAATTAAAGTAGTATAGAGGGGCAGGATATTTCTTTTCACTGATAGAGGCCAGATTGAACATGTGGTTTTAGGATTTGGGGTCAAATAAACTTGATAATCCTGAAACTCAGAATGGATTAGATTTCCTGGCCCAATGAAAGGAGGAAGACCCAGGATGGACAGAGACACAGAGGAGGAACTGAAACCCTGCTGCTCACGAGCAGCCCACTCCCTTGAGAGAGATGGATGGTGTTCACCAGGAGTATTATAGTTCAGCTTCCCTTATTTGCCCCTCAGATCTCTGCCTCCTTGGGGTGAAGGGTGGTGAGAGGCTCGCCTATGCTGAGGAATGACCTTTCCTCATAACAACTTGGAGCGGGAAAATATTATCCCTCTCTCAAATTGATTTATAAAGAAAGGCAGGCTCAGAGCATAGTGAACCCTCTGTAAAATAATAAGACTTAGATTTTGAAGGGATAGGCAATGGATATTTATTAAGAATTCTGAGAACAGAAGAGGACTAGATTGGATGTTTAGAAAGACTATTCTGGAATGGTGTCCTGTAGAGGGGGACCAAGGGGATGGGGTTAGTGGAGAGAAAAGACTAATAGAAATCAAGTGGGTTATTCAGAAGACTCTGCCCCACCCTATCTTAGCTAGATTCATGAGTGTCTCAACTAAAATGATTGCCAAAAGATTAAGAAAAATACCCTACTGTAGCATTCACAAGATAAATGTAGGATCGTGGTAATCGTAACCCAAACAATTCATTTGTTTTAACTTGTTCTCTGGGCCTTACTTACTACGTGTACAGATTCATGTCAAAGTATGAGTATTGCTAGAGCTGTTTCAGTGGTCTGAATAAAAAATAGTTAAAGAAAATTATCCATGTACCTCAGAGTATTGTATAAAGGAGTAACTGAAAAGGATCATAATGAGACACATCATCATAACAAATATTTTTAATTCTTATGTTGACAATCGTAGTGTTGACGCTTGAGTTGTCTTGTGTTGTCTTTCATCTGACAGGACATCCTTTGAATAGAACCCTCAGTTTAATTATTGCCTGTTCCTATGACACCTGTCAGCAGATATTGATGGGGTCCTCATACTGGAAACATTAAATACATACAAATATTTATTTTTTTCTAAGAGAAAGCATTTCAAATGCCATTAGTAATTAAAACAGGGAGACACGGATTAAGAGACTCAAGCCTTAATTTATTTGTTAATGAATAATTAATTACTCTTTTCATAAAACTGTATAAAAATGTAAACGATCCAGAAAAGGACCCAAGTTTAAAGAAAAAAAGCACTTAAAAGTCACAGCCAAGAAATAACAAAATTGATATCATTTCAAACATCTTTCTATACATATGTATAGATAGGTTTTATAAAAAGTACTTTTAGAGCAGGTGTGGTGGTACATGCCTGTAATCCCAGTGATTTAGGAAGCTGAAGCAGGAGGATCGCAAGTTCGAGGCCAGCTTCAGCAAATTAGCAGACTCTATTTCCAAATAAAAAAAATATATAGGGCTGCGGTTATCATTCAGTGCTTAACCACCCCTATATTCAGTCCTCAGTACTGAAAACTAAACGATTATAGACACTCATTTTTTAACATTAAATTTAATTTTAATTACATTTAATAGAAGTAAGTGCTTACGAAATCAAAAGGAATTACTGAATTATCTGAAGCAAGACATCAGATAAATGTCTACCACAAGAGAGAGATTTAGTTTTAAAATACCTTCCTGAAGCTAAAAAACTTTATAAAGTTTAGAGCAACCATTTCTTTCTTTGGTTGTCTGTATTTAATAACTTTCCCCATTTTTAGACAGTACCAAAAAGGTAAAGAAGGCAGTCAAGCTCACATGTCCTACTTTTCTGCTTGTGCTTATGTGCACCTTGACAGTTCTGCCCGAATCCCTTTTGATTATTTTTAAATCCTTGTAATTTTACCATTTTTTCCTAAAGATATCTTTGAGTTACTTGTTTTGTATCAAATTTTTGTATCATATTTCCTGGGACCCTTTCTAATTCAGGTAACTGTCCACTTTTATTTCTTAGTACATAGTGAGCCATTTTCAACTCCAGATTCGATTTTTATTTTGGTAATCTTTTCCCCTATAGTTTTGACGCCCCCATCCCATTACATTTCTTTTGTTTTCTGTGTTGTGAACACCAATTATTTATCAGGACATTTTATTTCTCTTTCATATCTATCATCCTTTTAGTAATTGTATGTATCTCTATGCTTAGTTGTTGTTGTTGTTGTTATTATTATTATTCCTCATTGTTGCTTTTCTGTTTCTTTTTGAGCTCTGTCAACTCATTTGTTCATTTAAAAGACACAGACATGGCATACTGTTTGAATTAATTTTTTAATCATATTGAAGGATCTGTTTAAATTCTTCATCTCTGTTTTCTCTTTGACATTTTTTCGAAGCTTTTATCCCTAAGTTCTAGAATAATTCCTTTCTGCTTGTTAACTGACTTTCAATGAGACCAGTTATCTGCTGAAAAATAACTAGGGAAGGCACGGCGGCAGGGGGTGCTGAAGAGATACAGGCATTGAGGCTTTGTGCTGGTCCTCTGGCCAAAAGAGGAGCTTGGTTGTCTCCCTGCTGTGTGAGAAGCATGGCTAATATGTCTCTTTGCTGTCTCTTTGGTTCCCCCTTCCTTGCAGTGATGTCCACATGTTAGATCCTCAAAGTTTCCAAAAATGAATTTCTTTTTTAAATTAGTAAAGCACAGAAGATGATATTTTTACATAAGTTACTCTTAACTATTATTACACACACACACACACACACACACACACACACACACACACTGTATCATATATGGATCACAAGAAGGTTAGGTGGAAGAAATAGTGGCAGTTGAGGAAGAGCCCAGCATATTTCCTAATTGCTTTAATATTTCTGAATGTGTATTCATCCAAATTGTTGCACACAGGCTGACTAGAATGTGATGATAATTTGGAAGCTTCTTCCTCCTTTCCAGAGACTGATTTCTAGCTCTGTGTAACTTGCAGTTAATGAAGTCACACATCGGAGGCCAGCAGTGCCTAGCAACGCATTACTCTTAATTCCCAAAGAGCCTCACATTCCCAGAGCAGCCAAGACAAACTAATAATGGTTTGCTTTAGGTTCAGTTTTACCAGGTTGATCTGGAACTCCATTGTTGTCCTAAAGGGAGGAGGGGCAGCCAGATCCCAGGATGGCCTGTCACTGCTCTGGAGAGCAAGTTTCTCCTCCTGAATGGTTAAATGTCCCAGAATTGTTATGTCAATCAAGACTCCCGTTAAAAGAAAGGTGTCGAGTTAGGTCACATCCCTGTGTTTAACTTTCCTTCCTCTCATTCCACAATTACCAACTATATTTTGGAGAAATATGATTAGAGAAGCAACATGCTACGAGATAAAAAGACTGGGTGGAGAGTTGCTTCTCCGGGAAATTGTTGCAGACAGCTTCAGAAGGAAGAGACATTTATTTTTGTTTTCTGCCAATCAAAGTAATATGTGTCAGGTGTGGAAAATTTCATCAATACCTGAATGAAAAAGGGAGAAAAGTGCATTCATCCACTTTCTTGACTTTTTTGGAAATAGCTGCCTTAACATTTTGTTATATTTCTGCTCAGCTTGTTCCTACGTGCCTGTCTTATACATTGAGATTATACTATGTGTGCAACTCAATTCTGCTAGCTTTTCCACTGAACACTATTTATACTCTTTCCACATTATATGCTCTTAGTCTTAGAAAACATAATTTTTAATCACTGAGTAACTACCTAAATAAATGGATATGTCATAATTTATTCAATTCCCCTATTGTTAGGTATTTATGTTGCATCTACTTTTTTTGCTATTATAAATAACATTGCAATAAAAACTTGGGGGCATAAATATTTGCCTGAGTGTTAGTATTTTTTTTTTCTTAAGGCAGATTTCTGACTTACTGGCTCAAGGAGTATAAATATTTTAAGTATTCTGGCAAATATTTATTATTCAGGTTTGACACACATTTATTTTTACTTTCTAACTTGTCTTTATGATTTAGCATTTGTTATTAAAAGGATTTGTGCATTTCTAAAATGTCATTAGACTCCAAGATATGGGGCAGTTCATCAGTACTATTTAGAGATGTGTGTTTGTATATGTGTGTGCATGTGAATGCATGCATGCATGTTGAGGAAAGTAATATTTGCCTGTCTCTTGTGAAGAATTAGTTCTGTGAGGCGTTAAAGCATGTACTGGGGGACAAAAATGGTTTGTGTTCAAATAAATGTAAGGTAAACTTACCTGAATGCTGTTAGATTTGTCCTTTCTGCCTACTCACTCAAGGCTAATACTAGCCTTGAAAGAGCATAGGTGATTGTATCAAACTGAAATCGAATCTCTGACTTAGTTCCTGGCAGCAACTATGCCATGGGACCAACAACCCAGAATACTGCTCTTTCAAATGGTGAGTGCTTTTGGTAGCCTATAGGAAGGGCAAGCCAACAGATATTGGATGGTTCCTCTTGCATGGGAGGATATAGGATGAAGATAGGTATGTTTGAAGACTGCTACATCTCTTTCAGATCAGAGGGGAGTGTGGCCCACTCAAATTAAAAGGATCAAATCCCAAGAGTCGAGGAGACCAAACTGAGATGAACAAACCGTCGGTGTATATTTTTCATATTCTTTTTCACATATTAGCTTGGAAAGAACCACAATTTCATCAAAAGCAAAAAACAGATATTAATCAGAGATTTCCCTATTATGTTTTCCCTTGTAGTTAAAAGGGATTTGATGTCGTAAGTGGACAATAAAGAAGATCAAGGATGTTGTTTATTATTTAAAGAACTTTCTTCTCAGTTGGTAATATTTTACTTCTCTTTGGTTCTTGGGAGTAGTGCATTTCTTTATACTTTGATGTAAGTGTATCTAGATCTCTACTATAGTTTAATGGTTAGAAAAGATGGTGTCGGCAGTTATGATATTCTTGCTTTTTTCTTCAGGGAACTATTTGGAAGCATAGTTTTTGGTAAGGAGAACATATATGTGTTAAAAGATATTCTCCTGAAGTCCCTTCTTTTTTTAGTGACCCCTCCTGAAAACAAGCTCTTAACCTCCCATTCCAGTCCTGAGTGATGCATTGACTCATTGGAGTTTCTTTTGGAATTTGGAGTGTAGATGTGCCCAACACTACTGTTGTCTACCTTGAGTCTACCTGTCTTTAGAAATATCAGATTATGTAGTTTAGAGATATATTGTAAGGTATGCTTCTTCACAAATCATCCCATAGACATGAACAGTAGTTTCCAGGACAAAAACTGCTGCTTATTTTTTGTGAAACCCAGCCCACACTCCTCTCATCCATCCACTGCCCTTATTTTGTAATACTACATTTATTAAAAATTTTTAGACATTTCTGGATTTCATAAGGCTGAAACCAACACTGATTTTAGGACAGGTAGTGTTTAAAGGAAATTTGATCTCTTAACAGGTCTTTGAAGTTAAATAATACATGTAAGGCATAGATTATTTTTAAATAATTTATGTGATAATATTCAGAAGGAAGAAGGTCATTTGAAATCAGAACTAGAGGTAAATGGTAGTTCACACACCTGTGAATTTTAAAAAAATGAGAGATTGCTGAGAAAAGATACATTTACATTCTTAAAAATAGAACTTAGAGAATCAATTGTCTTTAGGTCAAATTTATGTGATTGCAGTTATCATTGTAATCTTACATATGACTCTTAAATGCCAAAAATCAGTTAAGCTAAATATATATCTCAATTAAAAATAATATAAGGAGGATATAGAAATCTTGTAACATCAGTGGGGATTTCCTCACCAATTCTTGGATGGACATTATGGTAAGTTAATTCTCCTAACTCATGGAAACTGTGGAAAGTTCTTAAGATATATCTTAGCCCTGATCCTAGATCTCTAGGAGGTATGGGAGACACAGGGTTGTGAAGAGGTTAGGAATATGGGCCATGGAGCCAAACTACTTAATGTCAAAACCTGGTTCAGTCCCTTGTTAGGTGCAAGTCTTTGGGCAACTAACAGCTTCACATGCATCAATAAAAAGAACGAATTTTGGTTCCTGTCTTACTGCATTTTGATATGAGAAGTAGATGGACTGTTATCTGTTAATCATATAAAGTATTGCCTATACTTAGTGTTATATAGATATTTGTTAAATAAAATCAAACGAGGAGACCAGGGGAATCTTTTCTGTTTGAAAAATATTTGAATGTAAATGTGCTGATCTGGGGCCTCCATGGCAAAGTAAAAATTAGAAAACCAAGAGGAGATAATAGGATTGAACTTTGTCCCCAAAAGAAAGTTTCTTTCTAGTGCAATTAGGAAGCTGGCATATAAAATTAACAGTATCTTGTGATACATATTTAAAAGATCTATACACTTGGTACTTTGAGAAGAAAAATTACCAAGTATAAGTGTTACAGAAGAGACATTTGGGCCTTATGGGACAGTAAATGTCAAGAATAAAGAAATGAGGGAAGAATATGTACAAATGATAGAGGTGCAAAGAACATGGCTGATGATTGGTTCAGATTTTAGGGCAGGAAGAGTAATGGAAAATGTGGCTGCTAAGTAGAATGGGGTGCGAGTATAATTGTCCATGTTTTGTCCTACCAAGGAATTTGGAATTTAACTTGCAGGTAATGGGAAGGCTGAAGGTTCTCTTCACTTAAGAATTTATGTGGAAAGAAATTTCCAGATATAGAGAATTAATTGGCACCTTTCTGTAATTTTTCTCAGCCACTTAAGGTACCCATGCTTGTAATATATTTTTCATATTTAAACTCCCAAAGAGAAAGATAGGGTGGTTTTTACAAATGGCATATGAAAAAGATCATTTAAGTTCATTTTACATATTTGCAAGTATTAATTTTTTTCTCCTTAAAAATTAAAAAAAATTGGCATTTTTCTATCTTAAAAAACTATGTTAATTATATAGGTTCAGATATATTAAAAACAAATTATCTACTTTTTTTTCCTTTAAAGAACGTACATTTTTTTTCCTCCAGAAGGAGAAAATACTGTTTATCAGATCTCTTATAATTGTCACACAAGAAACATGACTTGCCATCTCCTTCGTAATGATTGTTGTGCTGCAACCTGACACTTCTATTTGTCTTTTTTTGGTTCTGGTGATCCATAGTCAATAGGAAATTCACAAGTTTCTTGACCAAGACAAAGTTACAACTTTGATTCAAAGAGTAGTAAATTAGACTTAGTTGTTTTCATCCTACTTCCTTTTATCTAAGTTTTACTAATGGGCAAATTACCATCTTTTTGTATCCCAAGTAACAGTTCCTCCGTTGGTTACGCATTGGAGCACACAGCAGTATCTCAGTTCTTTTCTGATGTGTGTCTCTCAATTCACAATATATATATCTTCATTTTAAAGCAGTTCTCCAGTTATTCATAAGCTGGAGATCCTGTTAGAAGACGGTGCCTACAGTTTATAGAGCAAAGATAAAGGAACTACCTTTTAGAATAATAATGCCATATACAGATTTCTGTTAACTATCGACTATCAGGGTATCATAATGAATATCGAGCAAATATTTCATTATTTGAATGCGGAATATAAGTTGAAAACTACAAAGTAAACGTGATTTCCTTTCCTTTAGTGAATTACTCCACCCCACCTTTTTTAAAATTAACTTTTTAGGTATACTTATATGCACAATAAAAATCTATTCATTTTAGATTCATAGTTTTGTGAGTTGAAAACTGAGTTATTTCAAAATCAACCTAGAAATAAGTATATCATGATAAAGCATTCTGTTTCATTCCTTTTCAATCATATTCCTGCCTTCAGCTCTAGGTAACCACTCACAATCATTATAGACTAAATTTGCCTTTTCCAGAATTTTCTTTAAATGGAAACAGGATGCCACCTCTTTTGTGTTTAGCTTTTTCACTCAGCATACTGGTTTTGCAATTCATTCATATTGTGGAAATTAATAGTTTATTACAATTTCTTGTTGGATAGTACATTATGGAAATACTAAAATTTGTCTAGTCCTTTACCCATTTGGATATTTGTGTTAATCAAATTTACTAGTACAAATAGAGCTGCTATAAGCATGCATATATAATTCTGTGTGTGCTACATGGTTTCATTTTTCTTGGGTAAATATTAGGGTTGCTACATCATCTGGTAAGCATTTGTTTAATTTTTTTGGTAAGAAACTGCCAAATTGCTTTCTAAAGGAGTTATACCACTTTACACTTCCAATTGCTAATTTTCAACTATCAATGTTTTTAATTTTAGTCATGCTAATATATAGTGATAGCTTGTGAGTTTTTTAATTTACTTTTTTGATGGCAAAAAGTATTGGGCATGTTTTTGGATGCTTATTAGTCATTCATGTTTGCTTATTTTTCAACTAGGTTGATACACACACATATATTTTCTGCTAATGTGCTGAATATATCAATTATTTTATAGTGGTAACACA
Source organism: Marmota marmota marmota (assembly GCF_001458135.2). Lineage (NCBI taxonomy): Eukaryota > Metazoa > Chordata > Mammalia > Rodentia > Sciuridae > Marmota > Marmota marmota. Next base: position 897,035 of record NW_026000119.1, on the reverse strand, counting down.
ACCTTAAATTTCTGGAATTAACCCCATTTAGTCTTGATTTGATCCTTTTTATTATTAAATTTTTGCATATATTTTAAAAGACATTTCATCTGTTTATGAAATATAATAAGTTTTATTTTCTTACGATACCTTTTTTTTTTTGGTTTTCTTGCTGTATTAATTCTGGCTTTTGAGTTCAGAATAGCCTTTAATCAACGTCTAGTTTACCTTATTATTAAGGCAAAATCCTTTTGAAGTTTCTACTAAATGTCCAGTGAGGATTCTACTATTTGAATAATCAAAACTTAGATGTCCCCTGTTCTCTTTGTAGTGCCTTCTTCCCTGGAACTTTGCCCATCAACTTTCAACCACCCAGCCTGTGGCACTCAGGTCTGTCTTCTAACTCAGTGAGACATCTATGCTCTACTTTGGCTTCTCCTCCTGGCACCAGGGCTTGGATAGTGCCTTTCCTAGAAAGTTGGGAAAATTGTAGGGATTATCTTATTTATTTCCTTTTTCAGGGAACAGAATCTATGTTTTCTGTTGTCTAATGCCCGAACATAATTTTAAAATGAGATTGGTCCAGTTTTCTAATTATTTACTGTGAGAGGGTGAACACTTTCTCTTTCTCCTTTCCTGGTCAGAAGCAGAATTCCTGTGCCTTACTTCTTGTTCATCATCAATTGAGTTAAGCACAGCATGTGATCCTGTACCCTTTGGGTGGATTCAATGAAACACTGCGAGAATGAATGAAGTGCTGTTATTCTTTTCTATTTGAATGGTAATATGTTCCATCTTATTTCAAAGAAGCCATAAATACCCATCTATTTATCAATTGGATAGTCACTGAATCTGAAACCAATTTGGCCAAGGATTATTGTGCTGAAACCTAACATGCTAAGGATCCTTTAAAAGCTGACTGTTTACTTAAAGATCTGTATATTATTTACAAATGATGAAAGTTTTTCTGGCTCATATTTTTAAAAAATTGAATTAGATATTTAACCACTGTTTTCCACCCTCAGAAATAATACGTGAATAAAAACAAAATAAAATTCCTAAGTTATTTGAATATTTGCAGCATGATTTTATTAATTTTAGCAGTAGGCTTAAGTTAGAAATGGAGAGAACTATAGTGAATACCTTATAGGACGGACACAATTTTTTTTATGGGATCAGAATACCAAAATTTAAACTGATCCAATCAAATGCTCTAAAGATGATACCAATGCTCAATATCAGGAGGATTTATATTTCACAAGCATGATTTTTGAATCATGATGAGAACTTGTGCTACTCACCCACACTGTTTTGTCTATTGCCTTTGTAATATAAGAAATAAATAAGTAATAGAATAATTGCTCAAAGTTAGAGTTTAACCTGTAAATGCTATTACTGAAGCAAACTAGTTATTTAATTTAAGGAATCAGACTGTTGACTTTGGCCTCTAATCCACAAAGCATACCAAGGAGTCATTTTGTGTATTCCTGACATTGAGGTATAATGGGAATATAGTTTGAAAATTATTAATGTGCTTTTTTCTTTTGCCTTTTTGAATATAAGACCTTTACCCTGGTTTCCCAAAGGTAGATGTTGCCTGGGACTATATTAGGCACACATAATGCAGAATACAAAGAGAAAGGCTTAGTTAATATTCTGCTTCTGTCACAAAAATAAAATTATGCCATGTTAGCCTTATGCATTTTATTATAGCTTTGAAAGGGGGTTGTCCAAATTTCTTTATTCTTTCCTTTAGTTTGAAGAACTATTCTCATCGTTGTCTTCAACAGTAGAAAAAGAGACTTTTTTCTTCTGTGGCATACATTCTCTAATAGCAGAAGGATATGACATATGAAGAATAAAAGAAAGCCGACTTCCTACTTAGTCTAGTCCAGGGATTTGAATGAAGAAGGTTGGAGAGCAAAAAAGGTACCAAAGCATATAGATACATGTGTGCTAGTTTTGTTTTGGGGTCTTGGTCAGGGTTAAACCAGAGGTTTCATGAATTTAGGGGGCTCATTAAAGTTGGGGCTCTTGACTTAGTACTATTTGTTTGGATCTTTGAGAGGAGACTACTCACATTAAAGTGGGTGATGCACCATGGATCTGATGGATACCTTGAAGTTTACATTCCCTGAGAGGAGAGAAGATAGTGCAATGACAAGCCAATCCCAACAGCAAGTGCTGGGGTGGACAGCTCAATGAGAGTTTGAGTGGGACACAAGTTATAGATTTAGCAAGAACTGAAAGCAAGTGACCATAACAGTGACATGGCTGATGCTCCCTGTGCAGGATTCTAGAGCCAGAAGGCCAAGTCATGTCTTATCAGCTCTAACCTGTAGCAAAGGAGGCAGAACCCATGACGACCACGTCAATAAAAGCCATTATCTTTTTAGAATGGGGGACAATAGAGTGTACATATCTGAAAATTTGTGAGGAGTTATTTCCACCAATGACATGAGGACAGTGAGGCCCACCAGGGCATCTGTACTGAACATTCAGTCTCCTGCTCATGCAAATTGCATAGAGAAGAAGTTGGAGAGAGGGAGAGACTACAAGAAACCCTGAGAATTTTGCTCCAAAGAAAATGAGCCATATTCACATTGGGCTAATCTTTAATCTGAACTGGATAATTAACTAATTTGTTCTTTCTCATTTACTGAGGCCCAAACAGTAAACATTATCTGAGGTTAGGAGTTTGTTAGAACAAACTCTCTCTTCATGTTTCACTTGAATGAAAATGAATCATTTAAATTAATGACTTAAAAATTTAATGTAAATTTTAGACAAATTATCTTATTTATTTTACTCTCATTGAAAACAAAAATTTAAAATATAGAAAGTACTATTTTATTCACATATGATTTAGCAAATTGATATGTGAGTAAGATCATTTTTTCCACTCAGCTACCCTCTGTTTTTTTTCTCATCTTCCAATCACACCCATGATACCATCGCTAATCTTTCAAAGAATTGCTTTTTAAAAAACTTATGCAGGAAACAGACTTTCATTTTTTTCAATGCACACTAAGCAATAATCAAGGTGGTAGGGGAGAAGAAATTTATTCTGCCATCCCTGTACAAGGAAGTACCAAAATATCTTTAAGATACAGTCTCTTCTCTCAAGTGCATCACTTAATCAAGAAGAGAAGTTAGGTGTACATGTTGAATAGAAAACCAGATTCCTATGATGGGAGATATGTCATTTAGTAGTGGAATAAATGAATGCCACAGAATTTAACAAAAGGAAGAGGAAAGTGCAGCCTGAGCACCTAAGAAATGGTCATCAAAGATGAACTTTTGAGGTGCACTATGAAAGAATTTTAGAAAATGTTAAGGATAAAGGAGGAAATTCAAGGATCTCATGAATGGGCCTCATATTTCCTGGTGCACTAGACCCATTCAAGTATATGCTATAGAAGGCATGGAACAATCCATGGTCAAGACCTCACTCTATGACTTACTATGTGAACATCTATGAGGGACTCTGGCTCTTTGAGTCAGAATCATAGCACTTTAAATGAAATAACTTAGAAAGGGCTGAGTCCATACCAATTGCAAAGCTCAACTATGTAACCTAACTCTATGTCCTTCTGTTCATCATTGCCTTTCATCTCCTTGATGCAGCATCTCTTTTACAGATGATTTTGCTCTGAATAGAGTCTTCCCTTTCCATGATTATCTTGTATCACATCATTCCAATTCCAGTTTAAAAATTTGGAAAGTGATATTAAAACAAAAGTTTCTTAAAGGAATCACTAAATCAAGAGTACTTGACTGCCTCAGCCTTGAATAAAAATAACATTTACCCTTTTTACAAGTTCTTCCTTAAACCCCAAATACTCATGCTATTTCTCATGAGTGTAATAGTTAAAATGATTGCATATACTATGGACTTTGTCTTACAGACATACCTTTATTATCATTTGTGAAGTATAGTCCTGGCTATATTCTATTTAAACTACATAGTGTATCAGGGGGAGTTAGACACACAGTAATTTTGTCATGGGGCTTTTGTAACCCTGTCAGGTCAGAGACACTTGAGCTTGGCTCTTCCAGTGTTTGCTTTACATCTCCCTAGCCCTCGGGTTAAGTTGGAAATGAGGAGTTATGCACAGGTGGAATTAATAAATTTATTGAGTTCAGATTATAATTAATGAGATGAGGTAACCACTCATAATCAAGTTTTCTGCTAGAAATGAGAATTCACCTGCTTTCTGAATGCCTGTATGTTAATCCACAAACCGGAAGAACATATTTCTTAAGAATTTTGTAGATTTGATATGGAACATGGGAACTTGCCAAGTTTCTAGCTAGTTTCTAGCTAAATATGCAGTATAGCAGGTGGGTTATGAATTGACAAGGAGGGATCGAAACACACACACACACACACACACACACATCTTGCTCACACTTGTTTTATCTCTCTCCCTCACTCTAGAACCTATAGAAAGTGGGGTAGCTAGAATGAGCAGAAATGGAGTATTTTAATAGGCTTTCCTCTTGTCCTGGATTCTTTTTTGTTTCATTTAAAATTTTTTTATTTAATTGATTTTATTTATTTTAAATACACAACAGTAGAATGCATTACAATTCTTATTACACATATAGAGCACAATTTCCATCTTTTTATATAAAGTATGTTCATGCCAATTCATGTCTTTATACGTGTACTTTTTTGCATTACAATTTTTATTACATATATATATATATGCCACAATTTTTCATATCTCTGTTTATATATAAAGTATTGACATCCAATTTGTGTCTTCATACATGTACTTGGGATAATGATGTCCATCACATTCCACTATCCTTGTTAATCCCCTGCCCCCTCCCTTTCCCTCCCACCCCTCTTCCCTATCTAGAATTCATCTATTCCTCCCATGCTCCCACTCCCTACACCAATATGAGTCAGCCTCCTTATATCAGAGAAAACATTCAATATTTGTTTTTTGGGATTGGCTAACTTCACTTAGCATTATCTTCTCCAACGCGATCCATTTACCTGAAAATGCCACGATTTTATTCTCTTTTATTGCCTGAGTAAAATTCCATTGTTTATATATGCCACATTTTTTTTATCCATTCATCCATTAATGCTTGTAGTATTCCTGAACAATTAGTGTCTTTCTTATGTTAGGAAAGATGCTGATGTTTTGAAACTTCCTTGCTCTTTTCTACTTATGCTCACATCTCACTATGATTATAAATTGTGTTTGTGCTTTTGCTTAAGGAATTGTTTAAGCATATCAGATTCTCCTGGTTCATAAACAAAATTCAGAATTAGCTATCTTAACTGGGTAGAAAGAGGGAGTCAGTGCTTGAATATCTTTGAAAAAAATCTCAGCATGTGACTTCCAAATGTCCCAGAATATCTGCTTCTGTTACTAGATGCTCACTAAAATCCCACTTTCCTTTTTTATCAGTATGTCTCTGGGGCTTCCTAGAATGGAAGGGCTGGAAAGAAGGTTTAATGTTTCAAGAACCACTAAGAATTGGTAATTTGCCTGTTAATGTTTTTGCGATCAATGGTTCTGGGAGGTATACTCAGACATTTTTGGTTTCTGGGCTTACACAAAGTTTTAGAGTTTTGTTCTTGGTTATCAGTAAGGCTAAAGCCTTATTCCTGGAACTTTTTTCAAATTTATCCCAGGCACGGGTTGATTGTGTTTTGGTATCAGTCTCTGGTTTCAAAGTGCTGGTCTAACAAGTGTTCTAGTAGTTTACAATAAAATGAGAAAAAATTTGGTCTCCCACATTTATGGGAGCAAATATTTTGAATGTTCATGAAATCCCAAAGTCAGGAAATTATTACCCTATAGTATACTAAGACAAATAAATAAAAAAATAAAAAGATCCAATTGCATTTTAAACCACATATTGCAGTGTTTAGAGATACCCAGGCAAATTCCGAAGTCAACAGCTGTTCTCTGTTCTTAGCACAGAGCAAGGAAGATATTCTTTAAGTGTTAAGATTTAAAATATTGACTAGCAACATGGGCCATTGTGAGCTAGAAAGTGTGATGTGAGTAAACTAGATGATATTTTAGATTACACTTTTGTAAATAATAAAGATATGCCATTACTAACTACATTTTCAGAAATTATTTAAGAAGTTTACCTAGGGGAAGTGAATGCTAGAAAGGATTTTATAACTAATTAATTGGGAGATTCAGATAATGTCATTATTGGATAATTAGTTAAGATGCTTAACATTTATGCAGAATTCTTTTATATTGCTGGTGATTCACTTACTCCATTACATATCAACCTGTGTGTGGCTATTGTAGTATGTCAGACAGACCTTGATATGTTACTGGATGTGACTAACAGCCAGGGAATCTATGACCTTTTTATGTAGCAAAAGCCTATGATCCTGAGCTTCAAGAATCCAAATGAAGTCCTTTTACTTAATTAAAAAAAATTCTTCTGTAGTTATGGATGGACAGAATGCCTTTATTTTATTTGTTTATTTTTATATGGTGCTAAGAATCAGAACCTAGAGTCTCACACATGCTAGGCAAGCACTCTGCCACTGAGCTACAGCCACAGCCTTTTACTTAATTTTTAAAGACTATCACACATGTGTGGGCAGCAGTTACCCATTGTTTTAAGGACACAGTGCCTAGGGATTTTTTCCCTTATTTTGAGAAATTTATACACACACACACACACACACACACACATATATATACATATACATATATATGTTCATATATGTATAATTTATAAATTTATATTTTATCAATATATAAATATTAGATTTATTTTTACAATGACAAGCAACCTCTGATGACTGTTATAGCTAAATTTAATTTAAACAAAAAAGTTACATTTCCTTGCATGAAATAAATTTGTTTTAGTATTAGATTTTTTTTAAAAGCTCTTTCTGCTGTAGTACTGTACTTTCCACAACTATATCTGCATGAACACCAAATGTTTAATTATAGGCTGATAATTATTCCCCTTGCCCCAGGGTAAACATTCCTGTCCAATTGCAAGAGAAAATAACCACTTTTAGTAGTTTAATAGCCATAATGAACTGAAAGTGTTAATTCTACCCTAAAATTCGAGCAGTTTATTTCATTTTTGTTGGTAGTATCAGCATCAAGAAATGGAGAAAGTTTTATTCCACTACCTATACAAGAGCAGACAAAGGAAATGTTTAATATTATACCATTTAACTTGTATGGCTTGTCCCAGAATGTGTTCTCATTTTATTCTTCATTTGAATCGGTGTTATCTGTTCTTTCATTTCTTCTGAAAACACTTAAACCCATGTGATTATTTTAATCTTGACTACAAACACAATAAAACAAAATCCCAATTCATTTCAGAGTTAATTATCCACCAAGAAAGTTAAGCTCTTCCTTAAACTGCAGTTGTCTGACAGAAATGCCCAGCCATTGTCTCTGTTTCCAGCTCCTCTTACATTTATGTAGGTACAAGATACTGGGTCTCACCAATAGCACACCAAGAAGAATAATTCTGCATTACCATTTTGGTAGTTTGAAGCTAATGAGCACAAGCAGGGGTTCTACCATTTTGGAAGTCAGGTATTGTGTGGCAGGACTATGAGATGAACCAAAAATTAGCAGAGAAAAATTGATCATAAACACACATCTTGGATTTTACATGAGGAAGTGGTAAACTTTTGTTGCATTTGAATATTATAATTTTTAACATAATTGTTGTTGTTAGCTCATAAAGTCAGAATGTGCTTCAGCTGAAATATGCTATTTAACATTCTGTTGCTCATTCAGTTGTCAAATATTTATAGAGGACTTACCCCACCCTCTTCACACACATGTGTGAATATATAATATTTACAGAGACTTACTTTGCCAGTCACTGAGGATATGAGGAAAAAGAAGGGTCTCAATGACAGAGTACTGCCCCATTCTCCAAAATTCCTCCTTATGGAGAATTTCTGTTTTCCTAGATTTTCGTTAAATTTTTATCTATCAATGGAAAATGTTTTTCAAGATATTGCTTTCTAATTCTCTGTAATCAATGCTTTTGCTCAATTATCACTGCTATGAATGACTTCCAAGTCCATTTCTCTGGTTGTGACCTTTTAACTATGTTCTAAGTTTTCATTTTAATTATTTACAGGACATCTTCAGTCGACTGTCTGTCATCATCTCAAGTTCAACTTGGAGGAAATAAAAAGTTATGAGTAATAGCATAACAAACAGAAGTTTAATTTGTGATTAAAGCTAAATTTTCCACGGCAAGACAACTATTGATGGAACAACCACAAAAGTAATTATCTTGTCACTAGACTATGTTGTTTCTATTAATAATTTTTTCTAAAGGGAAATGCAGAGTACATGCTGAGTTTGAGTCAAAATGAACTTGTTTGTGTGTCTGCTTCACATAAATAAGGCAACAACTGCTGCATACTCTGTGGAGAGTTGTAGCTACAGCATTTTGAAGGCTTTTAACCTTTACCTTTATTCTGACATGAAATTTTAAAGTACCTCTTCACCAAGGAGACCTTTATAAAAGTGTTTTCTAACCTAATCCTCTTCCCAGGTTTTTAATAGATCCAGGGCATGAGAGCAGGGGACTTCCTTGAAAACGATTATGGTCTAGCTTGTGGAAAGAGCTCATGACCTATTTATCAGAAGTTCTATCTGCGAGTTGGTCTTGGAAGACTGTGTGAAAGTTGTTACCTCCGCTGATACATTAGAGTCTGAAAGTTGTTACCTCCACAGACACTATACTGACACCCTTGGTGATTAAATAGTGAGAATCGTTATCTTAATATCTCTAGCTGTATTGATTCTCCACTGACAGAAAAGAGTTAAGTTATTCAAGTTTTGGAATTTACTTTAGTTGGGGACAAATGTGGATAGATTATTTTAGGTATAGCAATGAAATGGCACCTGAATTAACCTCTTGCTCAGTCCCAGAGAATTAGTAACAGATTGGTAGAGAAAGACAGGAATAGGCAACTAAGAGTCAAATGAAAATGGTGTCTGATGCTGTAGTCATACACATGCATGCTAGAAAGAGAGATGAGGCTTCTAGGTTTCATGATTTTGAATATTTAATCCATATAAACATCCTTCAGCAAGTAGCACTTTGGAGCACATCAGAGGAGAAACTGGGACTAAAGCAATGGTGATGTGACAGGAAGAGCATGTATAGAAAGGAGGATTGGCAGACAGTTGAAAGGAAGGGGATAGTGTTTGGGCCAGGCTTGAAAAAGTATGCCCAAGCGTGTCTTCTGAGAAATTTTCCAGCTGCTTTTATAATCCCTTATTTTCTTCTCTTCTTCCCTCCCTTTCTTCCACCATTTCTTTGTTTTATCCTTCCATTCTTTTATAATTTTTATTGAGTACATATGTGCCAGACATTGTGGTAGGCATTATCAATACACGATCATTGCCTTTGTGAGTTTTACATTCTGTGATGGGAGTCAGAAATGTAAATCATTGATTACAGAACAGCAAAGAAAGTGTTATGATAAATGTATTCACAGTCATGTGAACACAGAGGCAAGACACTTAACTGGGATGGAGTATTTGGAGCAAAGCTTCTCATTGCCAAGGTCAAGAAGACTAGATAAAGATGAGGTGCAAAAGCAATTCAGGCAATAGTATCCAGTAAATCTACGGGACTAGACCACTAGACTAGAGTTGGAATGCAGTGAGTTAATAAAATACCTATTTTGGCTGTCACTGGAAGAAGAACCCTGCTTCCAGAGTCTGAGATCATATATCACTTATTATCATAGAATTATGGTGTGACTAGTGCTTAATAACATGGATAAGAAGTGAAGAAATTAAATTCTTAGATTTGTCCAGAGTAGAGATTTTGTAAGGGAAAAAAATACTGAAAGGAGATCTGCTATTGAGAGGCTGAGAAATGATGGAATCAGAGGGTTTAGGCTGGATAAAGAACTGAAGAAAGTCAGAATCCTGTGAACATATGAATTTTCTTTTTCAGTACTTTTCCTCATCTAATTAAAAAACTAAGCAATCCTTCCACTTAATTTTCAATAATCATCAATTAAATACTGAATATGGGTTAGAATAAGAGTTAGGACCTGTGCATGCTAAAATGAATACCTAATTATCCTTTCCTTAAAAAGTTTACAATATAGTGAAAAGAGACACATATGGAAGCAAATTAAATCAAGGAGCTGGAGTTCAGCTTCCTTTGACCCTATCAATTCACCCAATATGGTCTTGCTGCAGGAATCCTAATGCCCAGCAGATAACACATACATAGGGTAGCTGTACCTGGAGTTGACTTTGACAAAGAAATCATTGGATGCATGGTGCTATCCATGCCAGAGTGAGGTACTCTTGGCTCCCTCTTTCTCTTTTCTCATCCTTTGACTATGTCCCAGAAGTTCTATTAGCCCAAATGGTGACTTTAAGCAAATTGGAGAAATTGTTCCATCTTAAGGGAAGTAGCACTGTGCCAGATGTTATGTTTTAGCTATTAGGTGTAACATCAAAGATCTTGTGTGAGACAGTGCAAGAAAGCACTGAGGTGAAATGATTATGTTATAAAGGCCTTAATCTATTAAGTGCATTAATCCTATGATAGGGTTCAGCTTTGTGGTAACTGTAGGCAGGTGTGACTTTGGGGTACATATTTTCTTCTCTATGAGTGAAGTGATCTCTCTGCTACCTGATATGATATCCTGAGCTGTTTTTCTCTGTCACACCCTTCTTCCATGATGTGCTGCCTCTCTGGTGTCATAAGGAATGGAATCAGCTGTCTATGGACTGAGATCTCTGAAACTGTAAGCTCCAAATAAACTTTTCCTCATCTAAAATTGTCCTTCTTGGGTCTTTTGGTCATAGTAGTAGAAAAGCTGACTAAAACACCAGGTGTCACACCTTCTCTTTGCAGCATGGGTTGTACTTCAGTCCTCATCTGCAGCACCAGCTAGAAACCCTTGGGCAGGATACAGCCTCTATAGTCATATTTAGAAGTCCTTAATGTTTGCTCTCTGCCTGCTAGACCAGAAGCTCAACACTCTCAGACATAAGGTGATCCCTCTCACCAGTTTAATTGTTGTGAGGACTGTTTGGATGCTGACAACCACATAGTAAAAGGTGTTTAGTTCCTTGTTCCTTGTATGAGACAAAAAGGGTAAAGGAAAGATTGATGCTCCAGATATTTTGCATTTCGGCAATCTTTTGCTGATCCTGTCTTATTCCATAGATGGCAAAAGTATCCCAACCAGTTAGTTTCCCTGGCTACTGAGAGCATAGGAATCATGTGACTTCTTTGAAATTGTCCCTAGTTCAGTAATTGTCAACTGGGGGCAATGTTATTCCTCAAAGGACATTTGACACATTTAGTGATCACAACTGGGAGGAAGGTGATATTCCCATCTTCCCTTATTCTAACAAAGACAGAGATGTTGTTAAACACCCTGTAATGCAAAGGACAGCTCACAAGACAAAAAAATCATATTGCCCCAAATGTCAACAGTGGTAAGGTTGAGAGGTTAAGAAATTCTGCCCTAGAATATAGAGCACATCACTCGTGACCTTGAAAGGGTCAGAAATTGACCTGACTCTAATCTCTCACATCAGAGCTATGGCTCCAGACAAATCTTTTTCTGAATTTCTTCTGTCAAGTGTGATAAAAGTACCTATTATACTGATTTTATTTGATGATAGTGAAAATGAAATGAAATAATATATTTGAATATGCTTTAAAAAATTTTGAAAGGCTACCTTGTTTCTGTGGCCTATTTTCTTGTGAGCTGACAATGGTTAGATTGTTCTGTCCTTTATTTCTTTGCCTAACTGCTATAGCAAGCAATCCATTGTAGTCACTTGCTTAAATGTAGGGTAAGTTATTTAAATGTGATATGTGATTGTCTTTGCTAGTTATTTTTCATCCTATTACTTTCCTCATCATTAGTTTTTATTTTTTATTTTTGGTCTATGTTGACATAGTATATTTCTCCTGAAACAAAGTTAAAGTTGGGGGCTAGTGTGTGAATTATCAACACCATGTAAAATGCCATCATTTAACTATGATCAGAGTCTGAACTAAATCTATATTATTTTGAACTTGATATAAATGAAATAACTCAAATTGACTTTGAGTATTTCATGCACAATGATTAACAGTCATTTGATCCAAACACACATTAAATGGTATTAAATATTGTGGAAAAACATCTATGCATACATGCAAATGTTTCCATAGTCAAAGCTCTACCAAAGAAATGCTTAAGTTATGTTAATGGCTCTCAATGTAAATTGCTTTCAGTTGTTGAACCCTTATGAAACCACCATGTTATATTCTTGTAGTGAATCTTTAGCCTGCAAATCTTCATCTTAAGAATTCAAGAGATTAGAAAATATTATTAGAATTATACATCAAAAATGAATATATTATGGATGGAGAAGAACACAATGATTGAAAGTCTTCTAGTCTGCATTTCTTGAATCACTGTTCAAAAGGGGCCTTCCTGTCTAGACTGAATCAGGGTGTCATAAAGCTATGTTTTGGTTGAAACATGTTAGTTCTGAGGAAAAGTGTCAAAGGTGAAAGAAAATTCCCCATCTCCCACTTGATTACACAGAAATGACATATTTGGACTTTTCTAAGTTTCTTTGGAATTCTAGAAAGCAATCTTAAGCACATACCATTATTATTCCATCCCCGCCTCAATTAAGATTGTGCATCCTGGTTATGGTTATGTTTAAATAAAGTATTTCCCTTATAGTGCTCCCTTTCCTTGTAGTAACTTTTCTAAATTATACATTACCATTCATACATTTGACAAATTTGGTTGCAGAGTAACTAGGAACACACAAACTTTATATGACTATTCTTGAGTTTGCCAAAAAAAAAAAAAAAAAGAAAAGGCAAAATTGCATGGCACATGTAGGGGTTACATATGAGTGTGTAAACAGTTAGAATTTAATGGGGGTAGATAGCCTTAGATTTCTTGACCTGCAAACACTTATGCATATTTTTCCTTCCACTTCTTTTGACTAAAGAAATGCATTTTTAACACCTCATCAAAACACTGCAGTTTGAGCAGGGTAGGATTGAAGAGAGGAGGCAGTAAACTGGCTTGAAAATTTGTAAATTTTGACTGGAGCTCTTGTTTTAGAACACAGAATGCTGGTATCATGAATCAAACTGAAGATGTTCTTAATAAGTACATAATAAATCAAGCAATTGCTGAGTTTGCTTTATGGCAGTAGAGTAGTTATTGAAGTAGTGTAACAAAGCATTCCCTGCCAAATCACCAGAATTTAAATTGCTACTTAATCCAGAATGACAGTTAGTATTACTGATGAAACATAAGGGCTCTTGCTCACCACAGTGGTTGACAGGACTTTGTAGAATATTATTGCATTGTTCTGGATGGTGCCCTGCCCATTTCTGGTGGTCAGTGAGTGTTAAATAATGCCAATACTGTCAAGTACTTCTTATTTTTCACCCAAGAACATTTATAATTCTCTGCTTCATGTACTTTCTAATTCTTCATGCTCAATGATGAGAATGAAAATTAATTACTCTGGGAACAGGAATGTCGTCTTGACAAATCATTCCTCTTCTGTTAAATAATGTTTTTTTACCAGTGAAAGCTGGAGGTCCCTGGACTCTCTTCTGTTGTCCTGGTCTCCCATTCCTCCTGCTTCTGTCCAAAGATCTTTTTAGAAATGCCAAAACTGAACAAGGATAATTGCTTTTAAATTTAGGCTTGGGATTTAGATATGATTTACTTTAAAACCTTCCTAAGTATGGCATTCGAGTCTACTTGAAATTCCCAATTCCCTATCTCTGTAGTTCAGCCAAAGATGTCTCTTTGATTTCTGATCTGCACATTCCTGGGAGCATGGGGTCTCATTTGTCTGAAAGAGAGAGTTGTAAGCCTGTTTGAAGTTTCAGTTGACTTACAGTTCTTTTTTGACCTTTACTACTAATAGCTGGCAAAGAATAAAAACAGACACGTCAATCACTGTCTAGGTTTTATAAATTATTGACTGTTTCTTAAAGGATTGTAATGCCTATTTTATTGGTCTGTTGCACCACAGAAGGGGATTTATAGAGTGTCAAAAAAAGAAAAAAAGAAAAAGAAAACTAGGGCTAGCTAGCATCATCCAGATTGGCTGGCAATAAAGTAATTGCAATTAATTACTATCCATTAAATATAAATGAGTAGCAATCACACCAAGGAGAGAATCAAAAGCATTTCAATTCCTAAAACTCTTTTGTCATTATCATATTTAATGCTCCGTGAAGAGTTGAATTGACTAGTTTTCATAATTTTTTATTAAGCTAACCATTTCTCAATGCTTTGGTTCAAATTTTCTTCCAAAGGAGGATTCAATCACTTATTATGCCTGCTCTTCACTGACTACCCATTTTCCTTTATTCCTTTTTGTTCCCTGAAGATTTCAGGGTCATGGCGCACTGACATTCTAACACAGTTTCTGCCATAACCAGTAGGGAGCTTCAACACTCTGGACTCTCAGTTTCTTCAATTTCTCTCCTCCAATGATTTCATCCTACATTTTGGTTTAAACATTTATGCCACTGCTCATTCTCTAACCAGCTCTTCTCCAGGTGTGGTCCAATGTATCCTGGGACTCAGACACTTTCAGAGAGTTCATGGGGTAAAAACCACTTTCACAATACTACTGAGAGTTATTTACCTTTGTCATTCTCATTCTCTCACAAGTTCTCTGTTTTCCAGAAGTTACATGACATGTGCTATCACTGAGCACAGATATTAGCATCTAGCATGTCTTTAATAGACGTGCAAAAATCTGATAAAATGGTATGCTTTCCACTAATATTTTTCTCTTGGAAAACATAGTTTTTTAAAATAAAAATTGGTTATGTTAACATTTAATGTATGTATTATCTTAATTAAATTGAATATTTTAGAAGCAATTTCTAATACAGTAAATATCAAAAGATTTAATCTACATATAAACATTTTTCCATCAATATTTTTTAAGAGTATAAAGGGATTCAGAAACTAAAAAGTTAGTAACTGTGGCATTTGACCAAAGTTTTAAAAAAATTATTGTCTCTGAAACTCTTTCCTCAATACTACATTGTCAGCTTCTATTCTTTACTGGATCATTATCACTGATGTGAAAATATGTTATTTTCCAATATTACAAAATACCCAATAAACAACCAAAAAATAAAAATAAAAACTTTTCTGACGACACCATTCCCACTCATGATACTTCCTATTAACTTTTGTCATTTTTGGAAGTATTGTCTGTGCTTTTTGTCACTCATTTCTCTCTTTCTGGTTTCTCCTGAACCCACTGCGCTCATGAATGTCTCAATGATCTCTATGTTGTTAAAGCCAATAGCACAGCTCTCATTTGTCATTTTTCTTGACCTGTTGGCAGAACGGAAAGAATTTCTCAACTTGAAATTAAGGACACTGCCCATACCTGAATTTTATTTAATATATCTGAACACCTCTTCTCAGTGGTTTTGTGGTTTCTTCTCCATCTCTTGGACTTCTCCATGTTGGAGTACTTTAGGAAGCAGTAATGGGCTTTCTTTTCTGTCTGTGTTCTCTCTCTCTTCGTGAGTTCATTTGTTCTTTCTGCTTGTTACTGTCAAATTTATAACTTAACCTTGAAAACCACATATGGACTCAATATTTGTGTCTTCAATTCTTATTATACATCATCATTTGTACTTCTTTTAGGCATTGATAATATAGTGTGTTCTAAACTCATCTCAACCTTAGTCTTAGTCTTTGCCATCTCAGTTAAGTGACAATTCTATCCATATGTTCCAATCAAAATCATTTTAACCAATCTTGATTTCTTTCTTTCTTTCCCTCTGCACATCTATCTGATCTATCAGAAAACTCTGGTAGCTCAACCTTCAACATATTTATTTGACATGAACAAATAATTGACTATTTCCTACCAATTCCAATCTTACCATGGAAATTGAAGCCACCATTGCCTTTCTGAAGGGTCATTGTTATAGCCTCCTATCCAGGCTTCCTGTTCTGTTTTCAGTAGAGTAACAAAAAATATCTTCTCATTTCAGAGAAAAAGTCAAGTCATTGCATTGACTATAGTTAGACTGACCATAACACCTCCGTACTTGGGACACTTTTGAGAATTAAAAAAGAACTAAAATAATTAAGAAGAAATAACAGGTATAAATGTGAATTTTATTGGGAAAACTTGGATATATAATCACCCTACCAATAAGTCTCCATGGTAACTTTCCCCCATTTTATTTGTTTACTTTTGTATTTCAATTTATACTTAGAGTTCTTTAAAAATTATCTGTCTCTCTTATTAGAATATGAATTCTAGAAAGACAGATTTCTTTTCTTTTTTGTCCTATCCGTAACGCGTAAAATGTGGTCAGTAAGTAATTGAATGTGAGTAAATGAGATACAATCCTACTATTTCAATTCTATGAAATATTTATTGAGTATTTTTCAAAGTACCTATGAAGGCCTAAATTAAGATATGTACGAAAGTTCTTTAAGGAACTTATGGAATTATCAGAGAATGCTTTCCATTATTCAAGATACAAAGACTATTGTAAAAGAGAACTTATTGTACAGCAGACATTGGGATGGTTACCAGATACAAGAGACAAGGCAAGAATTCGTTCAATCCTGTGGCTTCAGTTTCTTGTGGGAAAAGTAGACACATACACACATCAAACTATGCAGAGTGCAACACCTCTGGAGTGGAATTTGTGAGGTTGGGGTACTTGGTGTGCTAGAGGAAGGTGGGAGAATATCTGTGTAGCTAGTTAGAGAATATATATTAAGTCTTCACTGGGAGAGCCATTAGTCTATGCTCTGTATCTGCAGTAAGTCATGAAATCCTTATAAAATAAATACAAGGTAGACATTATTATTATTCTCATTTCATTGGATTGAAGCACAGAAGAGTAACTAGTAGGGCAAGGCTATGGAAATACTCAAGCATTGAACTTGAATTTGAATCGTGGCAGAGCTGGGCTTGGAGCTTTTCCATATGACTAGGATGCTATATTAGCTCATAAAGAAGTTTATCTGAGACAATTCCAGTTTATACCTGTGATCCAGACATAATTAATGTAATTCACTTTTGCTCTCCAAAATATCTGTTTGGTTGGAAACTCATGTGGCTCCTTTTCTTATAGGATGTAACTATTTATATTATGTTCTCAAAGTATATTTTTTGAGCAAATTTGACTTTCCACCTGTGATTTGCTGTTTTTAGAATTAAGTCATTTTAGTTTGTATTAAAATATTGATAATTATGACCAAATATGTAATCTGCATTCAAAGAAAATTTCTGCCTTTTTATGTGTGTGTGTGTGTGTGTGTGTGTGTGTGTGCGCGCGCGCGCGCGCATGCGCATGCATACACATATGTTGTTGAAGGAGTTCAAAGTGAACAAGGAGCCAGGTAAGGATGAGAGATGAACATCAGCCCAGTAATGTTGATGCTAGTATAGCAAAGTGAGATGTCATCTACTAGCTGTCCACAAGATGGATCTGTGAACTCCAAATCTTGTTATTGCATAATATGTATGTGAAATATTTTGAGCATGAGTCACAAACTCAAGTAACATATATCTATTCTAAAACATATACACAGAAATGAAGAAGGGTGTGATAGAAAAGAAAATGCATTTGAAGAAAATTAAATATAATTAAACTACTTTTTATTTGTGATTGATTAATGGAAAGATATGGAGAACCCTTTTCTTTTACTGGTATAATAATTTAGCATAAGTAATATGACTGAATATCCAATTATTTTTAAACTATTTGCTTACAGTTTTTCATGCAGAGATCTGAAATCTGGCTCAGTTTATTTGATTACTTGTTTTTATTTTCTGTCATATGCTAAAGAGACACCTCATAACGATAACTAGATGCAAAAGCAAGGGATAAAGTTTTGGTTGTACTTCCCAAATTGTAACTATCATTCTGATGCCAGCTACTAATCATGCAAATATTTTTTATTAAAGTTTAGTTAGTAAGTTTCCTGATATTCACAATTAGGTTTTCTTTCAATTAATTTAGAATATACTGCATTTAACATATTTATTATACAAACCTAAAACCCACTGTACCCCTTTGCAAGACTGATAAACAGGTTGCAAAATTCTTTTTATGAGGTTCTTTTAAAAATCTTTTTGTTTTAGAATAGATTTGGATTTACAGAAATGTTGCAAAGAGAGTACGGAGAGTTCCCACTTAGCCCATACCCAATCCATCCTATTGCTAACACCTTGTACTACCAGGGCACATATGTCACAACAAACAAACTACTGTCAATACATCATTATTAACTGCAGCACAATCTTCTTTCAGGTTTCCTTGTTTCTTCCCTAATGTCCCTTTTCTCTTACAGGACAGGAAACTGAATCCTTATATTTGCTTAGACTTGATCCAGACAGACTGTATGCAGACTTGTCTTGTTTTGATGTCCTTGGCAGTTTTGAGGAATGATCTGGAGGTTCTAGAGTGCACACATGACAGCTTTCACAGATGACTCAAATCACATTAAATTGCTTTTTATAACACATATCGATATAGAAAAATTCAAAAACAGTCATTTTTAGCAACTGTCTTCTGATCACTTAAAAATGTAGCTTCTTTATCATGCATTATTAAAACTTCACCCTGAAGTAGAACGGACAGATTTTTTTTTTTACCATGTGAACCATGTTTTAAAATTCAAGGCATAATATTTGTACATCTTTATAGGGTAAAGTATGTTAATTCAGCACATGTACACACTGTGCAATGATCAAATCAGAGTAAAAAACACTTTCTTCAAACACTAGTCATTTCTATATGTTCAGAACTTTCATGTTCCTCTTTTTTAGTTAGTTTAACTATATCATAGATTTTTGAAACCAATAGTTGTCCAACTGTGCTACAGGAATCGAGAACTGATTTCTCCCATCTTACTGTGTCTTTGTGTCCCTTACATAATTTCATGAGTCCCTCCTCCCGACTGCCATTGTCAGTCTCTAGTAACTACTATTCCACTTCATTCTTCAATTTTTTCCTTTTGACAAATTGAGTGAGAATATGTGATATTTGTCTTTCCATGTCTGGCTTATTTTACTTCATATAATGACCTCCAGTTACATCCATGTTAATACAAGTGACAGGATTTCATTCTTTTTGTGTCTGATTAATATTCCATTGTGTGTATACATACCACATTTTTCCTTAACACTCATTAGTCGATGGACACCTTGATTGATTCCCTATCGTGGCTTTTGTGGACAGTGATTCAGTTAGCAGAGTACAGGTATCTCTTTGGTACAATAATATAGTATCCTTTGGATATAAAGCCAGTAGCAGGATTTCTGGAACATATGATAGTTCTATTTTTAGTTTTTTAGGGAATCTCCATACCTTTGCCACAGTGTTTGTACTAACTACATTCTTACAACCATTGCATAAAAGTACTTCTCTACATACTTAACAGCTTTTATTATTTTTGGTCTTTTTGATTATTTTTTCTAACTGGAGTGAGATGATTAGTGACATTGAGAATATTTTCATGTACTTGTTGGCCACTTGTTTGTCTTGAGAAATGTCTATTCTTTAGCCCACTTTTAACTGGATTATTGCTATTTTTACTTTTTGGGTGTTAACTCTTTTGAGTTCCTCGTGAATTGTGGACACGAGTCTGTTGTTGCATGAGCAGTTTGCAAATACATTTTCTCATTCTGTAAGTTGTCTCTCCGTTTTTGTTGATTGTTTCCTTTGCTGGGCAGAAACTTCTTAGTTTGATATAATCCCTTTGGTCTATCTTCACTTTTGTGGCCTTTGCTTTTGAAGTTCTCTCCAAAAAATCTTTGCCTACAACAACTAATTGTTTTTACCCTATGTTTTCTTGTAGTAATTTCATGGTTTGTGGTCTTACATTTAGATCTTTGATATTTTAAGTTGGCATTTGTGTGTGGTAGGCAGTAGGGAACTAGTTTCATTCTTCTGAATATGTACATCCAGTTTTGCCAGCAACATTTATTAAAGATGATGTCCTTACTCCAGTATGTGTTCTTGGTCCCTTTGTAAACAATTATTAGTAAGTTACATGTACATACATTTCTGGTTTCTCTAACTATTTTTCTTGGTGGATATGTTGGTATATATTCCATTACTATGTTTTTTTGGTTGGTTGGTTGTCATTATAGCTTTGGGGTGTGTTTTGAAATCTGGTATTGTGATGCCTCCAGCTATGTGTTTTGTTCAGGATTTTTAAGGCTCTTCTGAGTCCATGTGGTTCCATATGTATCTTAGGATCATTTTTTAATTAAAGTGAAGTACACCATTGTATTTTAATGGGAATTTCATTGAATCTATGGATAACTTCAGATACTGAGATTATTTTAATAATATTAGTTCTTCTGGACCATGAACCTGGGGTATCATACCATTTTTTATATCCTACTTAATTTCCTTCAGCAATGTTTTTTAATTTTCATTATAGAGATTTTTTTTTACTTCCTTTTTAAAATTCATTCCTAATTTATTTTTTATAGTTATTGTAGACCGGATTATTTTCTTGAAAATTTTTTAGCAAGTTCATTGTAATTATGAAAGAATGCTAGTTTTCTTGCATGCTGATTTTGTGTCCTCCAATTTTACTAAATTTTTTATTAGTTGTAACAACTTTTAGATGGAGTATTTAGGTTTTTCTGTGTATAAAATCATGTCATTGGAAAACATGGATAATTTGACTTCCGCTTTTCCAATTTGGATGCCCTTTGTTTCTTTTTCTTTCTTATTCAATAAAATAATGGAAATCTTAGAAAGACCAATTAGATATTAAAGGGTGTGAACCTTATTGAATGCTTTTCCTTCATTGATTTCAATGACCATGTGGGTTTTGGCCTTCATTATGACAAGTGTTAATCCATCCTTACATCACTAGAATAAAGCACTTTAGATAATGGTGTATTGTCTTTTTGATGGACTGTTGGCTTTGGTTTGTTCGTACTTTGTTAACAATGGTCATGTTTATGTTCATTAGGGATATTGATATATAGTTTTTTGTTGTTTTCTTGTTTTTTTTTATGGTTTTTTCTATCAGGGTAATTTTGGCCTCTTAATATTTGGAAGAGTTTCTTCTTTTTAAAAAATTTTTAGAATAGTTTAAGAAGAATTAGAATTAGTTTTCTTTCTTTCTTTTTTTAATACTGGGGATTGAACTCAGGGGCACTTGACTAATGAGCCACATCCCCAGCCCTATCTTGTATTTTATTTAGAGATAGGTCTCACTGAGTTGCTTAGTGCCTCGCTTTTGCTGGGGCTGACTTTCTGACTTTGAACTTGCAATCATCCTGCCTCAGTCTACTGATCTGCTACAGGCATGAGCCACCGTACCTGGCAGAATTAATTCTTTTAAAAACGTTTTGTAGAGCTCAAATGTAAAGTCTTCAATTTCTGAACTTTTATTTGATAGTTGACTTTCAATAGTACTTCATTATCATCATTAGTCCATGGGCTACAGAGAAGACTTTTCTTGTGTCTGTGGGGTGAGTGCAGGTGACTTCAGGCATATGTCACTGGTTGTCACAGTGCTAGAACTGCAGGGTACAGATTGGACTGAGTGGACAGAATCTAAATAGTTATTGTTAATTTTCGAAATTATCTTTTATGTTCCAAGGATCACGTTGGGAAGTCAACATGTTGGGAAAATGTGTCTTCTTGTAAGAGACATGCACCACTCATTTTTACTTCAACAGTTCTTTTAAGATCTTTATTGAAAATTTGATATTATTCTGGGTTATGCAACAAATTTTCTTGCTTATTCCCCACATCATTACTGAGGTATTGTAAGAGTTGTATTGTTTTAAAGAACTTTTAATAGTGAATTGTTTCAGTGACTTCCAGAAATATATTTTTTTGATACCCAGGGGTGAATTGAACCCAGGGGTGCTTAAACACTCAGCCACATCCCAATCCCACTTAAAAAAAATATTTAGAGACAGGCTCTCAATAAATTACTTAGGGCCCCTCTAAGTTCCTGAGGCTAGTTTTGAATTTGCAATCCTTGTGCCTCAGCCCTGGGATTATAAGCATGTGCTACTGTGCTTGGATTCCAGCAACACTTTGTATACTTCTAACTTTGATTTCAACCGGATCAGCTTGTTCATGATGAAGAAGTGAATGGATTACAAGTGTAGCACTGTGTATATGCTTTTTTCCTCAAAATTATTTTTTTAAAAAATTTCAGTCATAATACTTGCTTCATTAAAACCATTTAAAATTTTAAAAGCCATTTAAAAATTATAAAACTCCTTCATTATCAAAAATATATCTTTATATTCTTAAGTCTGTGGTGAACAAAAAATTAGTTTTGATGTATTTTATCTTTAAAATATAATGTAACAAGTACATCTGTTAAATGATGTTAGAAATATCTGTACTTTCATCCAACTTTATGGAAAAATTTCTGACCATTTGTAGATTATTGTCCCAGTAATGATTTCATCTAATTTTCATCTGTATATGCTATACATTACATCTTCCCTAAGTACTTACTTTAGATTTTTAATATGGAAAAGAAGGAGGAGAGTTTCCTAGGTAGCATGTAGCTTTAATAGTTTTTTCACCTTCAAAAGGGAATTTTAAGTCTGTCATGAAATTTAGTTTCTCTTGTAAAATTGAAGTAATTTTTTAACATGACTGAAAAATTATAAAGCTGGGTATTCTTTTCTCAGACTTAGCTTTCATATATCTTATTAATTGTGATGACTTCAGACTAAAATTTAAAAATATCTCAAGGCACATTCTATGTAAGATTTATTTATGACAAATATAAGGCTGTATTTCATATAGCTTTCTTGATAATTTGAAAGATTGATTCTACTTGTTGAATATGATTATATCATTAGCACAGTTTTCTATAGTGGATAATGTGCTCACACTAAAGATGGAAGAAGTATTAGATTTTCTATTTACTCATTATACTCTTTGGCTTTGCATGATTCTTATGTACAATCTGTTGCTAATTTTACCTGAAAAAAATTGATCCATTTGTCCATTTCATGAAGATGAATTTGGTAAAATTAGATTATAGGGTCTGACCTATTAATCCACTTAATTTATGCATGTGCATTCTTAAAGCAAGACACTACTTTGTTGTGGGTTGAATAACAGCCCTCCAAAAGATATGTATGTGTACCCCTAGCCTCAGAATCTGGCCTCATTTGGAATATGGATCTTTGTAAATGTAATTAAGATAAGGGTGTCAAGATGAAATCAGCTTGGATTAAGTGAGCCTTAAATCTAATGACTTACTTATAAAAGACAGGAAGACAGGGAGAGAGAGAAAGAGACAGAGACATAGGAGAGGAAGAGAGACATACACAGGGAAAAAGGCCCTGGGGAGACAGAGATTGAAGTATTGTGACTACAAGGAAAGGAATACACAGAATTGACAGTAGTCATCAAAAATTTGAGTGAGGCAAGAGATTCTTCCTTTGAGTTTTCAGAAGTAGTATGCTCCTGCTAACATCCTAATTTGGAATTTACACCCTCCAGAACTGTAAACATATAAATTTCTGTTGCTGTAAGCCACCAATTTTGTAGTCATTTGTTATAACAGATCTGGGAAACTAATATAGGCCCCATTGTCTTCTTATCTGTCCTGCAACTACCTCACTCTTTCCAGAGAATACTTAAAAACTCATGCATACCTGACCTATAAAGTGAGTGCGCCTAAGAGTGCCATCCCATACATTAATTATCAGTTACTGAATTAAAAGTAGAGAAATCTGCATATTGTCTTGCACAGCACCTGGCGTGTGGGCACCCATTTTGGAGACTACCAAGAAAAGGCTTTTTAAAATTTCAAGATGTATCTATTTGATTGTTTGAACCTTACCTCCAGATTCTCATTAGATAATACACTAAGGCCACACAGCAGCTGTTGCAATTTTTTGAAGAGCTAAGAAAATATGATGTGAAGAAGAACATGGGATCAAACAAAGGGACTGTGGATGCAGAGCAGGGAATTTGAATCCTGGCCCAGGAAGTAGCTCTTTCCCGTTCACATAAACCACTAATACAGCTCTTCAGGGCCACACAATATTAATAAGCTGAATAAATTTGAAAATGTTTCTATTTATTTTTAGGTACAATTATGCCATTGTTGCATTTTAAATGATCATGATGGATCAAGCTGAATAAATTTGAAAATGTTTCTATTTATTTTTAGGTACAATTATGCCATTGTTGCATTTTAAATGATCATGATGGATCAAGTGCTTAGTGTAAAATACAAATGATGATAAAGGAGATTGTATGACCTGTGATGGCATTATATATTTCCTCCTACCTCCAAATGTTTGTGTTTTTAAACTTCAGTCTCAATATATATAGATTTTTTGTTTCTTGATTCTGTTCACTTGCCATTTTGTTGCATGAGTATTAATCTGCTTAGAAACTATTATGTTGCAGGTTGACTAGCATTCCACCAATATTCCTTTGATGAAGTCCTAACCCCCAGTATCTCCGAATTTAAAAGATAAATAGGACAAAGATTAAAGAAAAAATTGTTTATAAAAATTCTCACTGTTGTGAAATGTGAGATTTTCCTGAGGATGCATCCTCTCGAAGCCCACATTTGCATTCCTACCCCGGAAGAGGGACATGGGGGACACCTACTTTTCTTCCTTCACTTCGTGTCTCAACTCTGCCCCTTCCTTAGCCCTTTGGTTTCCCAGAAATCCCTCCTCTGACAAGTTTAGTTCACCCTTTTTGGTTTCAGGCATTTTGAAGACCTTTGACTAGCTCCTTCCCATCTGCACAACGTGTATATCGTCTTTCATCTTCTTAAAGGAAAATGCAGGCCATTCACAGGCCCCTCTTTCTTTCTTTCTCTCCTTCTCCCCTCATCTACTATCTCAGGCTGATCTAACTTCAACATCTCAAACTAATCTTTAGGCTTCTCAAACTCCAGGGACACCTGTGAGGCTATCTGGTATTCATATAGCTCCTCTAAATTGGCAAGGGAGATGGGGGAACATCTCCCTGGAATGTGTATATGTGGTGGGGGAGAGGGCTCAACAGTACTCTCCAAACTCCAGGTAAATTCTAGCCTTTCTGGAGGTGAGTTACTCTAATTCTTGAAAAATAGCTTTTCCCAGCTCATAGCACTTTCTCATAAGCAATTTAGCAGACTTACTTGGTATCTAGATAGGGGCTTCCATTTGCAGTAGTTCTCAACCATTGGAGTTGAGAGTAAATTAAGATAATAACATTTATCATCCAGTTAACTTAAAGAATTAAGTTAGGATATGGAAATACTTAATGCATTGATGAAAATCTAAGTCTATTCATTTCTATAAAAGCAAATATATATATTTGGGATACTTCATCTAAAAAGAGGCCTGACAAAAATTGTCAGCAGGGCCCTGGTATAAAGAATCCTTTGGATGTGTGAGACAGGATGTGAGGAGAATATTATATGGGGTAGGTAGAGCATACTGAAAACCTAAACCAAGGGAGCAAAAATACCAGAGATGAGGGAATGATAAAAACATGTCCTGGATTGGAGGTTGATTAGATGCTTCCATGGAGTACATAGTATTCCTCCCCAAAGTCTCATGGTGAATCCCGAACTCCAAGTACATCAGAATGTGACATCATTTGGAAATACAAAATTAAGTTAAAATGAGTTCATTCAGGTGAGTCCTAATTTAATCTGTTCTTTTCCTATAAGGAATACATCTTAGGATACATGAAAAATGCCAGGGTTGCTTAGACACAGAAGAAAGTCTGTGCAAGGACTCAGTAAAAGGGGCCCATCTGCAAGCCAAAGAGAGAGACCTTGGAGAAACAAAGCCTGCTGACACTTTGGTCCTGGACTACCATCTTCCAGAACTGTGGAAGATGAATTTCTGTTGTGTCTAAGCCACCCAGTCTGCGGTAAATTGTGGTAGCTCTAGCAAACCAATGTAGATGCCAAGTGTGGGAGAAAGAGAAGGGGTTAAGACCTTGATTCACTAAGGTGAAAAGTGTGTAGTGGCTACAGGTAGTGACAGTCTTGGGAGGAGGAGTCCAGCCTTGTTTCTTCTCCCCTTACTTACCTATCAACCGCTTGACAATTAAGTGTTCAGCTTAACAAATACAGAGTCCTATGTTGACAGAAGATGAGGTCAGAGGGCAATAAATGTAGCAGCCCAAAGCAAGGGTTAATGTTTAACGAAAACTTGTGTTCAAATCTCAGCTGTTATTTTTGGCAGTTATGTAACCAGTCTTATGAACTGATCAAAACCAGCAGCTGTCACTGGGCGATTTTTTGGTTAATGTTAACATTTTCCAATATTCTAATTAATAAAATCTCTGGTTTTGTTTAGAGATAAGGATAAGTGAAATATTTAGAGGATTGGTTTGTAGGCTGTGGATTTTGATTCGTTTTTCAAAATGCTATCTCTGGTGTGTTTTCCCAATGAGGTACTTCAGATGTTACTGATCACTCAAGGGACTAAAATAAAACTAACTATATATCACACTGATTATGCTGAAGGATTTCAATATCCAATTCTCTAAAACTCACTCACCCTTTTTTAAAATGAAATAATTTTACCAAGGTCATATTCACAAAGTAAGGACTAAATTTAAACATATCTATAAAGTATTGAAAACAATTTTGGGCATACAGCAGGAACTTAGAGGTAGTTATTTTTCACTACAAAGTGATATAAATTATGTGGCTCAACGAAGAAAATAGCCTCTATTTTGTTGTCAAACCACTAACTGGTAAATTGATGCAGAGATTTGCTGGTGAGTCTCAAGCATGCTGGTTCCCTGCAGATTGTATCAATTAGGTGGACTGATGGAAATGATATGTGGCTCTGGTTTTGCCAGCTGCTTTGCCAGCAGTGTGGATGGGGACTCATCATATGTATTCTTTATTCTTGAGTTTTTAAATGGTGTTTTCTTAATCAACTAGTTATGAAGATTTTGTTATACTTCATCCTTTTGAATCCAGGGAAGCAATTTCCTTCTAACTTTATCCATGTCTGTTAAAAAGTATATATTTCTATCAAAAAAAGGGGGAGGATTGGAGCATGCTTTTGGAGGTTTGAATTGTGAACATTGTGCACAAGAAAGTTTGTCACCTTTGCGCAGGAAAGCTGAGAGCTGTGAAGAGAACATTTGAGATTCGATACGGTCCTGTGGTCACTGGACCAAGACACTCTAGAGCAGAACATTAAATTCCTTTTCAACCCTGTGGGCATATATGATTCAGGGTATTGTTTAAACTCTGAACATACCTTTTCAATTTGTTAAATTGCCTCTTTTCCCCTCCATCATTACTATGTCTTGCCATGTACCACTGGAAATATCGGGAGAAAATTCAGTGTAGTGACTTAAAGAAAAACTGTGCCTATTATAAGAAGTCGACTATTGAAATGTAAACTGAGAAAGTCAGTCAGAATGTGAACATTTGGGCTGTGTGATAATCTTCTCGATATTTGGAAACATTCTAAGTGGACTAAGTTGAAAGAAGGAACCTATATTATTACAACTCAATTTATAAACAATGATTGATCTTTCTCTTTTCTAAAATCGTAATTTGAGCAAGAAAACATGTTGCCTTAGCTGTTGCCATATCCTTCAGAAATAAGAACAGCTGTTTTGCCAGCAGTCTGGATTCCTTTTTCTATAGTGTTAGTAGCATCAGAAAAAAAATTTCTTCTTCTGATTTCGAAAGGACCAGCTGCTCTGATGTTTTGGGAATATTCCCATATGTTCTGAACAGGAAAAATGAAATGAAGCCAAACCAATGACTTTTGACTTCATAAAAGAGACAAAGCTTTTCAAAACTTTCTCAACCAGAAAGTTTATAATTAGAGTATTAATTTCCTGGAGGGATTTTTGCTTCTTTATGTAATTAAAGGACAAATTTTTTAACCATTCTCTCATAGGATTTTGTTTTGTAGTTGGAATTAGTAATCCAAGGAGCCAAAAATAGTTCCCAAAGGTTGACTGAAAAACTAACTTGAGAGCCACTAGAAATGTATTAAAATATGAATTAGTACTCAAAATCAGAGTGTTGCAGCTCATCAGAGAAATATGTCAATATGCTTTTCGAATGACTAACTTCATATTTGTATTTAAGCTCCCTGGCACTGCTTTGAAGACATCTGTTTTGTGAATGCAAACAGTTAAACTATCTAAAGAACAAATAAACTTCTCTCCCAAGAAACCCGGACTGGGACACTAAATGGCCTACAACTTGTGAATCAGCTGGAAGATGCTAGCTTAGAGATCAACCATGGTTTCTCACATCTGTGGTGATGGTCTTGCATTAACCTGTAGAGTCTCTCAAGGCTAGCTTTAGAAAAAGAAAAATTACAGTCCCTTTGTTCAGGCCTGGACAATTCACAAAGTAGGCTGAGAAATGGATCCATAGGCATGGGCATATATAAGATGTTTCCAGGAGGGCTGGGCCTGGATCTGACCTGTCCACCTGGAAATTACATATGGTTTTAGACATAAGAAATATGATATGAATGTGCCTTTAAATTTAATGAGCTATTAAACTTAACTATTTGTTTGCATTAAAGGAAAAAACAGCACAGATAAATAGGCTATTGCATGTCTTTATTGAGAAAATAGAAATGAAGGACTTCTGGTTTCTAAGACTCAACATGTGTTGAAGCATCATTTTAAAGCCAAAGTGCTCCAGCAGTTCTTTACTTTCTATAGACTCTCAATTTCTAAGATAATTTTGTCATACTTTAATGTCAATTGTTTTTGTTGTAAAATAATAGGTATATTAAACATATCTTTGTAAAATACACATTTGCATTAATCAACTCTTAATTGCTGTGAGCAAAATATCTGACAAGAGCAACTCAGAGGAGGAAAAGTATATTTTGGCTCATAACTTCAGCCCATGGTTGGCTGGACCCAACACAGAAACATCATGGCAGAAGAATGTGGTGGAGAAAAGTTGTTTAGCTCAGGGCAGAAGGAAAGCACTCAATGACCTACTTCCCCAGCTAGGACCATTCAGTAGTCCATTTGGCTATCAATAGATTAATTCACTGATGAGATCAGAGTCCATGAGCTAATCATTGTCTAAAGGTCCCACCTCTGAAAATTGATGCATTGCTTTCCACATAGCCTTTTGGGGGACATTTCAGACCCAACCCTTCATTGTGTGGGTGTGACAAGGACTGACATCCTCACTTCAACTTTTCAGACAAGCCTATTTCCTCAGTGTTCGTTCTTTAGATAGTTCAACAATCTTTTCCTTCTCTGCCATATTTTAATGCACACACAAAGGAGCCTCCCTATTGCTTTTATCCTACTGAGAATCAAGATCCAAGTGTAAAGAAGCTGTTTTTGTAGTTAGACAAATTACTTAAGTTAGGTTCAGTTGGGGAAAATAGATATCTATATTGGTTGTTTTCTGGTTAAGATAGCTTAATGGTTAATGATAGCAATAATAAGTAATAATGATACTATCAGCTGATGCAGAACATTAACTGTATCTATAAGCTGGTTGATTATATCATTTTATGTTTTCAGTAATATTTATAGCAGTTATTTTTAAGAACAATCTATTTTTTTTTAATGAATCAAGAAAGTTGGGGCTGGGGTTGTGGCTCAGCGGTAGAACGTGTGCAGGACCCTGGGTTCGATCCTCAGCACCACATAAAAAATAAACAAGTGAAATAAAGGTATTGTGTCCAACTACAACTAAAGAATAAATATTTTTTTAAAAAAGAAAGTTGATCCCAGATAGATTATCTTGGTTAAGGTTGCATAACTATAAATGTAAAGACATGATTGGGAGCTTGCTTTGCCTAACTCCAAAAGCAGAACTTTTTTTTTTTTTTTTTTTTTTTTTTACATTACACTGACTTCTAGATTAAGACCTCTCTAGGCACTATGGGAGGAATGTGCTATTTTTATTTCAACCAGTCAAATCTTGAGAATACTAGGTTTATTTTCTTCCTTTGTATACTCATATCTTCCAACTCTTCCTCCCTTTGGCCATAGGTACATAGTTCTCTCATGCTACCACAAGCTTTCCCATGTATAACATTACTAGGATATTTTTCTTCAAAGATGGAACATTTTATGATAATATTATAAAAAAGATTATAGGAAGCATGCAAAGCTACACAGAGAGTGAATCATAAATTTCTGAATCCTTCTTTTTTGTTTTAGGTTTGGGGACAACTGGGGTTTGGCCTAAAGCAATCTTAATCTATTCTCTTGGCTGATATCTTTACTTGAGGGTGACACGGAGGAAATGGGCTTGTTTGAAAAACTGAAGTGAGGATGCCAGTCCTTGTCACACCCACACAATCCAAACTCAACATCAAGCTGAATCTTTGCTGAATCTGATTGTTCAAAATTCGGAAAGCCTATGCTTGTACACATGTTCTTAGAGAAGAGAGCATGGGTTTTTGTTGCAAGTGCTTTTATAGTGGTGTGTCAGAAGAATCAAAGGGTGGTAGTACTTTAAGAACTAAGTGCTCTGAATCAAGTAGGACTGAACATTCTTTGCATGAATGACACTCACAGCTTGTCCTTCTTATTAGGGATTCTCACAGCTAAGAACATTTTGCTGGGAGAAATGTCACATCTGCTGCTACTCTTTGAGGCTACTTAAAAATAAAAGATTTTTGTTTCCTTGCGTAATTAATCTCAAAACATAATCTGGCATGATAGACTATGTTTGCATGTGTTTGTGTAGCACATGTATATGCTCATATGTCTATGTATACACATGGATGTGTGTGTGTGTCTCTGTGTGTGTTTGTGTGCATCACAGGATGAGACTACTCAGTATACTGACTGGTTTTTCAGTCAGCTATTTTTGCAGGTGCAACCAAAGGATCTTACCAGAACATTTTTAGAGAAGAAAAGGTGTATTTGGCACACACAGTTTCAGAGGTCTCAGTCCATAGACGGGCAGCTCCATTGCTCTGGGCTCCAGCTGAGGCAAAACAGCTTGGCAGAAAAGCATGAGGAAAGCAGTTCAGGACATGGCACCAGGAAGCAGAGAAGGAGAGACAGCCCTCACTATGGACAAAGTGTATACCCCAAAGACACACCCCCAGTGACCCACCTTCTCCAGCCATACCCTACCTGCCTACAGTTTCCATTCAGTTAACACTTATCAGAGGATTAATGCACTAATTAGATTAAGGCTAATAATCCAGTCCTCTTACATCTAAGCTTTTTTGCATTGTCTCACATATGAGCTTTTGGGGGATATATTATCTCAACCATAACATTCTGCCCCAGCCTCCCAAATATCATGTTCATCCCACAATGCAAAACAAACAAACAAACAAACAACAACAAAAAAAAAAACAGTCCAGTTTCAAGAGTACACATAGTCTCAACAGTTTCAAAATTTCCCAAAAACACAAGTCCAAAATATCCTCTAAGACTAAAGGCCAACTCTCAGCATAAGCCCCTATAAAAATCAAAATCAGGTTAAATATATCCAATATATAAAGGCACAGAGTAAATATTTCCATTCCAAAAATGAAGAAATTTGGACATAGAAAGCAAGGATGAAACCAAGGCAAGATTTAAATCCAACGGGTCAAACAAGTTTTATAGTGTCATATGCAGCATTTGGGGCACATGGCATCTTGATGTTCTTTCTAAGTGTCTTGCGTCACTCTGCCCTGTGGCTTTTCTGGTTGCAACTTACCTGGTCTCTCTGTTGGCTTGTTTCTGCTCAGTTCTTGTATATTTCCTTAGCAGACATTCTATGGCACTGCTATTCCTTAACCTTGGAGGTCTACATGCAGCTTTGTCTTCCTTCTCACATCTCCATGCATTGCCCTTTCAGAGACTGCCTGCAGGGACTCCAAAGCTATTATGTTTGACAGGCCTCCAAGGTCTTCCTTTGAAATCTTGGAGGAAGCCTCTGTGACTCTCTTACTCAAGAATTCTTTATTACTGCAGAACCAGCACCACAAGGTCTGTTACCATCTTAAGCAATAGCCAAGACTCTAGGACCCACGGCTGCAGCAGCCTCTGAGTACCTGGGTGGCTGAGCCTGTTGCTCTCCTGTTCTCTTCTCAAAAGAAGTTTTACTTTTCTACCCTTGAGCCTGAGATAGGTGTGGTCTTGCCAATTCCTGAGATGCCCTCAAGACATCTTTTCTATTGTCTCTGGGTAAAGTATTTAGCATTTCTTTAGTGACTATAAGGTCTTTAACCACAACTTCCTTACCCCAGTTTTACACTTTCCTGAGCATGCTGCAAGTTTTTAAAATCTTTCTGTTTTGCTTTCTGCTGCTGATTATCACAATGAACTTGGCTAAAAGCTGCCAGCAATATCCATCTTCTACCTGAATGTTATGCTGCATAGGAATTTTCTTCACCAGTTTAAGATGTACATCCCCTTTAAATTCAGCCTCACAGAAAGTCTCAGGACATGGAAAATATAGACAACTTCTTAGCGGGTACATAACATGAATGCTGTTTAGTCCAATTTCCAATAGTGTTCTCCTTCTCCTCTGAAATCTCATGAGCCCAGTCATTACTGTTCATAGCCCTAGGAACATTCTGGTCTTCTGACCTCCCACCAGATTCACTCAATAAGCTCTACTTACAACAAGCTAAAACTTTTCCAGCTTTCATCTCTACACTTTAAAAAATCCCTTCCACAAATTCCAAAAAAATCAAAAAGCTTCTGAATCACATGGTCAGTTAGTCACAGGAATGACCTCATTCTCAGTATCAATTTCTTACAGTTTCAGACCCAGTCCATAGACAGTCCCATTGCCCTGGGCTCCAGGTGAGGCAGAACACCATGGCAGAAAAGCATTTTGGAGTAAAGCAGCTCAGAACATAACATCAGGAAGCAGAGAAGGGAAGATGCTTCCCATATCATGGACAAAATATATATCCTCAAGGTACACCCCTGCCCTCCCTGCCTACAGTTACCATTCAGTTTATCCCTGTTAGAGGATTAATGTACCAATAAGATTCTCATAACCCAATCCTTTTACATCTAAGCTTTCTTGCATTGTCTCACACATGAGCTTTTTGGGTACACCTCATCTAAACCACAACAATTGGAAATGCCTCAATGTGTAAACCTAATTTTAAAAATCTCTAATGGTGAAATAATCTCCTAATTATACAATTTAAGTACAAATATTTTATATTTTTAAAAATTTGAAATTGTCAGAGTGGAACCGGTAAAACCTTAGAAAGAACCAACAGAATCTCTTGCAAGATAGTGCTTCCCACTTTCGTGGCTTCTGTACCAGCCATTATCTAAAGGAGTTTATATTTAAATTAAGCAGAAGTAAGAATTTAATATTTTTCCTTACTTGCAACCTAACAAGTTAGCCTGCTGCAGTCTCACTGATACTGTGTCTTAGTCAGTTCAGGATACTGTAACAAAAATACCATGGACCAAATAACTAAAAACAGCAGAAGTTTATTTTTCACAGTTCTAGAAGTTGGAAGTCCAAGATCAAGGTGCCAGCTGGTTTGGTTCCTAGTGGGGAGTCTCTTCCTGATTTATAGATGGATACCTTACATCCTTTTACATCTAAGCTTTCTTGCATTGTTTCACACATGAGCTTTCAGGCTCTATCCGGAGTGAATTAATGTTGATTATAAAAAGCATGAGGCTTATGACGTCCATTTCTTTTTCTCACCATCTCTTTGCCTTTCTACCATGAACTCATCTTAAAAATTATCTCCCAAAAACTCCATCACTAGATATCACATTGAGAATGAGGGTTTCAACATGTGCATTTTGAGAGAACATAAACATTCAGTTTAGAGTGTTGGTAAAAGACAGAAGTCTCCTGGGTTAAAGACAAATCTCAGCTTATTACTCATTTTATTATTTCATCTATCACAGGCAATACCTGTAATCAGATAATCAAAATTTCTGTACCATTCCCTGAGCTCCAATTCCCACAAGGTGATGTGAAGGGGGCCTTTATGACATAACACACAGTGGATTCAGTAACACACAGGTCTCCAGAAATCCTGAACTCAGGGAAAGGAACATTTTATAATAGTCAGTAAGCAAAGCTACCTTCTACTTTGGAGAAAACACTATCCATATCTTCCAAAGCTATGCAAGTGTTCTTTAAAATATAATCTGGAACAAAGAGCAACCAGTGCCTTTGATTTTAAAACATGCAGAAATGCAAGTGACTTGTGGCAAATTATCTCTCAAAAGTTTATTTTCCATTTCTTAGTCTCTATGTTTTTTATTCCCTGTCCAATATTCCTGCCATCCTATCACCTTGCACTTATGACCAAAATTACATAGAGAAAAATGTCCAATGTATTATTTTTATGGTCAGTGTTACTTAATGGTCAATTTGGATCAGCTTTAAAGCTGACTGATCATTAGTACAGAAACTGGTTAGTAAGGCTGTCAAAAATAACAGTCATGTGAAAACAACCTACAGAAAAAAATTTTCCCTTAGAACCATGGTTTGAGGGTCAAAGAGTAAGGGCTGACTCCGGTGAAGCTGGCCCAGATGGTCAGGATCTGGAGACCTTAGGATTCGGTTCCAGAACAATGGACTGAGTTCAGAGTAGCAGCTGAGCAGCCATAAGAGCAGCAACTGAAACTATAATCCAAGGAGCTACATTAGAGAAAAAGCCCCTAAAAGACTGGCTTTTGGATTATTTTCTGCTTAGCCTGGCACCTAGAATCATTTTCCATCCCTTTGGCCTCTCTATATTCTCTGAATGGTCTGCTCCTAGGAATGCCGTTGCCAACAGGTTTGAAAGATTGAGGGGACAGAAAGATAGGAAATCTCTTTTCCATATTTTGCTTGGGCCATGCTTCTAATAGCAACTCTCCACTGCTAAAAGAGCAGCTCCAGTTCTTGCCAACAAGGCTCTCCTGCCAATTACCCCCTCCTCCATGGCTCCAGGTCTCATTGAATTTGTTATTCAAGACTAGAGGGATGATTGCAGCCACTGTTGGTGTTCAGTGCCTCAAATGTCCTTAGTGATTTTCAACCCTCCTTGCATCTCTAGAAACTTCTTGAATCTTTCAAGTCCCTTGATATTTTTGAGGTGTATTCTGTCTCATATTGAACCGGGGCTTTAACTGATACAGCTAGAGAAAGAAGAACCACCCTAGTTTTTAGTCAGCTTTTTTTGTGGCTGTGATCAAAAGACCTGACAAGAACAATTAGAGGAGGAGGAGAAGTTTATTTGGGGGCTCACAGTTTCAAAGGTCTCAGTTCATAGAGGGCTGACTCCATTCCTTGGGGCTGGATGTAAGGCAGAACATCATGGTGGAAGCATGTGGTGGAGGAAAGTGACTCAGATCATTATACCAGGGAGTAGAGAGAGAGCACCACTAAACCAGGGCAAAATATATACCCCAAAGGCTTGCCCCCAAGGACCCACCTCCTTCAATGACACCCTACCAGCTTTTAGTCACCAATTAATTCCTATCAGGGGATTAATTCACTGATTGGGTTAAAGTTCTCATAACTCAATAATTTTATCTCTTACCCTTCTTGCATGGTCTCACACATGGGCTTTTGGGGGACTAACACATATCTAAACCATAATACCTAGTCTCAAAGGATCTAAGATAACAATAAAAATTCATTTTTTATTTTTACGTGTCATTTTAAGTGTGATGCAAACCTATGAGGTACACACTGTTACTAGCTCCATCAGAGAAATGAGAAAACTATAATACAAGAACTGAGCAATAAGGGAGAAGAGACGTAAACCTAGACAGCTGGACACTGAAGCCTTTGTTTGCCCTTATCACCACACTATAAGACATCCCTTTAACATGGCGATCTACTTTTTACCTCTTTGAAAGACAGAGGCTTAATCATTGCGGTCAGAGGCAGAGGCAGACAGTCTTTTAGGGGGGGAAAGGCAAGAGGAAAATTAAAACTGGAGGTCAGAGTTGGTATAAAATCTCACACAGTTTTAGTATAAGACTGGTCCTGGGTTGGGGTTGTGGCTCAAGTGGTAGAGTCTTGCTTAACACATGTGAGGCACTGGGTTCTGTCCTCTGCACCACATAAAAATTAAAAAAAAAAATAAAGATATTGTATCCACCTAAAACTAAAAAATAAATATTAAAAAAGACTGGTTCTATATGCAGACCTAGATTGAATCAGGTTTTTGAGATTAAGACTCTCTGTAAGAATTCAGGGGCACAAGACAAAGAGTCAGGTTGTCATTACTATGTCAGGGTTTTAAGCTATAAAGTCATATGTCCTTTGTGAATGGATATATTAGTCTAAGAAAGGAAAAAAAATTGCACAGTGAGAGCATTTAATGCTATTCAAAACTAATTAGAGTGTCAACATATTTTGAAAGAGAACTGTATATAATTAAAAAACTGAACTGAGTCTAACAGAATGAGCAAAATAAAAATAGCAAGTATAGTTGAGTGGTGATCTGTCTTTCAGATGTCTGGCACTATTAACTTTCTAAAACAACAATGAACATGAAAATAAGGCTATTAATCCAGAACAATAAAAATAGCTCAAAACAGATTTGAGATCATTTAATTGTTAAAAGGAAAAGCACTGTCTCATTGGCTTATGATTACATAAAACTCAATTCTGGACTTTGGCACTAAAGCCCAGAAGTCCTGGAAAAATAACAGAGTAAATAGTGAAAAAGTTGATGAAAGAATATTTTGAAGTATCTGTATACTAGTTCATTTCAGAAAGACAACTGGCTGGTCTCATTGCAAATGCCGTGTGGTCAGAAGAGAGAGAAAAAATGTAATGAACAGTCGTGAGAGACTGTAATGAGAAGTGACAGCCAGTAACAGATATCCCCAGTAGGCAAGAGCCTGAAGAAATACCAATTAGGTGAACCAAACACCCAGAGATCATTATTGTGTTGGCAAGCGTAGCTCAGCCTTCCCTGACACCTTCCCAGTGTCCTGCTTGAAACATTCCAGCCAGTGAAGGGTGGGAGCCTGTGTTTACCTGCAGATTTTACTCCCCTCTAAGCCCTCCACATCCGCCACCTTCCTCACTCTGGTAAAGCCCTACCTCGATTCTGTCTCAGCAGCTGTTCTGGAGGTAAGATAAAATTTAGGAAATGCTGCTTACTACTTCCTCCTCTTGGAGGTTATCAGTGAACACGTACATCCCCCAAATGCGTGAGATGTGAAAGTAAGAAATATTTAATTCTGCTTAACTTGGTCTGTGAAACTAATTTGACACTGATATTTTCTTACTTGAAAATTGGAATATTCTCAGGAATATCCTCTGGGAAATAATGCTGCTGTAGTCTGTCGCTCCAGAGCAGACACAGGTGTATCATGGAGTTACCTGTGTCAGAGAGTGAGAGGGAGAGGGAGAGGGAGAGGGAGAGGGAGAAGGAGAGGGACATAGAGAGACAGACAGAGACAGAAAGACATAGACAAAGACAGAAAGACAGAGAGATATAACTGTATACAGAGAGGTAGCCTCCGGGAGAAAGATGAAGTCAACATAAGGTGACCCAGAAGGAAGGAGAGAAGGAAATAAGTGCCTGACCTAACTCTCCTCCTTCCCTTTTGTCTTACTCTTGCCTCAACTCTATGGCAGTTACAGTATCACTGAGGGCTAGAGGACAAGGTAGCTCCCAAAACAATTCCTGCAGGTCAGCATGCCAGGGTGGGTAATGGTAGGGGGTGGCTATAAGGGGCAAAGAGAAGATATTCAGCATATCACCCTGAATTATCACATTGAAATTTCCTAAACAAAGGAAAATAACCTGTTAAATGTGCATGAAATTTAAGAAGACAAGCATAGAGATCTCACCTGGACTCTAAGAATAGAAACATTTTGATGTATACAGTGTGATGTTGTTGACCCTTACTATGTAACACAACTCATAAGGGAGAGGTTCTGGCAGACTCTGAATTAAATAAAGCTGTGGCCTAATTTTGTGCATGCAAGTAGCTACATGAGAGTTTCAAGTTGTGTTTCATAGAAGTACTGCTCAGCAAAAAGGTCAGAAAATGAAGCTACGTTTTGTTCACTGCCTGCTGAAAAGCTCAGAAAGTCACCTGACTGGACTTGCAAAGTAAATGAGAATACAATGAGAAAACTTGATGCCATAGGCAAATATTTTGGAAAAGAACGATTTGCCGTTGTTTAGTGTGTAACTATGGATTATGTTTGTACTATAAAGTACATATTTTGTCATTCTAGAAAAGCAGTATTTTAAACACAAGAATCTAGAATCAGAAGGATTTAAGTTAATCTTAGCTCCGTCACATGGCTGTCCCCACCCTTCAAGTTCATCCATCTCTGCAAAATGTGGTTTCTTTGTCTTTTAAAGAGGGTGTTGCTGTTTTGGTTAAATTACAACCTAATGGGAGCTAATTATTTTTTGAGCCCTTATTTAATGCCAGGCACTGTGCTAAGGATTTTATATGCAGCATTCCAATAAACCTAGTGAAGTTGCAGTCATTATTCTAATCATTAAATTAAGAAGCTGAGTCCCCTGTCTTGGCCTCACACCTGCATGTAAACTTTCGATGCATGGTTTGGTAATAAATACTTCATAAATATTCAATGTTGAAGTTATCTATTTAATAATAATAATAATAATTATTATTATTTTTCTCTACTCTAGAATTAATAGGCAAATAAAGTACCTCTTAAATTAAGCAAATGTGGCTAGCTTGATTTCATATAGGTGATAATATTATAGGCCCCTGTTGAAATAAATGTAATGATATTCTTTTAAAAATACAATTGCAAAAATTTCAAAGGTGTCACACTTGTACTTCTTTATGGTAATTTAATATAGGAATATACAAGTTATGTGTCTCTCTGTGTGTGTGTGTTCTGATTTGTTCTCAAAATTCTATAGCCTTAAAAGAGGAATGTTTCAGAATTGCCCAGGTTTCTGAGAAAAGGAATACTAGATCAAATTATTGATCTTGAAGATGCAGGGATCTTTGTTTGGTGTATTAGGGATTGATTTCAGGTGCTCACATATCCAAGGCAAGTGCTCTATCACTGAGCTACATTTAAGGCCTTTTATTTTATTTTAAGACAAGTTCTGGCTAAGTTTCTGAGGATGGTCGTGAACATGTGATCCTTACTGAGCCTTCTGAGTAACTAGGATGACAGAGAAGGTGCAGGGTTTTAGAGTCCAGGAAAACACTGAAGATCATTTACTTATTTATTTACCATTTACTTAGTCATGAAAAGTGATTAAACTCCTATTATATTCCAGGAAGATCAGAGATTATGACAAGATATTACCAACAACTTAGTCATAGAACTATTATATAAACTGTATTTCTAGACCAATTTTGCTGCTGGATCTTGCATATAAAAGTACCCTTAAAAAGAAAGTGATAACATACTGTTTATTTACAAGTTCTAGAATGGGTGAAAGTAATCTGTGAGGAAGGGCATGAAGAAGCCTTCTGGGTGAGTAACATGTTGCGTTTCTAGATAGAGGTGTGTGTTACACCTAGGATTTGCTTCATAAATTGTAGGACCCAGTGCAAAATGAAAGGATTATTTTCTTGTTCAGAAGTTATTAAGACTTTTAAAATGGCAATATCAAAGCATTAAACCAAGTGCAGACCCCTTCTAAATGCAGGACTCTGTGCAGCTACCCAGGTCACATACCTATAAAGCTGGTCCTGGGCATACAGTGTATACATTTGCCAAGTATTGCACTGAATCCTTAAGATCCAGATGTAACTTATATCTCAATTTAAAACTGTAAAATTAAGAGTAAAATTGAAAAACAATCAAGTGTGATAAGAGTAGGATTTGAGGTCTGGATTTTCAAGGAACCATGCATTCAGTCAGACATTAATTGAATGATGTATGAATGTGTGTGTGTGTGTGTAGTGTGTGTGTGTATGTGTGTGTGCACGTGCGAACACACACATGCACATGCCTGGCCGGGCATAGCCCTTATATTCAAGTGGTTTACAGTTGGAGGAGTTTTTTCTCCTTACATGAAACTTTGGTTAAAGCAAAGCTTTTATTTTGGCTTCCATCCAGACTGTGCTTTGATCTAGCTTTCTGTTCTTCTGTCTGACCCTCAGCCATCCTGAAATGTGTTTGTTTTTCTACCAAAGCAGAAAGTTCTAAACCAGAGTTTCTGGGTTCCTAGCTTCTGACTGTAGCCCCATGTCCCAAGGTTAGATGCACTGGGGCTACTCTAGCTCATCTGTTTGTGACTCCAGAAATGCATCAGTTGTCTCCCAGTATCACTTCAGACTTCAGTCCCCTGTCCAAATCTAAAAATCAGTCAATACTTTCAATATTATGGTAATACTTAGTCTTCATTTTCAATAAAACTGTTTATGCCTAAAATTCTATTAAAAGTCGAATATTAAAGATGACATGGGGAGAAACTAGCCTGTCTCTGGTTGTAAGGCGTGTCTCTACCAGTGCTATTGGAAGAAAAGAAATGATAACATATGGACTTCATGACAATATGTGGTCATAAATCAGATGTGGCTGAAATAATGGGTGATACTTCTCAACTTCAGTCAGGTAGAATAGTGAAGTGAGGGTAGAAAGGTATCTACAAGTGGTCGTTTTATTACCAATGGCCATTTCAATGAACACAGACAATAAGAAGGAAGGATGCAACTAGGAGTCAGTCTGCAACTGTGTCCTTGTAGCCAGTAAATTCTCCATTATAGTGGGATTCAATACATAGGAATTTTTATTTTTAATTGAATATTCAGAGTAGGCAAGTTAAAAAATTCTCTAATTCAGAAGTTCCATTGGTTTGTGATTTCTTGAGATGCAAACTAATTATTTGGGGAAAGGTTACTTTATTTTT
Organism: Marmota marmota marmota; assembly: GCF_001458135.2. NCBI lineage: Eukaryota > Metazoa > Chordata > Mammalia > Rodentia > Sciuridae > Marmota > Marmota marmota. Next base: position 856,287 of record NW_026000119.1, on the reverse strand, counting down.
TAAATTCAACAGCTGATTGTGATTTATAATACCTTGCCTACAACTATATACATAAGCAAAGTTATTTACCAGTTCTGAGTTACCTAAAAGGCAGCAACCTTATTTGGGCTTATTTTGGTAATATTACCTAAATTCTCACTCCCTTTTTCTGTCTTTTTTTCCATTAAAAATGTTTATCATCTTTATTATTAAGATATGTGGTCTTCAACAAGATCATGGGCCCATTATTGAATCTGAACTACAAAAATCAGCAAATGTTTAAGTATTTGTCTAAAAGGTATTTGTTTTTTACCATAAACACTGTTTTTTTAATGATTATCAATTTATCTTTTTTATGTTATTGAATATATAAATTGTTTCAAGAATGCTAACAAGTGTGTTAAAGTATTTATGAGATTATATTGATCTTTCATAGAAAGAGAAAAGCAAGATCCTGGAAATTGTAATTTTAACTTGTTTTAGTTTGTATAATTTACTTTCTTGGCTGTATTTTGAAGTCTCAAAGAATTCAGCAGTATTTTTGTGTGTGTGTGTGTGTGTGTGTTATTTTTTTATTTATATATGACAGCAGAATGCATTACAATTCTTATTACACATATAGAGCATAATTTTCATATCTTTGGTTTTATACAAAGTATATTCACACTAATTCATATCTTCATACATGTACTTTAAATAATGATGTCCATCACATTCCACCATCATTTCTTTACCCACAGCACTGCTTAGTGCAATGTCTAAAGCGTCCAAGGCAGCGCTGGATTCAATATACTCATAAAATGAAGAACTAAGTCTGGAACTGATATTTTATAAGAACTGGGAAAGTAAATTGATTTTGAGGTTCATAAGGTAAATGTGTTTCACAATTAATCAATCCTAATTTTTCTTAAACTTTTTTTAAAAGCTCCTAGAAAAGCTGATTGTGATGATTATTTCCACAGTATAGAGAAAAATTCCAATTCTTATTGAAATCACTATAAAATACTATAAAATTTTTTAGTCTTATAAAATACTATGAAGTTTTTTAGTCTAGAATTCAAGTCAGCTAGACCAGGAAGTTTTAGTGAGCATTTAAAGTCTAGCTGGTGAATTTCTGCACTTCTTGTAAACCTGTGTAGTGTGGATGGACAAATATTACCCACCTGATAGGCCACCCTACTGTTATTATTCTTAATCATTTGTTCCTGTGAATAAGAGTTATTTTATTTTTTGGCAATTACTCTGTTGGCAAAGACATACCATGAATGCTTAATGCTCTTTTTATCAAAAACAGCTCTAGTGATTTCGGTTTGGGATTGCTTCAAGTGAAGTTACTCCCTTTGTATGCAATATAATTATCTAGAGATTTCACTGGTTTGTAACAATGTCTTGATAACAGTTGAAGCAAAATTTCATTCCCTAACAATTTGCTGTGGGACTGCAAAGTTCTTCCCCAAATACATCTGAGATCCTTCAAGAATATTTTCCATGCATCCCAAATTAGCGTTTTCATTTTTTTTTTTTTTTTTTGGTTGCTGCTGCTGAAGACCTACCATGGATAGTCTCTACATGCAGACACACACAATCCACTGATTTAGGATGGAAGACATGACTGCTTCTGTTTTTACTACCAAGTCGAGGGATCTGCAGTCACAGGTGCCATCTAACCAGAGGAGCATTTCCACTGATGTGGCTGCTAGGCAGGGCTACAACACTCCCTTCTGCCAAACAGGGTTTGCTGCCAAAGTGGGCAGCCAAGCTGATGGCTTAGGTCACCAGGGGTTTCATCCCTCCTTGTTCTTCCAAAGTGGGCATGGGATTGACATCTCTCCTCTAGAATATGATCAGTTATAGGGATTCCATAGCAAGATAAATTAGACCCCAAGGTGTTAAGCTCCTTTAGTTAGCAAAAAAAAATGTCCCTTTCCTCTTTAAAGTATATATAAGCCAACCCAGAGTCTAAGCAGAGAGAGCTGGGAATTGTTAGCTGTGTATCTGGAGCCACATCTCATTTTGACACTCAAATTTATGCAAATTCTTCTCAAATTTGCCATATCCTTCCCTTGAGATTCTCTCTCAAGCTCCTGCTTACTCTACTTGAAACTCACTGTCAGTTTCTTTTTTGCTGGTATCCTTAATTTGCTAGATATTCTTACATAGTCAGCCCTCCTAATCCATGATTTCTGCAGCCATGGAGTCAACCAAGCATGGACCAGAAATATTTGAAAAAATTGTGCCTGTGTTGAACATGTACAGACATTTTTTGTCACTAGTTTCTAAACAACACAGCATAACAGCAATTTATATAGCATTTATATTGTATTAAGTATTATAAGGAATTTAGAAATGTTTTAATGTATATGGGAGGATGTGAGTAGTGTGTATAAAAATACTATACTACTTTATGTAAGGGGCTTTGAGCATCTGCAGATTTTGGTATCCATGGGGATTCTAGAATCAATACCTATGGATACCAAGGGATGGATGATTGTGTAGAGCCATATCTAAGCTGCTCCTCAGCACCTGTATAAATCAATTAAATATGGAGGGTATTTTGCAAAGATTTCACATAACTCAAAATTTCTAGTCATAACAATACTTCTCATCCAGATGGCCTTTGGATGTGATATTGAGTATATACACTTGTTGACTGTTAGAAGCTCTGGGTGGACCTGTGTAAGTGCCAGATTTCTTCACATTATTTGGATCCACTTCTCAGTGAAGATAGAATGGAAGGGATGGGCACCCTCCTACACACCATACAGCAAATATCATTGTCACTCAAAGAGTATATTATTAATCTTAAGTTAGAAAATAATGTGCATAACTTATTTTTTCTGAAATTAAAGCGGGTGTTATGGTTTAAATGTGAGGTGTCCCCCAAAAGCTCACATGTGAGACAATGCAAGAAGGTTCAGAGAAGAAAGGATTGGGTTACAAGAGCCTTGACCTAATCAGTGAATTAATCACCTGATGGTATTAATTGAATGGTAACTGAAGGCAGGTGGGGTGTGGCTGGAGGAGGTGGGGCATTGTGTCCATGGCTTTGGAGTATATATTTTGTATTAGGTAAGTGAACTCTCTCTCTGCTTCCTAATCCTCCTGAGCTGTTTTCCTCTGCCATATTCTTCTGAAACTATATTCTGTCTCACCTCAAACCCCGGAGGAATGGAGTCTGCTGAGTGTGGATTGAGTTCTGAAACTGTGAGCCCCCAAATAAATATTTCCTCCTCCACAATTGTGCTAGTTGGGTCTTTAAGACACAGCCGCAAAAAAGCTGACTGAAACAGTGGGTACAACAGAATTCTCAGAGTGGATGTCAGGGACATGAAGAAAAACAGCCTGGGAAACTTCTGCTTATTGTTTCTCTAGGGTATTAGTTTATACTAATTTTATTGTGTTCTCCATTCTGGCTCCTCCAAACATCATGGTTTCATTATATACCCATCAGTTTTCTGAGATCATGTCTCAGGTGGGCTTGTCTATGTATCTCATTCAATTGGATCGGATGGCATGAGGCATTTTTTGGCCTCTTTCTAAAAAAAGTCTTTTCTATCATTTTAGAGATTATAGCTGTAGCTCTAATGTCCAATTTTACCTCAACTTCACTGGTCAGTGGAAAATACCAGCATCTGCTCACAAGAGAAGAGGCCACAGGAGATTGGGCAGTGACCTTCATAAATATAAGTAAATATTCTTCAGAATATGCTGATAATGGACACATCTGGTGTTTGAAGCTGTAGCAAAGCAGAAACAAACTTGGATTAGTTGGCATCATGTGGCAATTCCCAAGGTCAATAAAAGATGAGGTAAAATCACAGAATTAGAGAATGTTAGAAATGGAAGGGAATCTTCTAAATTAGTGGTTTTTCAATTTTGTTGACTAAGAAATTTGTTTTATATCCTGGTTCAGTAGCCTCAAGAGTCCTGCAAAACATGTTTGAAACAAGAACTTTGCAGACATACATACAAACCTAATAATATTTACAGTCATACAAGGGAAACACATTCTCCATTTTCTTCTTGACTCACTAGATTAATTCTATATTCCATACATGATTATGACCAGAGGTTGTAAAGTACTGTTCTATATCACTTTGATCAGCATTTCATTCTATAGAGGAATGACATAGTCCTAGTAAGTAAGTGAATTTCACAATCACTATGGCTAGGTAGGCCTTGAGTCCAAGAATTCTGATTCCTCTGTGTTCTCTTTTCAGCACCCATGTATAATCCAGTGGCCTAAGGCAGTTTTTTAATGTTTCTGTTAAATACTATATATGTTGGGCAGCATCAAGATTATAACTGTAATTATTTAGTAATTTTGAATATGAATGGACATTAAGATTCTATTGTCTAGAAAATGACACATGTAAAACCTCTTAGTAAGCATGCAAATAGAATAGGCAGAAGCTCCATCATATGAAAAACAAAATTGGGAGCTACTACTAAGAACTAGAACTTAGGATTTCTTGTTCCCCGTTAGAGTCAGATTTCTTTGGTTCTTGGTGGGACCTCTTGACAATGAATCAGGGCCCTGTGTGGCCTCCAGAGAAATGAACTGGGAGATGCTTCTTACACGAGTAACAGAAGACTTCTTTTTGTACTGGAGCATCAGTGTCCATCAGGTAACTTCTCTTGGTTAAAGTGCTACTCTGACTCTCTTTCTTCCTTCCAGGAATCAACTGTCTGGCAAGTAGCACGTATTTTGAATTGCTTTGCTAGTGGGTAGTATTGAGTTGTAATGAACTCCTGAAGGCACATTTTGACCCCAAGATACATTAAAAAACCAATGGTTGACTAGTTCTTTTGTCATCAGACCATTAGTATGAGGTACTTGGTGTACATATTAAAAATGTAAAATCCCAAGTCTTGCTACAGTTCAAACATTCCATACTTAAGGATAAGCATGAAATTCACACCTTTTTTTTAAGCGTTTCTTTTGTGCATACTGGCTGAGGAAGTAGGCAGACTCTGTGTCTGTTGGGCTCATAACTATGGTTTGAATAAGGGATGCTATTAAGAGGTGTGGTTTTTAAAAGACAATTAGGTTATCATGACTCCTTTCCTCATAAGTGGGAGTAAGGCTCTTATAAAAGAGGTTCTATGTAGAGTTGGAACAGTTTGCCCTCAGTCTTCTGCCCTGTGAGCATGGAGCATTCTCCAGAATATGCATTAATGAAGCAACATCTTGGAAGCCAAGAATAACCCTCATCAGACAACTGAACCTACCCTTGGTCATTGATTCCTCAGCTTCTGGAACATGTGAGGAAATAAATTTCTGTTCTTTCAATTACTTGGTCTGAAGTATTTTGTTGCAGCTGCATAAATAGACTAAGACACATTCATCACTCCATCTCTAGTGACTAGTACCTAACAGACACTTAAGAATGATTTGCTGCCTGACTAGCCTGCCCCCTTGTTACGGTTTAGATGAGGTGGCCCCAAAAAGATCAAGTGTGAGATAATGCAGGAACCTTCAGAGGTGAAATTATTAGGTTCTGAGAGAAGTAACCTAATCCATGGTTTAATCCACTGGTGTGGACTAACAGGGTGGAAACTGCAGGCAAGTAGGGTGTGGATGGAGGAGGGAGGTCTCTAGAAGCATGTGCTTATGGTATGTGTTTTGTCCTGGTGAGTTGAGCTCTCTCTCGCCCTGTACTTCCTCGTTGCCAAGTCTTGAACTGCTTTCCTCTGTCAGGTCCTTCTGCCTTGATGTTCTGCTTCACCTCCAGCCCACATTCTATGGAGTCCATTGGTAACTGACTGAGATCTTTGAAGCTGCGAGACCCAAATAAGCTTCCCGTCTTCTACATTGTTCTTGTCAGGTCTTTTGTTTACAGTGACCATAAAACTGACTGAGACACCCCTGCTTCCTCACCATCAGTGTCTGAGGCAACTGGTGAGTCAGTGACTTATCAGTTGGACTCTGGAGCCAGGCTACCTTCACTTTGTACCAGTTGTTCAAAGTTGAACAAACTGATTAACATCTCTGTGCCTAACCTTGCTTCTCTGCAAAAAGGGAGATGAAACTACTACCTACCCCACTTTTGATTAAGACTGAGTGAGTTAATACATTAAAAGCGATGAGGACTTTAGACAAGGAGGAAGAGCTCCCTAAGTATATGTTGGTATGTGCTAGACAAGTTCTTTTTTTCCATTATAATTTAATTTTATTGGATTAATAAGCTAATATATAGCTTGATTTTTAATTGGAAAACAATTTAAAAGTTTTAACATTATTCAAACCAATGTTTTAAAAATGATCACTTCCTTTCCTCCCCACTTCCCTCATAAGATGAAGGAAAAAAATACATTAGCATCTCTATTCACCACAGTTATAATATGGCTCATAGTTATGCCTCAGGCCTGGATGATAACTGGGAGAAAAAAAGAGTTTATTTGTATGTGAAATGAAAGTATCTGATATTTCATTTTTTTCTCCTACACTTGCATTAACATCATTACTTATGATTTCTCAATATTTGAATGTAACCAAAATTGTGATTTTCTCATAAGTAAAAAAAATCAGTATTTTTTTGTTTTATATTTTATTGCATTAACCAGAAATTCAAGAACATTATATTTAAAAGATGAAAAACAGGCTAGGTAAGTTCTTGCTTGTTATCTTCTCTATTCCTAACTACCTTGTCAGGTTATTTTCATAAATGAGGAAACTAAGTGAATGATATTTTAGTGACTTGATCAATTTGCAAAGTCTTGTAATTATAAACCTGAATTCAGGCTCAAGTATCTGAGGAACAGGCACACCATTGCCATCTCAAAAACATTGCTGCTCTCTTCTCACCTCTACAGTTCTAATGTCACCTCCTTTCTGTGGAGAGAATTTTACTGTTACAAGAACACTGACAGAATGTTATCAGGACTTGGCTCCTTATACACTTATGCTGGCCCAACTAATCATGTACAAGTTGTTATCTGATCATCCCTGCATTGTATGTAAGGAAAATTAAAAACATTACCTATTAATTTTTCTAACCCAGGGCTCCTCAGTCTCAACAGCATTGACATTTGGGGGGCTGCATAAGTCCTTGTTGTTGGGGCTGTTCTGTGCATTGCAGGATGTTCAGCATCATTCTTGCCCACTACCAACTAGATGCCACCCACCCTGTGTCACAATCAAAAATGTCTCCAGACATCTTTAGCACGCAACCAGCACCAGCTTCATGAATGAAGGTTCGAAAAGTGAGAAATCTCTAGGGAGTTTTGAATTGAAGAAACAAGACTCTTAATTACCTTTAAACCAGCTCCAGGACGGCTCCTCCTAGCTCCAGCCTCCAGCCACCTGTTATGGTAGCGAGGTTTACTGAAGAGGCTAGCGAGAGAGAGTGAACACGCCAGGGAGTGGACTTTTATTGGGGAACAAAAAATTCTGGGGAAAATCTCATCCAATGAAGATTAAGTGGGGCAGCGTCCCAAGGTCAGGGGCGACGATTGAGTAGTGGCCAGACACGCCTCTGCACGGACAAGCCCTCGGACCTGAGAAGGGTGGGGAAAGCTCTGGACACAAGAAGTGCCTAAGCGCCTCTCGCCCAGCCAGGGAGGTAACTCAAATCACGTGCGAGGATGGCCTCCCACAGGTATCTCCAGATATGTCCTGGGGAACAAAGCACCCTTGGTTTTGTCTGTTCTATCTTATTCTATCTCCCCACTTTCAATCACCTCCATCTGACTTCCTGTCTACTGTTTAGCCTCTCCTCTAGTCTTCCAATTAGCTGTAAGGACAGACAAAAGCAGTAGTCCCTTTCAAAATATATTCTTTCCTGGTGTTTTAAATATCAGTAATAGAGGTTAAGGCATAGCGTCAAAGAGTCTTAAAACACGCAAACCTATGGAAAAAATGATATGTTACCAATATCAAAAATTATAATGGTTTAGTTATAATTTTTATTATTTATTATTAATTTTATAATGGAATCACTTTTGTGTGGCAAGCATATGATAGGATAAACATGGAACATGATAATTTATATATACATATGTATAATATATACATATTATATATACATATATATACATATTTCAACAGAATTTAATATAATGCTTTATATATAGGCCATAATAAATATTTGTTGAATTAACAAGTGGATAGATGAATGAATGAATGAATAATGGGTTAAAGAATGAGTAGATGTGGAGACACCAAGAATAGACTATTTTTCAAGAAATATTATTGAAAATCGTTGTTGGAAATAATTTTACTTTTTTAGGCTGAAGAGGAGATCTGGATATGTTCAAATTGGTTGTAAAGGTAGGAACCAGTGGAGAGGGAGATTTTACTGATTTAGCATGAATTGTAGTACTTAAAGGAATTAAGTCCTAAACAAAATGGATAGGAGATCAAGTTGCCAATTGGGAGGACTATATTTGAAAAAAAATATTAGTTCTGTCTTTACTTTTTTCTTTTAGAATTATTTGTGTAGAAAGCAAAATATTTTTCAAATAAAAGTAGGAGGGCCGTAGTACACAAATTCATCTCTGTTGTTGCATTGAGCTCGGAGTGGCTTGAGTTAAACTGATCTACTCTCCTGCACTTGACACTTGCAATTAAGGACTATTCAATGTCAGCCATCAACACCTGCTATTTGTCTTAGATTTTTTTTTTTAAACTTGACACTGTTTTCAAAGATTCTATTTCTAAATTACAGATTTCCGTTTAGAAAGCACACCCCCTAATTTGTAAAAGGAGATGGTGTGTAGTCGAATTTAAAATGCAAAAGCTGGCTTGTGAGTTTATATTTTAGTTTTTAAAATTCTGCGTATAAAAAAAAAAAAAACGTCTATGGAAAGAATCCAGTTTCTGTGTTGGATGAGGACATGTTGTACTGGATGCTGAAATCTGGAGATTTGGAAAGCAATTTATAGATTTGTCTGTGACCAGCTAAATTTAATCTGTTTGACAAGGATAAGTTACAAATGACTTGTTTAATAGATGAACTCTGGAAGATGAAATACAAATTATTAAATTATTAAATTAGAAAAGGATGAAAACAGGAATAAGTCCTCTTTTCTTTGCCAGTATAAGAAATGGCTAAACAGATTTTGAATGTATTTCCTGGACCGATACAGGATCAGATTAATAACGCCAACAGCAAAGAGGATGATCTTTTGTTGTTGTTGTTTATAATTGATAAGGCATTTCTGAGGTTCAAGTGTATATTGAAATCAGGGTGCCAGGAGGGCAGAAAAGGCAAGCACTATTTTCCTAAAACCGCAGGATTCAAAGTGCTACAAAATATGAGTTCCCAGTGCCAAGAGGTGAGCTGAGCTGGAAATAGCTGCAGTGGCTACATCCATGATGGCCCTCCTTGTATTTGAAAGCACTCTAGGCAGGAATAGGCCTAGTGCCCAGGAAAGAGAATGGACAGTGTCTCTGAGACAAGACATAATAACATGAGAGTGGTGAGGAAACGACCATCACTAGGGATGAATTTTTGGTAACTTACAATATCATTTGACTCTGATGTAGAGCTGGCAGAATCTCCTGGACTTGCAACATGTTCAAAGCTGAGCAATATCACTTTCAGTTGCCAATACGTAGATAGAACAGGGCTGTCTCTGAGGGGCAAAGAATGAACTACGTGCTGTGCTGTGTTCTGCTTTCTTGTCCTGTATCTAGACAATAGCCAGGTAATGTTGGGAGAATCATGTTCTCACCGGACCTCAGTCTTCTCACCTGTAAGATGAATGCTTCTGGCTAGGTGGCATCTAAGATCCCTACGCAACTATATTTGATGATTTGAATGAAAGTAACCAGTTCGCAGGCACATGCAGAGATAGAGTGGAAATAAGAATGAAAGAATCTAAAAGTAAAGAAGAATATGGCAAAGGCATGGCAGGTCAGTAGGAAGGAAGAAAATGTAAGATGAAACAGGAAAATGAGGGAAGGAGATGTGGTGAACAAGCACTACAGCTGCTTTGTTGGTCAATGAAAGAACTGATTTCAGAAGACCAGAAAAGACAATTGTGTTGCAAGTTATCTTTTCCTTCAAGGCTGTACAAATCTCAGTTAGATGTTTGCTGTTAAAGGAAAAGTGAAAGTCATGAGGCCATTTTGGTAGGAGAATTAAAGATGCATGAGGAAGGATATTGGGAAGTTGAGGGAGGAGAGAATGATGCCAAAGACAAGGGAACAGCAACCCAGAGTGAGAGGTGAGGCTTCCTACCTCTCCTGCACAGCCTGGTTCACCAAGGGCATTGGCTTCAGTGGCCCTTCTGTGCCAGGTGTGGCCTCCTCTGCCTCGGAAGTTCCTGTTGTATTTATACTTTTCTCAGAGGACTCTGTAACTGAATTAAACATTGAGAATTTTGTTCATCCCAGTGCAATCTGGGATTCCAAGGAGCCACTTTCCATGCACTTCAGTTCACATTTTAACTACAGTGTGCCTAAGTCAGCATCCTCAGGAAGAATTAGGAAGATGCGCATTTTCAATTCCATATTTATGTTTGAAAGCACATGATGATGGATGAATCTATTACTTAAGGGGGTTTCAATAAGAGAGGATTTTATTGTTCCAAAACATCAGTATGGAACATCTCAGCCAAACACTCTACCATATCCAACAACAAGAACCACAAAGAAATAAAGACAGGAATAGATTCATAGAAAAAAATACAATTGGTAATATTGAGATGACATTTATACCATCTCAGGAAGAGAGTTAACTGAAAAATTTCCTTTCCTGTGAAGTGCAGAAATCTGTGTTCCTGCTGTTACTGATGTTCATTGTTCCAACGTACAAATTGCAAATTCCCTAACTTCTAGAATCTTAGGCAGTTTTTAGTATTTTTACTTTTGTTTTGTGTTTTACTGATATTTGGAGACACTGATGACTAGTGACATTAATCTATCAATAAATGTAGCCTTGTTTTAAGTGGACTAGGTTATAAAATTGATCTTAGTGTGAAGACAAACAACGAAAATAACTATTTAGGCATGGTTTGAGGTTGCTTTCACATTAGTTGAATTCTAAAGCAGGCAACAAGTTAGGCAAAGGATATCTGTCAGAAAGGATCCAAAGGGAACAGAGCATCCAAGGTCCTGTCCTTTCACAAAGGAGTATTCAACTTCCAGTGGTCCGTGCTTCTTGACCTGCACTATGGGAGGCTCTCAGGCTGAAGGAGCTCAGAGCCTGGTTTTTAACACAGCACCATATTCATACCAATGCCTTATCTCGACTGCATTATTTTTTGTGCCATACCATACTTCTGCGTTTTTGTTTTTTACCCATCACTGGTTAAAGCAAATTTCATCATAATCTAAAGTATTAAGTTTTCTTAATTTCTGTATGTGTTACATTGGCTCACTAGTGATATCTTAAGTGTTCAGCTGACATGTATGATTTATTAATGGAATAAAAATTCTTAATAAATGTCAAAGAAGTCACTTTTATATGATAGTTCAATCACCTAATAGACAAAAGACTTTAGACATATTCCTTTTGATGAATTATACGCCCCATTATAAATACAGAATTAGTGAATAGGTACAGATCTATGGTTGTCAAAGTCATGTATTACCCAAGTTCCTGGAGACCAGGGCAGTAGGCCAGAACATTTACTACCAAGCCCCTATACTCTTGTGAGATTCCTTAACCAAAATTACTGGCAAACTCCTCTGATAGATTGTATTGCTGTTCCCAATTTCACACACATGCTGTGTGGCACTATATACATTTATAGCCTTTGCATTACCTCCCAGTAGAATATGTGGGGTGTATGTTCCCACCCTGTTGACTTCAGATTTAGTGGTGTTTCTTGAGTTGGCTGACAAAATTTTAGCAGATGTTACATGAACTGAGGTTCCAAATGTGTTAGCACAGTTAGGTGCGGTCTCTTGTCCTTTTGCCATCTAGATGAAAAGAGAGCACTCTGGGAAGCCGCTGGTCCTAGAAAAAGAGGCATGTGGAGCACATCTGAACCTGAACTTGATCTGTGGCCTGCAGCAGATGATCCTGGCCAAGTGTCTGTTTGGGGGAGCTGTTGAGATTTTAGGGTCATGTATTAGACAACATTACCATTACAGGTCTCTGGCTAATCTATGAGAATAATATTTACTTTTCTGAATTCAGTTTACAATGAAGTTTTAAATTTCTTTAGTCCTTTAAATAATAGATACATCTAAAGAAATATTTTGGGTTACCTCTGCCTTATCTCAGTAAATAACAAACTTTTGTTGAGGTAGGAATCTCAGTTTCTTTTGGAAGCATTTTCTTGTTGAGTTGTATGGAAAATGCCAGAAAGCTTATTTGAATGGCTCCTTCTTCCCCCCTGAATACATAATTTTTAATGGCATTCTTAGACCCAAGGTAATGCCTGATGTATGGATTTGGAAATACAATATGGGTTCTACTGCTTTAGATAGTACTGTGAATGAAAAATTTGAAATAACTTTTAAAATCCTTTTTTTAGCATGTAAAAAGGACAATTTGAAGAGTCTAATGCAATTTTTCATCCTGTACCACCTTGCTATATTTCTGCCCTTCCAGCAGGCATTATCACAATCTTTAGCCACCGTATCAACATTTCCTGCTCAACTTGGTATAGTTTGAGGCAGGTTCAACTCAGAATAGGTTCAGCCATGGCATATGTGGGCAGTGTGTAACCACTTATCGCCTCTGCCAGCAGGTGGGGCTGTACAGTTAGATGTGCTTCTGCAGGATCAATCAGTCCTCACTTCCAATGGCTATCTTCTCACAACCACCTTTCAACTCTTTTGGACTAGTGATTAAGTTGTGTGTGTGAAATAGGGCTACCTACCCAGCACTTGTCAGCTTGTTTGGAGCTCTGTTATGCTCCCTAGCTTTTCAAATCCTCTTCATTCTGGTAGCCGGTCGGACTCTTCTCTCTCTGCCTACAGATGGATATATTTAGCATTTCCACGCACCTGACTCTTAACATCATACTATGATTTTGTCTGAGGTTCCCAATGTTTCACAGAGAACCTCCTCACACCTAACGTCACTCTGTTGGCCATACACTTATATATCCTCTCTTGGAGTATTGATTGCTCTATTGGAAATGTAGTCCTATAGGGCTGGGGTTGTAGCTCAGTGGCAGAGCACTTGCCTAGCATGTGTGAGGCACTGGGTTCTGTCCTTGGCACCACATAAAAATAAATAAAATAAAGGCATGCTCTCCATCTACAACTAAAAAAAATTAATAAGAAAAAGAAGTTTCCTTAATAGAAAGAAAGAAAGAAAGAAAGAAAGAAAGAAAGAAAGAAAGAAAGAAAGAAAGAAAGAAAGAAAGAAAGAAAGAAAGACAGTCCTCGAGTCGAATGTCTTCTTTAGGTCATACCTTTCTTTGTTACTTACCAACCCGAATTGCTGATATTCCTCCTAATGCATGTTCATAAGTTATGACTTTTGATTTCTGGGTCTACTTCTAAAAGAACATTTCCTCACATGTTAGTTTGCAAGGTCTTATTACAAAATACCACAATCTGGATGGTTTATACAATAGGAATTTACTTATTCACAATCCTACAGACTGAAAGTCCAGGATAAGGGTGCTGGCAGGTTTCTTCTGAAATCTATCTCCTTGGCTTCACATAAAGATGACTGTCTTCTCTATGTCTGCACGTGGTCATCTGTCCATGTTGTCTTTGTCTTCTTCTCTTCTTCTTATAAGGACACTGATTGTAGCTTACTTACCTGCTTAGAGACTCAATCTCCAAACAGTCACATCCTGAGATACTAGGGCTTAAGGCTTGTACATGTGAATGGGTAGTCCACAGTTCAGTTCATAACATCACATTTTTCCAAATGAAAATGTTTCATTTTTTCAGTATTTGACTCAATAAAACTTATTTGAAGAAACTTACTTGAACTTCAAATAATGGTCAGGTGACATATAACTTAATCTTTGATTCGTGATGTTGAACAAGGAGAGAGTCCCTAATTTTTTGGTTTTCTAAAGATGGATTTAGTCCCCTGATTACTTATTTTCAGGATTATTATAATTGGATTATCATCACATGCCACTAGCTAGGCAAAATTACTCAGTAAGTAGTGATTAAATTATGTGCAGTATTCATTGCTAGATAATTCAGAAATGGGTAGGAGATGGAAGAATGGTGATAAATAAAGTGTGACTAGATGCAGAGTCCCTTACCAACAGCATTATTTAAGAGGAAATCAATGAAAGCTTTACCATTCATTTCAAGCTTCTGATATCTCTGTGCTGAGTGAGAGTCTTCAGGACATGAATTCTCTCCTCCGTCTTCCATCCCCTCACCTGTAAATTTGTTTTGTCATGCCTATTTCTCCATTTTATTTGGAATCCACTCCTTTACATGCCCCAAATAGCATTCTATCTATTCCAAATTCTCAGGTTCTTCTCTTTCCAGACTTTGTCTCATCCATTTTTCTCCATGATCATGGAGAAAAATATCCACCCCAAGTCCAATGACTTAAAGTAATCTATTCAGTTCTTGAATCTGTGAGTGGGGTGATTTAGGCTGGGTTCAGCTGAGCTCTTCTTCTGGTCTCAGATGGGCTTTTTCACAAGCAATCACGGATGGGCTGGGGAAACTACATCCACACCCCTTTTGCCTCTGGTTTCTAGGCTTCACTCTTGCCTAATTCCACAGAAACTGATCCCACATAGAGCAGAGTTCCCTACTTTTTAAAACCAGTGGTGGATTTTCAGATCTAACCTACTTGGCTGTGCATAACATTTGGTGTTAATTATAGCCACCATCTTCTTGAAACATTTCTCTCCTAATGGCTTCCAAGAATTCTTGCCTTCTCTAGTTCTTATTTCTAAATCACTCTGATTTATTCTACTTTTCTTATACCTTAAGTACTGGTATTTACCAGGGCTCCACACTCAGAACTTATCCCACTCTATGCTGTCTCCCTAAGCAGTTGTCTTCACTTCCACGGGGGCAGCTGCCAGCCCTTCTGACTGAATCAGAGAGCTGAGAGTACTGGGCTCAGCGAAGGTTCTGTTGTGAGGACTGGTGGAACAGTTATGCCTCATCCCAAATGGTTTAAAGAACCATAATTTAGGGTGAAAGCAAAGAAGATAACCTGGGGAGGGAATGAAAAGGGATCACCCGGTGATGAAGGAAGACCAAAGCATATCTTGAGTGAGAGCAAAGCCTAAGATTAGAGAGGAAGGGATGGAGAAAGAGAGAACAGGCAAGCAGGAAAGTGGGATCCGGTGGACGGTGATTGCATTTTCCTCTGATTTGGTTCTATGGTGTATCTTAGGAAAATAGCTTTAAGTTCTAGCCCTGCCCTAATGGAGTTCCAGGGGTGGTGGTCATGGGTATTTCTGGTGTGTCTTTCATGAGATACCTCTTTATTTTGATGGATGAACCTAAGGCCTATGTTGGACCCATGATCAGGTTGCTCTCACAGGAAACTTGTTTCTACCAGCAGATGCCCTCCCCTCATGGCTCCTGTCTGACCCATGTATAGTTTATTACTATCAAATTATCCACCCTCCAAGAGTACCCAGACTAGGAGGAGGATTCTGTTTGGACATATTGGTCAGATGAGTACAGAAGAGGCACCACAACAAATCACAGGAAATGACAGAAGCAGTTTCTATCACTAACAGATCCCAGAGAAAAGATGGCAGGCCACAAAGGCCAATGGAGAAAAGGGAGCTGTTTGTGTCACACAGGTTCAGTGAGGTGTAAGAGAGATAAGAGGGAGAGAAAAAGAATCGGAGGCTTAAGCCTTCATTGGGGTCCAGAGTGCTATTCAAGCAGGTTTTCTCCAGTGGATATAAAGAGACTTGCATGAGTTTTATGGGAGGTCACTGTGCCTGAGCAGTGATCACTGTGGCATATCTTTCTAGTCCATGTGTATAGTGGGTCAAGGGAGTAAGTCAAGCAGGTTGTGTGTAGCTGTCCACCAGGAGGTGGTCACTAGGAGGCAGTAGAATAAAGTAGATAGGCCACACTGAGGAACTGGGAAGAAACAAGTGAGTGTGGATCAGTGGTGACCAAACTCTGCTTCTGGCATGAGAATGTCCAACTTCTATTCAAAATCAATAGTGAAGCAATTATAAAACTCCCTCCAATGATGTAATAATGGGGACTGCATGTGAATAATGGGTGGGCATTGTTGCCTATGGCAGGCTTTGCAGACTCATTCTACATTCTAAGAAGGGCCAGTTTTATTTAAAAGACCAGAGGTATGTTTCTTGAAACCATAGTAAGTTCTTAGTACATTCCAAGCTCTGTTGAGGGCATTTGGGATACAGCAGCAAAAGAAAAACAAAACAAAACAACAACAACAACAAAATCTGCTATTGCAAAGTTTATGTTGGGACTGGGGATAGGAACAGATCATACCAAATTACATAATAAAAAGTGAAAATATCTTAAAAGATGATAATAGCCATGGGAAATTTTTTTCCAATGAAAAAAATAGTAAGGGGCATCAAGAGCTCAGGAGTGAGTTAAAATAGAAAGGATGATCAGGATTAGCATATTAAGAAGATAGCACTTTAACAAAAAGCAAGATGAACTCCAGGAATACTGTGAAAAAGAGAACTCCAGAGAGAGAATACAAATATCTTGGGCTTAAGGCCTTATGGGGTTGGAAAATTAAGCTGCAGACAGCATTACTGAGTCAGAGTACCCAGTGGTAACACACAAAAAGCAGCTGAAGTCCCCACGTGCCCCACCAAAGTCCAGAGATAAGCTGACGGTGGACTAGTAACCCAGAGAGAGCTTGAGGATACAGACAGTGGTACTGTCTTATAAACCCCAGACCTGGGCAAGGCTGGGGTGCAGATGCAGGGAGGAGATCCAGAGTCTGGTGCCATGGCTGGATGTGAGGGCAGTGGCCCCGTGTGAACTCAGTGCCCCAGACTGAACTCTTCTTCACAGTGCCCGGATGTCAGAGAGGCTCTTTAGTAACTTAAGCTCCCATAAGGAAGAAGAGGATAAAGGGGAGGGGGCTGAATTTAACTATTTTCCCCAGATCACTGGATTTTAAACTGAAAGGAAACAGTTACCACAAATTGGAAGCATTATGTTTGCTTGCTTTTTTGTTCTTCAACAAAAATTGTAGCTCATTTGCCAACTTAAATTGAGTTTTACTTTTAGTCACACAAGAAATATAATTGCCATGTGGAATGTTCTGTAGATGAAGAGAAAATAGCAGTTAGTTGAGAGAGTGTTATTTCAATTTTTAATCATTGAAGGTCACACATCAGCTTGTTGACAGGATAATATTTGTTCATCCATCTGCTATTTATCAAATATTTATTGGGTACCTCCCATACATAAACACTCTTGTCTTAGACTAAAACTGAATTGCAAAACTTTATAAGACACTAATCTTGTCCTCAAGGGGCTGACACTGTATAATATAAAAATTTTTGTTATGGGAAATATGTTAAATAGGCTTTTAAAATTTGTTTCCAAAGGAGCAGAGACAGATTTGAAGGTGGAAGTTATTATTTTTGAGCAGTTTTAGACTTAAAGGAAAATTGGTTGAAAAGTAGAGAGTTCCCATAATCTCTCACCCAAATCTCAATTTCCCACATTATTAATGTCTTTTTTTACAACTGATGAGTCAATATTGTTACATTATTAAGCCTGTTGTTTTAATTGGGCCATTTTTGACAAGTGTATTACAGTTTAATAGAGAGTATTTTCTCTGCCCTAAGAGTCCTCGTGTTCCACCTCTTTATTTCTCCCTTCCTCCAGTTCCCTGGCAACCACTGAGCTTACATCTGTCTGTATAGTTTTGCTTTTTCCAGAAAGTTATTTAGTTGGAACCATAGTGTATGTGGCCTTCTGAGATTAGCTTCTGTCACTTAGCAATAGGGATTTGTTTCCTTCATGACTTTTTATGACTTTTTTATTGATGAATAATATTCTATTTTATATATATATATATATATATATATATATATATATATATATATATATATATNATATATATATATATATATATATATATATATATATATATATATATATATATATGCCAGTTTGTTTATCCACCTACTGAAAGATATCTTGGTTGCTTTAAATGTTATTTTTTAATTTAGTTTTTCTTATGTCCTGTGACTAAATCTTATTCTTTCTCATTTAATTTTGGTTGTTTTCATTGGAAAAGCATTAATGTAATGTTATATTAGTATTCATTTGATTGCAAGTGACAGAAACATAAATTGAACGAATTTAAGAAAATTGCTTAATTACTCTGTAAGGACACAGTTTTATGCATGGAGCCTGAAGGAAGGAACAAAGCTGAACTTTGGGAAAAAGTAGAACTTGTGTCAGGATATTTCATCTTGATTGTAAAAGTAGATGTGTGTGTGTGTGTGTGTATGTGTATACATAGACACATCTATGTTATGTGTGTATTATATATACATATGTATATTTACCCATGCATATGTATTATATATTTTATACCCATGCATTATTAAGCCCATAGTTTTAATTGGGTTATTTTTGACAAGTGTATTACCGTTCAATAGACAGTATTTTCTCTGCCCTAAAAGTCCCTGTGTTCCACCTGTTTACCCATGCATACGTATCTATCAATCAAGTCATCTTTATATATGAACACTTGTTGTTTTTTTTTTAATTCTAAGTCTTTAGCTAATGAAAGAAACTGGACTTATGTTCTTTTTTGACATCAGATATAGATTTCTATGAAGTTTTAAAAATTAAGAATCTATGGTTTAAATACTCTCTAACTAAAACTATACACAACCTTTCTGAAGAGTGGAAAAAAGAGCAAAGATAAAAATAGCCAACTTTTTAGTGATTACATTTTATTTTATATTTCTAGATTTTTACAAAATACTTCTGATGTTTATGTTCATCATAAATAATATATTAAAATTTAGATCTACATCCGGGCAAATTGCAATAACTTCAATTAGTGCATTTCAGGACTACTATTCAGAGTACAATGCTTGCTCCTTTATTAGATTGCTGCTGAAAACAGAAGGGTAAGAAAGACTGTTCAATATTCTTTGAATAATTTTATCTGACTTCATTGTAAACTATACCTGCTTTGGTTTTTGGGCATTTTGGTTTATGACTTGTCATTGAAGTCATTTTGGAATGAATGAAACAACAATGACAACTGGCTCATATTGCATTTTCAAATATTAATGTTTGCTAGCTGACTAATTTAACAGTTAAGGTTAGAAATGTCAATATAAATATGTTGTGGTTCTTGTGTTTCAATATGTAAGGGTAGAAATGCCATTAGATAGGCAAGATGTAACAGTAGCTACTGGTATTCCAAGTACCATCATTTGTCTGTTAATTCAACCAGCATTTGAATAATTGTCACTGTATCTGAATCTTTTACCCATCTGAACTTCCTGAACAATGGTACTGCTTTTTTTAAGATAATATCTATCTTTGTATCCTCAGTATATACCACAGCACTTGCTTCAGGGTAAGGACATAATCAATATATGTTGAGTAGAACTGAATTGACTTGTCTGGCTCTGATAAATAAAGAGTGATTGAAAGGTCCCTGTATGCAGAGACCTATGCCTAGTGAGGCAGTAAGTACCTGTGGAATATAATATTAGCAATGTACTCCCTTTAATTCAGTAGCTACTATAGGCTAAGTACATTAAGATAGTATGTTTAGGGCATACAACAACTTTTATATGTATTATGAAGGTGAACTTCATAATATATAATACACAAAAATTTTAAATAACTTGTCCAATAATGATATCTAGCAAATGAGTGTCATAATTTGGATTCAAAGTCATACTCTCTAAGAATTTTGTGTTTAACTTCATTACTGACTTACTTGGTGAGTTTGGTTGGCGTGTTTGTATTTTTAATATAAAGCAACTTCCCTTCCTTTGGATACTATAAAAATATACTGATTTTCAATAACATATTTGAATTGCTTGTCTTAGGATTTGGGACTCATTAAAATGTTCACATTGCCTCAACTGTGATCAACAGCAGACATTACAATGCCAGGGCTAGGGCTTCCTTAATTAGCAACATCTTCCTCTGAGTGTCACTAAATAGATGGGTGCGGGTAGGGCCAATGACCTTGGCATTGTGAATTCCATGCTTTAGTCAACTGAGCTGACTCTTCTATTTGTGTAAACTTCCATCAATTTTCAGACTTTACTAATTCTTCCTATTAAAACGTAGATCCTGAAAACTCAAATTTAAAAATATATATTTAATAGTATTATACAAGTTAAATGTTAAATACATACATTTAATATCTTTATATACACATACTCATAGAAAAACTTAATTTGGCAAAGCAATAACTTTGTTAGAAATGTGATTTTACAGTTAAAAGAAGGATTTCTTACACAAAAAAGGCTTTGGGTTAGTTCATTCTACAGGCAGCAAGCACCTGAGGCATTTGAGACTAGATTAGTAGGACCTTTCACATCTTTCTTTGTTGAATATCTCTTTATATTCAGGGATTTGAGCATTAGCAGAACCTCTTGTACTGAGTAACAATCCCTTTTCCCCCTGAGATCACTACTATTCTCTGCCACACTATTTAGCAATGACAGCTTTTTCTTAATAGAGAAGCCTGAAGCTAAACTTTTCTCCAAACTATTGCCCAAAGTGTGTTGAAAATCAAGAGCATAAATGAAGTAATCCTGGAAAACAAATAGATCCAGACTTCAGTATCTCTCCAAAGGCATTAACTCAAAAGTATAACTATCTTTGCTATACAAAAGTCATGCTTTTAAAATTCAGTATGTAACACCTGGTGTCAAGAGAATAAGAGTTCCACAGTTTAGCTATTGTGAATTGTGCTGCTATAAACATTGATGTGGCTGTGTCCCTGTAGTATGCTGTTTTTAGGTCCCTTGGGTATAGACCGAGGAGAGGAATAGCTTTGTCAAATAGTAGTTCCATTCCCAATTTTCCAAGAAATCTCCATACTGCTTTCCATATTGGCTGTACCAATTTGTAGTCCCAGCAGCAGTGTATGAGTGTACCTTTTTCCCCACATCCTCGCCAACACTTATTGTTGTTTGTCTTCATAATAGCTGCCATTCTGACTGGAGTGAGATAAAATTTTAGAGTGGTTTTGATTTGTATTTCTCTAATTGCTAGAGATGTTGAACATTTTTTCATGTATTTGTTGATTGATTGTATATCATCTTCTGAGAAGTGTCTATTGCAGGTAAATGGATGAAGTTAGAGAAGATAATGCTGTTAAGTTAGTCAATCCCCAAAAAACCAAATGCTAAATGTTTTCTCTGATATAAGGAGGCTGATTCATAATGGGGTTGAGAGGGGGAGCGTGGGAGAAATAGACAAACTCTAGATAGGGCAGAGAGGTTGGAGGGGAAAGGAGGGGGCATGGGGTTAGAAATTATGGTGGAATGTGATGGACATTGTTATCCAAAGTACATGTATGAAGACATGTATTGGTGTGAATATATTTTGTATACAACCAGAGATATGAAAAATTGTGCTCTATGTGTGTAATAAGAATTGTAATGCATTCCACTGTCATATATAAATAAAAATATTTAAAAAAGAGAATAAAGAGTAATCATGATTCTTGGAAAATTAAGTTTACTTTGCATTGATTTGCTTTGGTTAAGAATTTTGAAATATTGCATATTTAATCTAACTAGGCACTGCAATCCAATTGTAATATGAAAATTCAAGAGCTTGTCTATGTGAGACTGGAGAAAATTTGAAACATGAGAATTTTATTGTAATTAGTATGCCCATGTGAATATTTGAGATGGGTTAAATGTTTCCTAAAAAGACAACAGAAAATGTATTTATTATAAGTTGAAGATTTTGTTTTGAACCAAAATGAATGAAGTTGAAGTTAAAGGAATAGCATTCTCAAATAGACTAGGAATGAACTGAGGAAGTTTAATAAAGAGAAATGATGCCCTACTAAATAGTCAATATCCTTTATATTATTTATATTATTTCAGTCTTTAAAAGAAAAAAGTAAATATGTGAAGAATTAGAAAAGACAAAATACATTTTTCATGTGCCCAAACTACTGGTTTTCATTTTATTTAATTTTATTTTTGGTATCAGGGACTTAACCAGGGGTCCTTAACCAGTGTGCCATATTCCAATTCCTTTTGAAAATTTTAAGACAGGGTCCTGCTAAGTTGCTTAGGGCCTCATAAGTTGCTAAGGCTGGCTTTGGACTTGCAATCCTCCTGCTTCTGCTTCCCCAAACACTGGGATTATAGGCATGTGCCACCATGCCTGGTGGGTTTTCATTTTAAAAATCTTAGTTATATCTCTGTCATTTTCTAATGCCTTTCACCAAACATCTCACACATGATTCTCCTTCAGTCCTCTTTTGAATTTAAGTCTCTCTTGCCCCAGAAATGAACTATATACAGTTCATGCTGAAATTTTTCCAGGAAGCCATCTTAATATATAGCATGTTCATATGGCAAGGTATTGACATCCTGAAAAGGACTGGACATTAATTAATTGCTTAATTAATTGATTCAAATTACATAAATGGGAAATCACTCCATGCACTCACCAACCCTGACACCAATAGGCACAAGTCCACTTCCTTTCTTGAATATTCTTGCTTGAGTCAAGAAGTTGTTATATATCCTCTGAGTGGGAGAAACCAACAATTTTTATATAAAATCCTTAAAACATTTGTAACCTGAAGTATTTAATATATCCATTTTTCATTCTTCCATTCAAAATCAGACATTGAGTGATACGGACACAAAGCAAATTCTGGGCCCTAGAGACAATGAAGGAATATGACATGCTTTCTTTCCTCCAGGAGCTACCAGATCAGGCAGATCAAACACGATCAAGGAAACAAACAACATATCCCACAGCCATTGGGGATTAATGTACCAAACTGTTTAGAGCTTTACTGCTAGGATTCTTTTGGGCCAAAGTTCCTTTACACACACGTATTTGTGCTGTTTTGATTAATAAATGTGCAAGAACAAAGGGAACTAGAGAGAATAAATAGAAGAGGAATTTCTGGAGACTATGAAACATCACGAGACCTTCATTGTCTGAGTCATTTACTTACTAATACTATAAAAATTTATTGAACAAATTATTTGGCAGATACTATATTGGATTTACATACTAATAAACTAAATAGATATGAATTCCTCATGGCGAAGTCAAGCAAATTAACAGAAATAAAATCCCCAAACAAAACCCCAACTCATAGGCAAAATATTACATTGAAAACCCAAAACTATGATGAAGAAACCAAAAATGAGCTTTATGTATTAGCTTGAAAGCTAAATGAGGGAAAGGTTTCTGACTAAATAGAGAGCAGGTCAGATGGCAGGACATGGCTCTGAGTCTGCTTTTAGCTTCTAGATTTTAAAAAAGATAAATGAGGGCATGAGTCATTGAGTCTATCTACAGAGCAAGAGCAGGATTTGATACTTGGAAGTTGCTCAATAAAGATTTGTCTAGTGTGGGAAATAATAGGCAGAGCTCTACTAAAAGGCCTATGCATAGTGAGAAGGAAGGTCTGTGTATCATTTTCCTATTGCTGCTGTAACAAATCACTACAAAGTTAGTGGCTTCATTAAAACAACCCAAACTTGTTATCTTACATATCCACAGTTAGGAATTACAAACTGGGTGTCATTCAGCTAACACTGAGCTGTCACCAGGGTTATGTTCCTTCTGGAAGCTCTAAGGGAGAATCTGCTTCCTTGCTCTATCTTTCCAGCAAACACATTCCTTGGGCCCTGTTCCTTTCCTCCGTCTTTAAAGAGGCAGAGTCCTGTTATACTGCTGTCTCTCTGGTTGTCTCTTCCAAAGCCATATCTCTTTCTTTTACTTTTAAGGACTGTCATGATTAGATTGGGAACACCAGGATAACCAGGATAGCAGATTAGCAACCCAAATGTATCTGTAGCCATAATAACCCTTTGCTGTGTAACCAAACATGCCTACAGGCTCCATTAAGATTACACACACACACACACACACACACTACATCTTTGGGAAGCCATTATTCTGCCTCTCACAGTTTTCTTTGAGGAGTGACTTTAAGAGGCTAAGACATGAAAAATGGAAGAAGCCAGTCATGACGAGGTTTGTTTGCATGTGTTTGCACACACATGTGTGTGCTCAGGGCATGCTGTGCACATAAGCTAGTGGGAAGGCATTAAGCAATTGGAGCAACAGTGAGGAGAGAGAGCCTTGTATTAGAGGCCATGTGAAGGAAATCTGGATTTTGTTCTAGATTCACTTAGAAGTGATTGGTTTTAAACAAGAAAAAGATGTGATTGATATTTTAAGATAGTTGCCTTTGTGAGAAGAGGTAAGAAGAGGGATGGATCAAATAGAGAAGGCAGAGGTTTTTTTTTTTTTGTGTGTGTGTGTGTGTGTGTGTGTGTGTGTGTGAGTTTGTTTGTTTTAACTGCAGGAAGCTAGAAGTAGGACATTTAGAGTTTCAACTGATATTCCTGGATGACCAATTGATATTCCTCAGCCCTTCAGCTATAGACTTGAGGGGCTGTGGAATATCAATTGGTCAGCCTGAGGTTCTTTCCCTCTGGTCAATTAAACCACTGATCAGGGGAGATGAAGGATTAGAAAGAGGTAGATAAGAGCAGGTTGGAAGGGGCCTGAGCTGGAGTGATCATTTCTTCTCTGAACACATTCTTCATAGAAAGTCTTTCCAGGTCTTCAGACATACTCAGGAGGTCTTGGTGGCAGATCTGACCCTGAGTCTGCTTTTGACTTCTAGATTCCAAAGAAGATTAATGAGTACCTAGACCAGAGACTGAAGAAGATGTCAGGATCTGAGAAGCTGATAGCATTGTGGCTGCTTAGAGATAGCCAAATTTAGCAAGTCTGTTAACTTTTGGAGTCTGTTACTCAAAGTCTTTATGAACTAGAAATGTTCATTATCTCCATTTTAAGAACTATTTTTAACACAAAAAAAGGAAACACATTTTGTTTGACTTTATTAGTAGCCATGAAACCCTGGATACATGGAAAAGGTAGAGAGGCACATGCCATCATTTCCTCATTAGAGGGAAAATTCATGGAGCACAGGGAGTAGTACCTCTGGTGTGTTCTGAGATTCCTTAAGCAGCTCCAGGCCAGTGGTGACAATCAGTGCCGGAACTCTGGATGGCATCAGTATTTGTTTAATAAATTTCTCTCATCAGCTTCTTCAGCCTGTATTACTCATTAAAATGTCTGTAGGTAAAGCAGCTTATGGGTGAGGGGGTACATATGGAGCTCTGTACTGTGATGTGATGTTAAGGAATTACTATCGAGACTGGAGAGCAAGTAATGCCGCCAATATCTTCCACTATTAAGATATCCATACCTATTTGTCATGCCAAGCATGACCTGGAACAGGTGACTTGGCAGAGTCTCAGCTGCAAGCAGATGCTCATTTGGATGCTGATTAAAATTCATAAGCCATGTGTCTTTTTCCTTTGGTTATATGCTTTGATAAGTTATTTGTTAAGCATCTTCCAAGTGCATCCATTACCGACAGATTAAAACTCTTTAAGAAACAATTTACTGCCTTAACAGAATTACATTGTTTTGTATGTGTCTAAAAAGGAGGTCATTGTCTAAGGAAGTCTCCTGAACCAAGATATTCAGCATGGGATTTTTAAAAACAAAATGAAATGTGCAATGTGGACATCTCAGCTGTTTGATGTCAGGAGATTAAACTGCCCATCAGCATAAGGTCCTGAAGTCCTACCATCTTTCTGAAAGTCTGTCGTTAAGTGCCAGGAGTAGGATTCTGCTGTGAGTGACAGAGGAGTTACAGGGTTCAGTTTCCTCTTGTTCTTCCAGCTTCTCTCCTGTTGCTCAGCATTCTGGGAGGGAGTCAGAATGTAGCCAAATGTGTCAGGACTGTCATAGGAGGGGCACAAGCCACTGGCAACAATAGGAGACAGATAGCAGAGTGAGGGGAAGCACCCTGGGAGAAACTGTTGAGGGTACTTATATAGCTCAAAGCTGGTCTGTATGTGGAGGGAAGAGAACTTTGGAACTAATGGCTGGAGCCTCCTTTCACTGCTTAGGTGCAGGGCAATATTAAAACAAGCCTGCAAGCAGAACCGGAAGGACCGAAGCAGCCTCAGAATGTTTGGCTCAACTGACAGTGGACTGGAATTGCCAGAAATAGGCACAGTTTCCTTCTTTCCTTGATCCATTTTCCTTGCTTTCAATGTATTTCAGTAATCCTTATTTTAAAAGATGTAGGAAGTTATCATCTCAGTAGTACTTAGAGACAGAGATAGAGACAGTTCACTGTGGCTAAAAAGAATGAACTACATTGGGACTTTCCAATGAGAGAAAAACAGATGACAGAAGCAGAGCAGTGACTACCAAGGGGGAGATTCTGCTAAGAAAGGCTTTTGAGGTTCCCAGAGGAGTGACTTATGCCTGTAATCCCACAGATTTGGGAGGCTGAGGCAGAAGGATTTGCAAGTTTGAGGCCCGCCTTAGCAACTTAGCAAGGCCCTAAGCAACTTAGCTAGAAACTGTTTCAAACAAAAAATAAAGAGGGTTTACAATGTGTTTCAGTATTAAAGTACCAATCCCCAGTACAAAAAAGAAATAAGAAATATTTCTGTGATTAGTGTTGATAAGAACCTAAAATCCATCCTTTGAGTTATTATGCCCACTGTGAAGTTTAGCTCAGTTAAATCCTTAGAACTCTCTTCAAGACATATGATAGCATTCTTTCACTCATTAGAGCAACACATTTGGGTTTCAGGCACTTGTTTTGGTGCTATGCTTATGGAGAACAAAGAAAAAACAATGTAGGGTCCAATCTCCCAGCGATGGCACTTTTTCACCCCTCAGGGATGGCACTTCTTAACCCAACTTCAAGAAGGAGTCTTAGCCCTAAACTTTCATTCCACAATATCAACTTTTTCAACAGTAAGGAATCATATATGGTATCACAATTATCACTAGACTCTGCAATACCCTTTGTACACTCACAAATTCTAAAGAGATATTAAATCAATATCCATGATTATAGAATAAACCTTAGAAAACTTGAGGATCACCACATTAAATATGTGTGTGTTTGTGTGTGTGTGTATATATATAAGAGGCATATAAAAATACTAATACATTGCTTTATTTTTTATTTGAGAGAACTTTTACTTTTTAAACCTATGGTACAAAGTACTTCACGAATGTATGGGTTTGCAAAAAGAGAATTCATTTTTTTGTTAGTATTTTATTAATAATTGCTTTTAAATGTACAAAAATATGTTAAAGAAGCACAAAAATATAAGTAATATTTTTGGCAAGATTTTAAATGATAAAACACATAGGAGTACTAACTGTAAAATTATGACTATAATAATATTAAATTATATTTGTTAATTAATTCAATTTCTCCAGTTGACTATATACTGTAATCTGGTCCTGACTGTGTCCTAGGTGGTCCTGCCAGTAAAAAGACATGATCCTTTCCCTTAGGAAGCTCACAGAACAGTTGGAGGAAGATTACAAGGGAACAATTGCAATGTATAATACTAAAATATCAAAAGAGAGGTTTTATGGATCTTCAAAGAAAGGGTCTGGACCCTGATTGATAAATTTAGGGAGGTCTTTGTAAAGTAGACAGAGATAGATCCCAAACTTTAAAAAATAAACAGGTATCTGCCTGCTGAATAATTAGGTGAAAAATCTTTGAATAAAAAGTCTCAAATTCTGGAAATAATATGGAATGTTGGGGAATCAAAAACAGTATGTTAAATAGGGAGAAAATGCTCAGGGAGATTGGTGACTGAGCCATGTGGTTAGGGAGGTGAAGAATGGGAGAAGAGGCTTTATGTAATATGACAAAGTTCTGATTTAATCCTGGAGCAAACATTTAAATAAGGTAATGAGAATGTCCAATTTTTGAGTTAAGTGATCTTTCTGATGACAGAGAGAATGAATTAGAAGGGCTTAGGGAGTGTGAATTAGTTTCCTATTACTACTATAATGATTAGTACAAATAACTAGTTAAATAAAGCACAAATTTATTATCTTGTGGTCCTGGAGGCCAAGAACCCTAGACTCAGTGTTATGAGAACGATATTCCCTCTGGTGGGTCTGTAATGAAATTGGTTCCTGGCCTCGCTCAGTTGTTAGAGTCTGCCTGGGGACCTTGACTCATGGCCCTCTGTGCCCTCAAAGACAGCAGGTGCCATCTTCAGGTCTCTCTCTCTCTCTAACCCTGGGCTTTCCTCTTAAGTGAACTCTTGTGATTCCTTTGAGCCCATCTGAATTATCCAGGATAATTTCCCCTTCTTGAGATCCTTAATTTAATCTCTTTTATCAGGTAATGTGACACACTCACAGGTTTTAGGAATCAGGACATGGAACTCTTTAGGGGGACATTATTCTGTCTACCTTGGGGTGGGAGGAGAAGAATGAAATAGGGATGATTCAGGAGACTTTCTCTCATGCATGTTAGCAATAGTGAAGATTTACAATGAGGTCATGGCCAAGCAATTTCTCTGCTAGATGTTTATCAAGAGAAGTAAAAACCCACGTCCACAAAAAAGACTTGCACATAAATGCTTATAGCATAGGAGGCTGAGGCAGGAGGATAGTAGGTTCAAAGCCAGCCTCAGAAACTTAGTGAGGCCTTAAGTTACTTAGCTAGACCCTGTCACAAAATAAAAAATAATTAAAAAAAATGAGCTGGGGATGTGGCTCAGTGATTAAGTGTCCTGGGGTTTAATCCCTGGTATATTAAAAAAAAAAAAGCTTATAAATTCATAGCAGTTTTCTCCATTATAGCTCCAAATCAAAATCAAAGTGTCCATCAACAGGAGAATGGATGAAAATATTTACACATAATGGAAAACTATTTAGTGGTATAAAGCAACAAATTCCGAATACTAGAATACTAGATGAATACTAGAATACTAGATGAATCTCAAAACCTTTATGCTGGATGAGAAAACAAATCAGACAAAAAGAAATGAATGCCACACGGTTCCCTTTGTTGGAAGTTCTAGAAAGGTCAAGATAATTATGGTGGGAAATATCTGAACAGTGGTTGTCCAAGACGTGGCTGAGGATGAGATTACCTGAAAGGGTTGTGAAGCAAACTCAGGGATGAAGGGAATGTTCTGTGTCTCAGCTGGTTTAGATGTTACATAGGGCTTCACATCTATCAAAACCCATCGAAGGCACACTTAGTATCTTAGTAATTCATTGATTATGAATTATAAATCAATTAAAATGTATTGAAAAAATACAATAACAGCAGTATGGATGAAAAGAAGGTAGGTGGTGAATCAAGAGATATTTGGAATCTACGGTTGGCAATAACTAGTGAGTCATTAAATGACTGGGAGAATAAAGAGAAAAGAAAGGGGCAGGGAAACAAATTTCCAAACTGCATTAGGAAAACAAAACTAAAGTTTTTTAGCTTTGGTTTTTAGACACAGATTTCAGTGTGATGATTTACAAAATGATAAAAAGTAACTAGCACCAAAGAATTCATTTATTTAATTTTCTCTTTGGGCTTTAATTCTAAGAACTAAATGTTAGCTATTAATCTCAGATGGGAGCAGTGGCTGAGTTTGGATCTCTGATGTGAAAAATGGGGCTTATTGGATTCAAACTTATTTGTTAAATGGAAATAATACACACAATTAACACTAACTCTGCTGTATTCCGGAACCAGTGTAAGAGGCAGATAAATTAAGCAATTAGTGTGTTTATTTGGAACACAAACAGAAGATGTTTCTTGAGCTTTCCAGGGCTTTTGCCTGCTGTGAGTAGCAGCATGGTCATCAATGCATTCAAACTGATTTGAAGAATAGTTGCATTTAGTTAAACTGCCAATTAATTTGAAAAGATGCTGTTATTCTCAATGTCATCATTCTAAACATAAATAGATTGCTTTAGGGAATCCAGATAATTATTTTTGGAGTCTATTTAAAATAGACAGCATCTGAATCTCAGTTTCCATAATTTCTTTGGCTGTCTAACTCCAAGGGTCTTTCCTTTGCCCTCCCTTCACCTCCCTCCTGGGCTCTTTCCTCCCTTGTCTTTGTAGATGATCTCATCCAGCTCACATATTACCTATATGCTGATAGCTCTCAAGTTTCTATCTACAGTCCAGAATTTTCCACTAAGCCTTAGACTTATATATCACATATTTTCAAGAAGGTTTAGCAATTCAGAGATTTGCAGTTTCCAGCTCAAAGAAACTCTGCATCTATTCTTGATACAGCCAAAATTTGACTACAGTTTTCAGGATGAAAATGGCTTGCACTTCTGATTATATTAATATGCTCCCATTTCTCCCTACACTTTCATACCTCCTCCAAAATTTTTCTTTGGGAAATTCAATTAAAAAGTTTTTTAAAATTTTAACTTTCCTGTTGACAAATACAGCCCAGCCTAGAGACACTGTTTTCTTCTCTACCTACACTTTTTTTAAACTCAGTTTAACTACCAGCTCTTTATTTATGACCTAAGTAGTATACTATTTTAATTAATGAAGTTTTATCTGTGCCCTGAGGCAACACAATGCAAAGGCACAATTTCTGAGCCTTTGCAAAATAAATTCATAAACATAAACCCCTTTTTCATCTAGGCTAATAAAAACACACTAACTTTAATTGACCACGAGATACAGTTCAAAACTGAACACCTTCATATCAACCTTGTGGAGTCTCTGGGGAAACATTTTAAACTAAGAGTGAAACAAAGTCTTACATAATTTTGTTGAATCGAATGGAATGTGGAAGTTCAACCAATTTTTAAAGCAAGCTGAAACATGAAAATGGATTTAGATGGAAGGAATGGAAGCCTCGGTTTGTGTATCTGGAGAGTTCTTCTGGTATTTATAAGGAACAGAATTTCTACATTAGTGTTTTCAAAAAACTATTTATATCAGGAAGAACCATGTTTTCTATTAATTTTCCATAGTGAACTGGAAGAAGCTTTCCATTTTGAGTATCAGCTGCAGAGTGAACGGCTTAAAGAAATAAAAAGAAAATTCCTTCATGCCAGGGATAAGTTGGAAATGGATAAGGTATTGGGAGTTCTTTTTTTTTTTTAAATTTATCCTCATTTTGCTAGAATTTAATAGTCAATATTTTAAGAAGACAAAGAAGTTACCTGGAAATTAAAATTGGTTTTGATTATAATGTCAGACTACACGGAGACCTTAATATGCTGAGGATACTAAATATTGAGAAGTTAGCAGATATCACTTGAGAATACACACCTCTTTGAACTTGCAGAGAAGTTCTATTGCTCGTCATTGGCATTTGCAGGTGTGTAACTGGGCAAGTTTCTTTATTTCTCAGGTTTTTTTTCACTTATAAAATGAGATAAATAATGATAGCAATAGTTTCTGCCTCATGGATTTGTTGGAGAGATTCAATGAGACAAAACATATAAAATACTTTGAATCAAATGGAAATACAGTAGATTCTCAATCAGTGTTGTTTCCCTCTCTCTTCCTCTTCTATTCTGTGAATATTTTCCCTTATGCCTGCATCTAGGTCTTTTTGATAAATTTTCCTTCCATTTTCCTTTATGCTAGATATCATTTTATAATCTTTCTTTCTTTGGTTACTTTATATGTGGTTTCCTACCATTTTTGTAACCTCATCAGTTCATAAGCATAGCTAAGGGCCTCTCACCTATCTACTGGGACCATAATCTCTTCACTCCTGTTCTTTTTTGGAATGTATTGTCTACTTTAATATGTTTAAGATAATAACCAGCTAGCCACGAGAAATCCCACTTTTCATCTGTTGTAGCATTCAAAGAAATTAAAGCCAATATATCCTTTAATTTTATAATAAAAATTCCTTCCAGTTATAAAAGCAAAACATTTTCTCTATGGGAAACTTGAAAAATGAAAGACAATAAATACAAGTCAGAGAAGCTTAAAGAAGTGAAAACTCCTATAGTCCCATGGCTCAGAGCTACTGTCACCTTCTTGGTATATTTTTTCCCTCCCTCCTCTTTTTTATTTCTTCTCTTCCTCCCTTCCATCTCTGTGACTCCTCTAGACCTTTCTCATCTTTCTGACTTTTAGAAGTTGTTGTGTTCACAGCTTAGTTGTCAAATATCTCATCTTCTTCATCAGGATCCCTGGTGAGTTCATTCAGTTCTCTGGATTTAAACCTCAGCTGTATGAAGATAAGTCTAGCTTACACAACTCATGAATTTCAGACTCATATGTCAAAATATTACCTGACATTTCTGCTTGGATGTCTAGTGATGTGCCAAAAATATGTTATTTTTTTAATGCTTAAATTTGCTCTATTATATCTTCAGTCAAAGTAAATGAAAGCTTCATCTTTCCAGTTACTCTGGCCAAAACGTTTGGTGTTATACTTTCTACAATTGGACACACCACACCTAAACTATCAGCAAAAATTTCTCTACCTTCACAACACTTCCAGAGTTGAACTCTTTCTCACTGCTGCCTGCTACTGCTCTAGTCAAAACCTTGATTTCTTGCCTGGATTATTACAGGCACTGTGTGTTCTCTCCCTTGCTCCTCTTTGGCAGTCTGAGTAATTTTTTTAAAATACTACTGAATCTTTTAAAATGTTACTCCTCCCCCTTGAAATTCCACAGAGCTTTCCCATTCATACAAAATTAAATCTCTAGATCTCATTAAGACCTGAAAACCAACCCAATCAATAAATGGGCTAAGGAACTAAACAGACACTTCTCAGAAGACGATACACAATCAATTAACAAATACATGAAAAAATGTTCAACATCTCTAGTAATTAGAGAAATGCAAATCAAAACTAAGATTTCATCTCATTCCAGTCAGAATGGTAATTATCAAGAATACAAGCAATAATAAGTTTTGGCCAAGATGTGGGGAAAAAAGGTACACTCACACATTACTGGTGGGATTGCAAATTGGTGCAACCACTCTGGAAAGCATTGTGGAGATTCCTTAGAGGACTTGAAATGAAACCACCATTTGACCCAGCTCCTCAGTCTGTACCCAAAAGACTTAAAATCAACATGCTATAGTGAAACAACCACATCAATGTTATAGCAGCTCAATTCACAATAGCTAAACTGTGGAACCAACCTAAATGCTCTTCAATAGAGGAATAGATAAAGAAACTGTGATATATATATATTTACACAATGAAATATTACTCAGCATTAAAGGAGAATAAAATTATGGCATTTGCAGGTAAATGAATAGAGCTGGAGAATATCATGCTAAGTGAAGTAAGCCAATCCCAAAAACCAAAGGCTGAATGGTTCTCTCTGATAAGTGGATGCTGATCCATAATGGGGGGGGGGGCATGGGAAAAATGGAGGAACTTTGGGCAAAGGGGAGGGAAGGGAGGGAGGGGGGTTAGGGGGGAGGGTGGAGGGATGGGAAAAGGCAGCGGAGCACAACAGACACTAGTATGGCAGAGACGGAGTGGTCGGCGTCTCTCAANGGGGTGAGTGTGGGAAGAATGGAGGAACTTTGGGCAAAGGGGAGGGAAGGGAGGGGAGGGGGGTTAGGGGCAGGACAGATAGTGGAATGATATGGACATCATTACCTTAGGTACATGTATGACTGCAGATATGGCATGAAGCTACATTGTGTACAATCTGAGAAATGAAAAGTTGTGCTCCATTTGTGTAAAATAAAATCAAAATGCATTCTGGTGTCATATATACCTAATTAGAATAAATAAAGAAATGAATTTAAATTTTAAAAAAGACCTGAAAACCCCCAGTCCTGTGTGATCTGCGAACCCTAGCATCAGTTTCTCTCTGATCTCATCTATCAATTTTCTATTTTTCTTACTCTACACTGGTAGGAAACTCCTCCTGCCTCCTGGTGTTTCTGAGACAACAGCCACATTTTGCATTTGTTTGCCCTTTTTATTTTAAATGCATCAAGAGGTCATTAGGGAGCCTGCTCTACCAGACTCTCAAAGCTGTGGCTTGATGGTGCCAATTTACTGAATGTTACCATCTTTCTTCTTCCTAACTTTTTTGCATTATGCCTTTCTCCTCCAACAATCACTCTTTGGTCCCACTTGGTCCTCTTTTTCCCAGAGCAATTTCTGCCAACTTAGTCCTTTAATACATCCTTCTCCCTTTAAAATATCATATTATTATAATTGCTTTGCTGCAAAGCAGTCTAGTTTTAAGAATAGAGGTACAACAATAATCACACAAAAAGCAAAATAGTATTTCTATGGCTCTGACTTGCATACTCTGGAGAAACTATACTGTCTCAAATTCCTTCCAGATAGGTCTAGGAGAAATCTAGGACAGTCTAAGTTGAAAGTCTAGAGTCAACACCATTCACGTTGCCCTCACTTGTTCTGGCTCATAGTGATGCCTGCTTACCCATGATGCCCAAAGTAGCAGATACAGCATTGATGCTTACTGAAAGTGCTGCTGCTCTTTTGGAGCTGCCAATGCCTCAGGCCAAGGGACACAATATTTTGTCCTAGATTCTTGATGTTTAATGTCAAGGGTACAGAAGATGCTGCCAATATAACCAAAGTTATTGCCCTTCACACTCTTGCTGAGGACAGCAACTTTTGTTGTTCCAGAGGATTCATGGACTCTATCTCGTTTCACTATCCCTGCTTTGTTTTTGCAACTCTCTCCTTCTACTTTCTCTCCCTCAGCCTGAGTGTTATATTGTATCATCTGCATATTACATATTCATATATGTATAATACATATAATAATATGTCCATCCCCACCATGCACCAAATGTTGTTATAGGTCCTGGGAATGTAGCAGTGAGCTAAGCAAATGAAGTCCTTGTCCCTATGGTGATTACCTTCTCATAGGTAAGAAAGGAAATAACACAAATAAGTTATGACTGAGCATAATCTTATGTAACCAGGGCTATGAAGAAAAGTAAGGCAAAGTTATTTCAGTTATTTCTGCCCTCTCTTTATTCTCAAACCAATATGCAAGCTGAACTTCAGAGTATCAATTAATAAGGTTTCTCATGCAGGTGAAATCAGTGAATGCATTGACCCTGACAAAGTGTAGTCTTACCAGACATGAAAAGTTTGAAATTTGCCTCAGGCTGACATTTGCTACAATTCTGATGCCCGGAAGAAATTATCTCTCTCCTACTATTTTCCAAGTCAACGTGACATTGACTAAAAATGTGTTAGTGTGTAGTGAGGTTTTTTGAGCCAATCTTTCCACTCTCCTTTCTATAAAGGTGGAAAACATTTTGAAGGAAATTACTTGGGGAAAATTCAAAGCAGGCTTGTTTATGTGAATTTGGGAGGCCTAGGTTTACAAGAGGATGACAATGGCAATCTAATAGAGAAAGGGACCTTTCATTTCCACTCCGAGGACAAGTACCTTGGAAGGCCATCTCAGTACTCCCCTGTAGGATCCCACAGTCGCTTTAGTCACTCAAGGACTGAGAATGCAATGGGCTGCCCAACTGAGAGAAGATGGAATGGCTGTAAGCATTAAAAAGCACAAGACAACTAATACGCTGATTCTGAGATGATTTCTAGTTGTGTCTTTGATACAACAGGAGAGGGAGAAAGAAAAACACTTCAAGTTACAGTATTTTTTTATTTTATTATTTTTATTTATTTATTTTTACTTATATATGATAGCAGAATGCATTACAATTCTTATTTCACATGTAGAGCACAATTTTTCATATCTCTGGTTGTATATAAAGTATATTCACACCGATTTGTGTCTTCTTACATGTACTTTGGATAATAGTGATCATCACGTTCCACCATCATTTCTAACCCCATGCCCCCTCCCTTACCCTCCAACACCTCTGCCCTATCTAGAGTTCATCTATTCCTCCCATGCTCCCTCACCTTATCCCACTATGAATCAGCTGTCTCATATCAATGAAAATATTGGCATTTGGTTATTTTGGATTGGCTAACTTAACTTAGCATTATCTTCTCTAACTCCATTCATTTACCTGCAAATGTCATGATTTTATTCTCTTTTATTGCTGAGTAATATTTCATTGTGTATGTATGCCACAGTTTTTTATCGATTCATCACCTGAAGGGCATCTAGGTTGGTTCCACAGTTTAGCTATTGTGAATTGTTCTTCTATAAACATTGATGTGGCTGTGTCACTGTAGTATGCTGTTTTTAAGTCTTTTGGGTATAGACCAAGGAGAGGGATAGCTGGGTCAAATGGTGGTTCCATTCCCAATTTTCCAAGAAATCTCCATACTGCTTTCCATATTGGCTGCACCAATTTGCAGTCCCACCAGCAGTGTATGAGTGTACCTTTTACCCCACATCCTCACCAACATTTATTGTTATTTGTCTTCATAACATCTGTCATTCTGACAGGAGTGAGATGAAATCTTAGAGTAATTTTGATTTGCATTTCTCTAATTGCTAGTGATGATGAACATTTTTTCATATATTTGTTGATTAATTGTACATCATCATCTGAGAAGTGTCTGTTCAGTCCTTGGCCCATTTGTTGATTGGGTTATTTGTTTTTTTGGTGTTTAACTTTTTAAGTTCTTTATATACCCTAGAAATTAGTGCTCTATCTGATGTGTGAGGGGTAAAAATTTGTTCCAAAGATGTAGGTTCTCTACTCACCTCAAAGATTGTTTTTTTTTTTCTGAGAAGAGACTTTTTAGTTTGATTTCATCCTATTTATTGATTTTTGATTTTAATTTTTGCACCAAAAGAGTCTTATTAAGCAAGTTGGGGCCTAATCCCGCATGATGGAGATTGGGGACTACTTTTTCTTCCATTAGATGCAGGTTCTCTGGTTTTATTCCTAAGTCTTTGATCAATTTTGAGTTGAGTTTTGTGCATGGTGAGAGATAGGGGTTTAATTTTATTTTGTTCCATATGGATTTCCAGTTTTCCCATTACCGTTTGTTGAAGAGGCTATCTTTTTTCCAATACATGTTTTTGGCAAATTTGCCTAATATAAGATAATTGTAATTTTGTGGGTTAGTCTCTGTGTCCTCTATTCTGTACCGTTGGTCTACCAGTGTGTGTTGGTGCCAATATCATGCTGGTTTTGTTACTATTGCTCTGTAGTATAGTTTAAGGTCTGGTATAGTGATGCTACCTGCTTCACTCTTCCTGCTAAGGATAGCTATAAGAATCATATAATCATATCAATACACACAGAAAAAGCAAAAATATAGCACCCCTTTATGTTCAAAACACTAGAAAAACTAGGGATAAAGGAATATATCTCAACATCATAAAGGCTATCTATGCTAAGCCCAAGGCCAACCTCATTCTAAATGGAGAAAAATTGAAGGCATTCCCTCTAAAAACTGGAACAAGACAAGGATGCCCTCTTTCACCACTATTCTATTTAACATAATTCTTGAAACTCTGCCCAGAGCAATTAGACAAAAGAAATTAAAGGGATACACATAGGAAAAGAAGAACTCAAATTTGCACCATTTGCTGATGGTATGATTCTATACCTAGAAGACCCTAAAAATTCCACCAGAAAACTTCTAGAACTAGTAAATGAATTCAGCAAAGTAGCAGGATATAAAATCAACACCCATAAATCAAAGGCATTTCTGTATATCAGTGATAAATCCTCAGAAATGGACATGAGAAAACTACCCCATTTATAATAGCCTCAAAAAAAAAAAAATACTTGGGAATCAACTTAACGAAAGAGGTGAAAAATCTATATAATGAAAATTACAGAATCCTAAAGAAAGAAGTCAAAGAAGACCTTAGAAGATAGAAAAATCTATCTTGCTATTGGATAGACAGAATTAATATTATTAAAATGACCATACTTCCAAAAGCATTATACAGATTTAATGCAATTTTAATCAAAATCCCAATGAATTTCCTCATAGAAATAGAAAAAGCAATCATGAAATTCATCTGGAAAAATAAGAGACCCATAATAGCTAAAGTAATCCTTAACAGTTTTCTTCTTGTTCTTTTTTTTTTAACTCTCCAAACTTATGCATTATGAAAGTGAAAATATTCTACAGCAAATCACATACAGGGAACTTTGTATGTAATTATTAACATTTATTTCTAAAACTGTCAGAATTCATAGCCTCAGCATTGTCAGGTCAGGCTCACTTATAACAAATAGGAGATGCCATTCTTAGGGTCACAATTTGGTAACAACAAAGAAAAATGAAGTTTAATTTTAACTGTATTGCAGCATAAAAATAGAATTAAAGGTTTACAGACTTATAAATATTTAAGTTAGATTTTGTTTTAACACATCTTTGCTTTAATACATCTTGAAGACTTCTAAAAATAAATCAATTTGTTTCTATAGTATAAGAACCAGAATAAAGAGGTTAGTTATATTAATGCTCTGTTGGAAGGAATGCTTTAAGAAGAGTCACTTGAATTTATTGAGAGCTTTTTCTAATAAGCAAGACTATGTCATCTCATGGCAGGAATAGTGTAGTGGTTTCCAGGCTCGGTAGATTCTATCTTGCAGGGTATAAAACCTTACTTTATTTCTTACCAATAGTCAAACTATGGACAAGTTTCTTAATGTATCTGCATTTCATTTCTCTGTCAGATAGAGATAAGAATAGTACCTCCTTATAGATACTATAATAGAATTATCTTAGACAAAATATACCTGGATTGAAGTTAAATAAATAAGCTATTACTATGACTATTTTTTAATTTTAGTCAGCTTTATGTCACTGTAATGAAATACCTAATGCAGACTACTTATGAAAAAAAAGAGGGAGGCTTATTTTGACTTAGTAAAGTTCCAGTCTAAGATTGGGTGGCCCCATTAATTTGGGTTTCTCTCTAGTGAGAACACAGATAACATTGGTGGGAGGACAGGTTGAAGTAAGTGGTCATGTGTCACATTAGAAAACAGAGAGAAAGACTGAGAGACTGGGTTTGTTGATGTTAAATATAGTGTAACTTTAATTCAACCACATTATATTGAAGATCCTGGATTTTTAGAATCAGGAACTGTCAACTGTCACTTTATAACCTACTAATTGTGTTTCATTGGTAAATCACTTAAACTTTTTGATCTTTACTTTCATACTCTATTAAATGAGGGGGAGACCAGCTGTGCGCTTTAAAGAATTGTTAAGGGATTAAGTGAGAGGATGAATAGAAAATGCTTCAGAATCAGACAGATCTGGTTTCAGATTCCTACTTTACCACTTAGGAATTTGGCCAAGTTATCTAAATTTTCTGTACCTAAGTGTTCTGGTTTGCAAAATTGAAGGTCTAGTGCCTGTTTCTTAAGGTATAGAGACACTAGTGTGTATAACAAGCCTAAGCTAAACATCTGGCCAAAAACACTTCTGAGATGGTGGTGCTTAATGTAATATACATATTCATATAATTCCAGGGGCCCAAACTCTACATAATTTTTGAAAATGTAAGCTTAAAAATATGAAGGCATTTCTGAACCCATGATTAAAATAAAAGTCTAAAATTCTCCCTATATTCTGCTTATGAATTGTCATAGCAGAAGAGTTTTTTTTTTTAAATATAAACATTTGAAACATAATTTACACACAATATCCTCTCTCCTTAAACCCCCCAAACAGAAAGGTGTTGACCTATGGCCAGGATGAGCTACTATATATTTACTTCTCAATTTATGGTGGGTCATGTCCCTATAAAACTGTTGAAGGTAAAAGTATCATAAGTTGAAAAGGCACTTATTATGCTTAACTTGCAGGATTTGGAGCTTATCAATACAGTACACTGTAGAGTGTCAGTGTCTCCCCTTGTGGTCCTGAGGATGACTGGGACCTGTGGTTTGCTGCTGCTCCTCTGAATCATAAGAAAGTATCTTACTGCATCTCACTAGCTTAGGAAAAGATCAAAACTCAGAAACTCAAAATTCGGAAAGTTTTTTCTGAATGCATATAGCTTTCACACCATTGCTAAGTCAAATCATCATAAATAGGGGACCATCTGTATTTGATAAAGGTTCCTTGTGCATATTTCTGTAAATTGAAAACAGAATATATAAGAAGAAATGCAGATTCAGTTGGTAGTAGATGGATAGTTGTCCCCAAATCTATTCTCCTTGTTTTCCTTATTAATGTAGTCTTCTTAGCTTGATACACAGTTGCTCAGCAAGAATTTATATTCTTCAGCTTCCCTGGTAGCTTGCCATGGCCATGTCACAGTGTGCCTTCTAAAGGGCTATGGGCAGAAGAAAGCTGGGTAACTGCATTTCGCTTGACTCTTCTTGCCTTTCCCTCTGGATCCTGGTGATATACCAAACTTAGCCACTTTGTGTTTAAGGATAGCAGAGTTGTCACTCCCTCCTGAATTCTTAGAGAGCTTTGTGAGGAGGAGCTGTCCTGCATTCCTGAACCAGATAATCTGTCCCATGCAAGAGACTTAAACTTCTCTGTTATTTAATCTGTGGCATTTGGAATCTCTTTGTTATAGCAGCTCCATCTTTATCCTAACTAATACATACTTAAAGTCAAAATATAGGCAGCAAATTTGGCCAGTGATTCCTTTTACTTTCTCTGAGAGGCAGGACTCCCATCAAAGAGAAACTTTTATAGCAGAGGAAATTATAGTAGAAATAAATCATTGAAGGTAAATTTAATTCATAGGAACACAGGTTAAAATAGTTGATTTCTTTATTCAATAGCCCCAAATTTCTTCATATTAACATAAAGATCCCAAAATTGCTATAACAAGAAATGATACCCAAACCACATGACCTTCCCTTTATAGAAAATGTTACTTTCATCTAATGTAACTTTAAAGTAGGTTATAACAGAATTATTCTGGTAATTTTAACCTCAGATTGAATGGGGAGAACTTATAGTCAGTTACTAACAGGCAAATAATATAAGAAGTTCCTTTCTTAAATGTTTCCCAGATTTGACATTTATCTTTTAAGCAATTAGCCTGGAAAAAAGCATTGGCTCAGTAAATGTTTTCAGAAAGAGGGATTGAATAAACAATGCAGAAATGTTCTCAACCAATAGACGACTGTTACATGGTGAGTAAATTTTAATTAGAAGATAAATTTATATTTTTATCCCCCAAAATTAAAAAAATTATTTTTTGCCACACTTTCCCTAAATGACTCAAGAAATATTTTTCACAATTTTTAACACTTGTTGGAAACAATTTATTATATTTGGGGGTGAAATACATAATAAAATGGAAAAATATATAACTTGATATAAATACATGATTCCAAATAAGAGTCTAAATCTTGGGGTCCTAGCAGTCTAGTCAATAATCAGAATCTGTCTTCCTGCCTAAGTCAGTTGTATGATTTCTTCTATAATGATGGAAGTCACCAAATAATATCCATATCCACAAAGGAAAGGAAATATGAACTGTTAAGATTTGTCTTAAATATAATGTTATTTATCAAAGCCTAGGTTGCTTCTTAAGTGAACAAGTCTCTAATGTGATCAATTAATTGGAATGCAAATTGCAGTATGACCCAGTCCTAAGTGCATTATCAGGCACATGACCCCAACTCTGGGGATAGGCTTTAAGTCTGCAGTTCTTGGGCACAGTAAGGGAATTGCTGCCCAAACCTGGAATTTGGAAACAGAAAATATCTGAGTCAACAGAGTGGGCTGCCATCCCTCTTTGAGGCCCTCCACAGTTCAAATACTGAGTTTAGAGCATCACAAACCTAAGAACTTCTAAATTGCAGTAGATTTAAATGTAATGATCACCATCGTTATGTTTTATGGATAATTTTTCATAGCAAATTCTTTGAGTTAGAAATTTTTTTCAATATAATTGGCCTCCTGTATAATCCTATAATCCTGAAGGATCTGAGAAAGAGTCTGCAGGGTTCACCACATTGCTAAGGATTCTACAGAACAAAAATTTTAAGAAAAAAACAACAACCCTGTTTTTAAGTACTAGGGACTAGTAAGTATTGACTGGGGCTCAGCACTGCATTCAGCCAAATGCTGAATGAATCCTGAGCCAAGTGAATCCTGAGTTCAATTTAACACCCACTCATCCTCTTTCTCTATCAACAAATACGTTTGCTGTGGCTGCCAGACCACATTGAACTCCACACTTCACTTTAAAAACATCATTTTCACATAGAATTTATCACCATTGAATTCGAAGTGGTCAAGGAAATGTCTCCATAAACTAAGTTTGATATAATATGAATTAGTATGTTGATATTAATTAATATTAATTGAGATCACGTATCTAAATGGTGATCCTGTAAAGGAGCTAAAATCTTTGTCAATTGCTAGATATTCTCCTTGGCCCCAATGTCTTGTGAGGATATTATGCTATTCTTATAGGGTATGTTGATGGGGACACATTTTAGACTAAATATACCATCTGCTGTCTTTGTGAACACTGAGGAGAACAGTTAAACTTTGTTTATCCTTTGTTAAGCAGTTTGTCACTTGTAAACTCACTCATGTTAGAAGAAATTTTATTTATACATTTCTAAATGGTTTGCCTATCCAGAAATTGCTTTGTGAAAACTTACTGAAAGCCAAAGCTACCTGGGTAAGTTATATATAAATATAATTTATTTATTCATTTTTAATATCATTTGCCTTCCAGAAGAACATAGAGTGCATCATCACATTTTTCCCTTCTGAATTCCAGTTGAAATTTAGAACTTCTGGTGAAAGGGAAAACAGCATGATGGGGCCGAGAAAGCCTGATTCAGATGTGGCTGTGGGATTTAGCAGCTGGAGATATTTGGCCATGTTCCTTAGTCTGTTGTTTTTCAACCTGGTGACACATTAGAAGCATCCAGAAGCTTTAAACAAGATTACCCAGGCACCTTCCTATCCCCGACTTGGGTTTAAATCATTTTGTATGGGATCTAGGCTCTCTTCTTTTTTAAAAAAAAAACAAAAACAAAAACTTGCCTTAATGATTCTAATGGGCTACTAGAATTGATAGAATTCAGAGGGTTAAATATCCCACTGTGTGGAAAAATAGTATTTAAGCGTTCGGTGTCCTCAGTATATTGTGAAAATCAATGGAAATAATGCACTTAACATTT
Organism: Marmota marmota marmota; assembly: GCF_001458135.2. Taxonomy (NCBI): domain Eukaryota; kingdom Metazoa; phylum Chordata; class Mammalia; order Rodentia; family Sciuridae; genus Marmota; species Marmota marmota. The sequence continues at coordinate 813,388 of NW_026000119.1, read as the reverse complement.
AAAAAACTATAAAATTAACAAAGGTAAGAAAGTATGACAAAAAATCTCTACCTGTTGGTACCCATATTTCAGGTTCAGTATCTAAAATGAGTAAAAGCATTTCAAACTATCTAAAGAGCAAAGTTTTGTTTTCATCATTGTTATTGTTGTGATAATTAATTTGTCAATAAGTCCCGGCTTATTTATTATTTCTCACAGAATGGGTGACACAAACAACTTTTGTAATATTACTAATGTAAGCAAGTTCTTATTTATTTATTTTATTTATTTATGCTTAAAATGATTAGACAATGCTTTACCTTTATTATATTTTTATAATTGACATTTTTACCACCATGTATGTATTTCTATAATGAATATCTTGGATTTGTTAAACAATTTGATAATATAGCTCAAGACTATGTGCTGCTGTTATTTTATTTTTATTAATTATTAAGCAAGAAGAGCACACATGTCCTGTGGGCTACTGGCTGCATGAGGAGTATCTTAGGTCACATACTTTAAAACAAAGGCAGAGACGGGGATTGAGATCCATGAGATGTGTCAAGAGAGGAGGAGGGGAGAATGGGAAGTCAGGTTGAGCAGGGGATGAAGCTCAGCGAGGATGGACTTTTAGGAGGATGTGGCTTCTATGTGATTTCACAGAGGCTCTGAAGCATGAACAACACTACAGAATTTGAGGTAAGGGTCTAGGTTTTTACACCCCTTTGCCAGTCAGATTTCAGTTGAGGACAATTCCCTAGAAAAGAGGGATAGTTGTGAGCTACAGCATCCAGACTTCCTGCAGCTGGAGAAGAGCCAAATGCTGGTAAAAAGGACCTGAGAAAAACATGTTGATTCAGAGGCTATTGCTCCTTCCCAAATTATTATCCTCACCACTTACCATTCCATGTTAATAGTTTTATTCCTTTGGATGAGATTAAATAACTATCAAATGGGTTGCACCTAAGTTCACATCCTAGTCATCAATGAGACAAATATTTGTGAAGCACCTATTGCTGCTCAGTAGCCATGCAGATTGTGATGTGATGATGTGACATTACCATCCATTATTATCTCCTCCTGTGATTTGAAGAATGCTTTCATGTGAAAAATTTGGTATTCTGAGAGAGCAAAATAAATATCTAAGATGTATATTTGAAGAAGAGGAGTAATTTCAATGGAGATAATAATATAATCTATTTGAGGACAAACACCAAATGTTAATAGCTTTGTGTATCCCCTGTGCAAAATAAAGGCTATTCAGGAAATCTATGCTAAATATATGAATAAATAAATGGCACCAGAAAATAAAATGATGACAGAGTAGAGCTCTAAAAAGGAATTTGGCCCATTCACAATTTTTCCTAGAGTCAAACCTGCTAACAAATTAAAAAAGAAAAAATAAAGAACCAAAAAGGCAGGGATTAGATTTAGATTTGACAAAACATGATACACCATGTTAAAAAGACACTACTGTTTGGCAAGACTAGTATCTCTCTTTTATAGTAACCATTTTTAAAATTGAATCTGATGTTATTCTGAGGCATTTATCTTGAAAGGTGATTGACTTAATGCAGTGTTCTTCAAATTACCAATTCTAACAGGGTTCAGTGCAGTCCTTCTGTGATAACCAAAGTTAGAGCTTTGTTGATTTGATAATCATAGTGGAAAACAGTTGTTCATTTTCTTACAATTTTCTCAGGCACAATGCCCATCAGATTTTCATCAGCATTGCAACACATTCCTCTGGCATGGAACATGGTTTCATTAAATTGTATTGAAACATTCTTCCAGGGTCAGAGGAAACAAACTGCAGGTGTGAGTCAGGGTCCATACGCTGCCCTCCATTCTGCATGGTGCCATCAGGATCAACTCTCCTCAACTGCTGCCTCCTCCAAAGCCTCCAGAAAGCCCATGTTTTTCATATCATCAGCTCCTACCTCTACACATAAAGATTGCTGGTCTGCATCTGGGAATACTGGTATTTTGATCTTTTTTTTTTTTTACCCTGAACCTTAGTTCCAGAAAGATCACAAATTTGCAAAAATAAGCATACCCACTTATTTCACTTCCTCATCTCCACCATCTTGCAGCTGTCTGAAAACCATGACCTTCTCCTATGGCCCACTCAACCATTTGAGGTAAAATTTTCCATTCAAAACATCAGCACATGTGCAAGTGTTTTATTAAAATTTAGTAAGATGCCCAACAGTACACACATCTTGAGTTCAGAATTATAGATATAAATATGCTGGCCTTCATTTAGGAACAAAGCACTATGATAAGTCAGATGTCTTGAGAATTTCTCCATTATGGGTGACAGATTTATTGTCGTCTGTATATGGTTTCCACACAGCTGCCTTGGGGCTTCCTGAGGAAGCTAGAACTGCTTGGATTGGTGAGGTGTTTAGTTATGGAACATATAAAGCCATTTGGTATTAAATACATAGTTTGCCTAAGAACTGTGCTCTCATCAACCGTTTTTCTACCTTTTTTTCTTTTTGCTGACTCATGTGAGAGATGAATTTGACCTGCCAAACACAATCCCACAGATGAGATAACCAGGGTGAAATCAAGTCCTGGCAGAGTGGCTATAACTCCAGTTATACTCAATTATATGGTTTAATTCCATCCTTTTCTTTCTTATGGAAGAAACATGCTAAATGAAAGAGAAGGCCTTCAGAAATCTTACCTAAAGGTAAGATTCCATTCCTCTGTATTATCATTCATAACTCATTTGAAATCTTGCTCCTTTAACTGCTGTAAGTACCACATGACCTGTGATATGACCTCTAGTGCAGCAATGCCCTGCATACACAGACCAAGACAACAGGCCACTTCCAAGAAATGGTCAAGAGTTCATTGCTAATTCCTCAACACCACCTTGAGAGGTAGTGGGGTATCAGAGGGCACATGACTGGAGAGGGTTAGAGGAACTGGTTCTACCTGTGAACACCAAAATGAATCTTTCCAAGTTTCACTTCACCATCGTGAGACTGAATTAAAAGATATCTAAACCCTCTAAACATAATCTAAAAATCATGTATTCTCATATCCACAATAATGAACTAATCGCATCTTGGTGATTAGCTAATATAATTCTCTTCTTTTGCACCCAGAAAACTATAGGCCTAGAAAGGTGAGGTTAGTGGGAATGTACATGGTACTTCTTGGTGGACACAGGCTCCATGTTCAGCACCCAGGCAGGGGTTTTGCATGGATTATCCCTAATTCTTTCAGTACTTGGGAAGGATAAGTAATTGATATCATTTTTCAGATGAGGGAACAGATCTTAAAAGGTTAAGTGACTTGACTAGGGTCCCACACCAAAATATTTATCAAAGCCACATATTTTCAAGTACTTCACAGGTTTTGGGGGATCAGAACTAGGATTCAGGATCCTCTTCTTTTGGGCTTTAACAATTCTTAGCATCAAACAGGCTACCGGAAATACATCAATGTGCAGTTGGTGAATGAAATATCAGTAATTGACAAGGGTGTGAAACATACATGGTTGTGTGAAAGGCAGATAGTATGACAAGTTGATCCTATAATGGTACATTTGTAGATATATTCAAATGAATTAAAGTGTTCACAGTGGTTGAGTCTGGGAGTTAAGATATAGGGTGCATTCTATGTTTCTTCTGTTTTCCCTTTGAGAATTTTGAATCTGATATAACTGTGACCTTGGATAAGTTGCTTAATCATATTGAACTTGTTTGTTCATCTTTGAAATGGGAGTAAAAATGGAACCTACCTTATAGTGTAGTGAGGATTATGTGACAAAATCTTGTCAAATGCTCAACATGGTCCTGCTATTGTATGCATTAAATACATGTCAGTCACTGGAAGAAAAGAGAACTTCATATTAAAACAAGTTCTGTTTTCTCTTTAGTTGCTGTATAATGTATGTTTACTTAACAGTCAATTAAATTAAAAGTAATGTCTTTGAGAGATTACCATCATCTTGAAAGATAATTATAATTTCTGGGAGGTCCACCTCCACCAAAGCTGGGCTATAGCCCATTTTTATTGAGGCCACGCTTTTGGGTAGTGTTCTATTTGATATTATATTACTAATATATGGAAGTGTGGAAGTTCCAGCTAGAGATTAAAATCTGTGTCGTCTACCCTGGGATATAGATTACTGTTTTAATGAGATTTTTCACTGCTGTGACTTAAAGACCGGACAAGAACAATTTTAGAGAAGGAAAGGTTAATTTGGGGCTCATGGTTTCAGTTCATCTCAGTCCATGGAAGGCTGGCTTCATTCTTTGGGGCTCAGGTGAGGCAGAATATCATGGTAGAAGAATGTGACGAATGAAAGCAGCTCAGGACCTTATCAAGAAGAAGGAGAGAGAGACAGAGAGAGATAAAGGAAGGAAGGAAGGAGAGGAAGTGGGGGAGGAGAGGAGAAGGAGACTTCATTAGCCAGATATAAAATATATACCTCAAAAGCATATATCCAATGATCTACCTCTTCCAGTCACACCTGCCTGCCTTCAGTTACCACTCAATTAATCCCCAGGAGGGATTAATTCACTGGGTTAAGGCTCTAATAAGCCAATCATTTCACCTCTAAGCCTTCTTGCACTGTCTCACACCTGAGCTTTTGGGGTACGCCTAATACCTAAACCATAGCGGTTACATTTCAGCATGTCCAGGAGACAGTTAAACACTACCTCTCATGCATCTATTTACCTAAGGGAGAGGATTCTTTTTTGAAAAACAATCCAGAGAATACAGTGAAGACACCCAGGTTTGAATAAAAAAACATGAGCAGGTTTGCAGGAGAGGACTGATGTTGAGGTGTGCTGACTGTACTTTGATGAAGCAAGTAGATTTGAGGGGTAAGGTCCAGAGCTGGATTTAGAGCAGGCTGGGGAGACATGTATGGGAAGTACTGTGTTCATGAACTAATGAGTCTATGGGCCTCTGTTCCAAAGCACTTTAGAAAAAAAAAATTTACTTTCTTATGAGGTAAATTTCAAAACCAGTTAATGTAGCCTCAGAATCAAGGGGATATTGTTAGAATTCTAGACAATGTAAATAATCAAACCCTTTTCCTCACTAATCTGCCTAAAAAATACGAGTGCTGCACAAAATCCTCTGCTCATGTTTTCATTTTACCCCATGTTATTTCAGGATGAGCCCTGACAGATAGTTGAATGCCTGCCCTTTGGACAGTGAATGCAGACAGCTGAGAAAAGGGCCTGGGAATTCTGAAATACGAATCAGATGACATTCTCATAACTCAATTATCTTGAGTTCCCCAACATTCTTTTATCTGTCAACATTACCATATTAAAATTTTATTATGCCTGAAATGTTTATTTCTGCAGTCAAAATCACTCCAGGTTGCAATTTTTCCTCCTCTCAAATATATTGCTATTTCACTAGACGGTTGTTTTCATTTTATCATCCATCATGATAAAAGCTGGCATAATCTCAAACTGGAATGTTTACTATCAATGCATTAGTGTTTCTTATGGTGACACAACCATTCCATCGTGTACAATTCAGAGCCTCAGCTGGCTGGGACTGTGACTGCCAGAATGCAGAAAGGGGGAGTAGAAATCACCCAGATGTTCCAACCGTTGTCAGGGTTTTCCTGGTTTCAGTAGGAAAAGACGTTTGCAATCAATACCACCAGTATCATCTTGCTTTTCTAAGCAAATCACACTCCTCCAGGTGTGCTGCTCTTAGGAGACGCTGGCCAGCATTCTTCGGAGAGAGGTCCCAGTATTCCTGAAGGGGCTAATATTTTGCACATCTGTGCTCTGTTTCATTTCTATTTCCAAAATGAGGAGATGGGTTAATAGCTGTATGGAGAGAAAATTGTTTTCAGAAGGAGATGAGAACAGAGCTGTAAAACATAATGCCTTCCAGACCAACTTTTTGTCATTCAGGCAATCATTGCAAACACTTGGGATTATTCAGACAGAGGGCTTCTCTCCCTTTTCTCCTATCCCCCTATAAGAGGATGATTTCCGTTAATAACATCTTTTTATCTTGCTTGGCTTCCCAAGCAAGAAACCTATCTTAATATTTTGAAAAGTAAGTTCTATCAGTTGTCTGGACTCCAGTTTCCCTATCTATGCCTTTCTTTTTTCAGCTATGTTAATGGTTGATTCTCAGATCCAATTTTCTTCTCACACTTCAATTGTCTTCATATGAATCTATCTAAAATATCATTGTTAATACCTGGTACCTACTCAACTCTCTGATGCTGTACTGGGATTCTGTCTTGCCTTAATTGTGTAATTTTCCTCCTACCTTATTAATTTCTAGAGAATATGATCATTTAAACCTTTATTTTTGAAATTCCTAGGCTTTGTTTCAGTTCCCCTTGTCAAGTGGAGTTCCCTTTAATGTACAGGTTTCAATTCCTCACTGACTTTTGAGAGAAAATACATGCCTGTCATTTAGATCAACTTGTGTCATTCACGTTTGGAAATTGATTTCTATTTCACCGAATTAGTCACAATTTTCTCACCTTGTTATGTTCTCTATTAGCATTCTAAGTTGCCTTGGGCAGTTTTTTTTTTCCTGGCTGCTGTAAAGTTTTAGCCTTCGATATGGGGTTAGACCTTCATTCTTAAGACGAACCTTCTGTCATAAATTGGTACCACAGCTCACAAGGGCAGCTGGTTCTGCCACAGAATTTTATTATCGCTGAGAACTAAAAAACTAACCATTTCCAGATTCTTTATTAGACAAATGGGGTCAGTTCTTCCCTCCCGAGGGAAGCTCACTGTCATGACCACACCATAGAAACCCCAGACATGCAATATCTTCACCTTTCCCTTAGTCGTTTGAAATGGCATTTGCCCTCTTCTCTCTCATCCTTTAATACACTTTAGCTTACATAAAAAGCTGTCTTTTTTCTTTGGGGGCTATTTTTAGACTACATATATTTGGTGGTAGAGAAAGGGCTCTGACTAAAAATTTCACTTGAAAGACTTTTTTGATTTCCTCCACAGAGATAAGTACTCAGATGTCCATGGCTTATTAACAAATAACTTTATGGTGAAATTGGCCATCAGAAATGAAATCATTATGGAAATTATCAAGAATACAAGCAAGGATGTGGGGGGAAAGGTACACTTATACATTGCTGGTGAGACTGCAAATTGGTGCAACCATTATAGAAAGTGGTATGGAGATTCCTCAGACAACTTGGAATGAAACCACCATTTGATCCAGCTATCCCAGAGAACTTAAAATCAGCATATTATGGTGACACAGCAGCTCAGCTCATAGTAGCTAAACTATGGAACCAAACTAGGTGTCCTTCAACAGATGAATGGATAAAGAAAATGTGGTATATATACACAATGGAATATTACTCAGCCTTAAGAACAGAATTATGGCATTTGCCGGTAAATGGATGGAGTTGGAGAATATCATGCTAAGCAAAATAAGCCAATCCTGAAAAACCAAAGGCTGAATGTTTTCTCTGATATGTGGATGCTAATTCAGAGAGGGGGGAGTAGGAAAGAATTGAGTTACTTTGGATTAGGTATAGGGTAATGAACAGAAGAGAGGGGTGTGGGAGTAGAAAGGGTAGTAGAATGAATCTGACAATATTACCCTCTGTGCATATAACTACACGGCTGGTGTGATTCAACATTATGTAGAACCAGAAGAATGAGAAATTGTACTCCATTTATGTATGATACATCAAAATACATTCAATTGTCATGTATAACTAATTAGAACAAATAAAAAAGAAATAAAATCATGCCACTGAAAAGTTTTAGAACCCCAAGATATGTGTGTATTCCAAATCTTTGGGGATGAAAAAATAGGTGCAGAAAGGGTTTGCCTAGGGCATCCAATTGAACATTTCCCAGTCAAGGTTAGTGACATCTCATTTATTCAGTGTTCATTTGCTTAAAATCAGACCATTTTTCAAATACTTATATATTCCCCACTGCCTGTTTTATTCATTTTTTAGGAAATTTTACTGAGTTCTAAAAGAAAAATACTAAAATTTTATTCCTTTGATGCCAGTCTGTAACATTACAAACATCAATAACTATCTGACGTAGTATTACTATTTAGTATATGTTTTATTTTTTAGTCACAGCTGTACAATAAGGTCCTGGATTGTGTCCCCCCCACACCCCGACTATCTTCCTGAAATAGCTTTTCTCAAATTTCTGTAATGGAACCCACTTATCCTTCTTCCCTACCTTTTGCTCCCACCCTTTAGCTTGCCACTTCTGATCTCCTGTGGGTGGAGAAACACTCAGGCAAATAGTGTATGTTAAATAACGTTTACCAGGTCTCAGTGTGTGATCAGGAACATAATACAAGCTTTCCTGCTGGAGTGGACCTTTCTATTGATTTTTGAAATCTGGTAATGATCTCAAGCTTTCCAAGAAAGTGGAGAATAGGGCATGTCTCTGACCTGAGTAGGCGGAGGGCGGATGCGAGTGTTCTCTAGGAACACTAGGTCGGAGAGGGTCTCTTATTTTTGCACTTTGAAAGAATCCTCCCAACACTAGTATCCAATCCATAGGCCTAACAGAAAACTGAATGCCACACACTCCCTAAAATATACTTACACTTATAATTTTTGGACAACCTCCTTTGTTCTGTGATTTTCCTTAACCCAGTGACAGCTCCATTTAGAGTAGAATGAGCAAGGTACACCCATTTGAGAGTCATGGTGTGAGGTGTGTTCAGAACTCCTGCACCCTTGATTTGGCAGATGAAAGAAGCATTTGTCAGGGATGCTGGCTTCCCAGACCTTCCCTCGGTAGACAGGAAAAATGGAAGTTTTAGAGAAGGGCTGACAGAACAGAGGCACCCTTGGGCAGATCGTTCATTGTGAGTAATGAAGCACTATTCTTTCTAAATGTCAGAGTTCCCCAAATAGATTGGATCAGAGTGAGTGCTTTTGATGATCTTTTCCACATACTAACTTCTCACCTTGGAAAGAAATATTTATTATATTTATTTATTTATTTATATTTCTAGACAGTGATTATTAAGCAAAATCAAAAGGAGGAAAATATAAACCACAGTGAATCCAGGTATGATTGACTGTTAGTATCAGAAATTCCAAATGTTCAAAATAGCCACATCACAGTCCGAGCCATTCCTGGTCTGTGAATTCCAACCACCAGAGAAAACTGATTCTAAGAAACACATTTCTTTTTCTTCTGACCTCTATGAATCAGTGTTTGCAAGTATTCCCTTTCTGTATTTATGTAGATATTAAAATTTAATTTCAAAATGGAGTGACACATTATTTTATATATTATTTTTCTAAAAAAGAAATATTATTTTTAATATTCTCTCTCCTTTATAAAATAACATTTATGATGTTAACTGAAATTATGTGCTATGAGGTTCATTAATTACTCAAAATTTCTCCTTTTTAAATTTCATCTGATATTTTTGTCCTATTTGGCAATTTGATTAAATAAAAATGTGTCATAAACAGTGACCCTTTCCCATACTTCCTTGTGTATTACCTTTTGTAGTCCCATAGATTTTGTTTTAGATGAGAGTGTCCTTATCTACATTAAACATTTCCAAATACATGCTATATATAACAGTAGTTCTCTTTATCTAATTTTGCATTCCAGTATTTTAAGTACTCATAGTCAACTGCAGTTTGAAAATATTAAATGAAAATTTCCAGAAATAAACAATTAATGGGTTATTAATTGCACATCTTTCTGAGTAGTATGATGAAATTACACACCATTTTGCTCTGTCCTTCCCAGGACACAAATCATCCCTTTGTTCAGTGTATCCATGCTTTATATGCTGTCCACCTGTTAGTCATATGCTGTAGTCCTTAGAAGTTATCAGAATCAATTGTCATGGTATTATAGTGCTTGTGTTCAGATAATACTTGTTTTACTTAATAATGGTCCCAAAATGCAAAAGTGGGGATGCTGGCAATTTTATTATAGCGCTTGTTATGATTGTTCTATTTTATCATTAGTTATGGTTGTTAATTTCCTACTGTGCCTAATTTATGAATTAAACTTTATTATAGGTAGGTATGTATAGGAAACAGTATAGTAAATTTGGGCTCAATATTATCTTCAGTTTCAGTCATGTATTGAGGGTCTTGGAACACAACCCTACAGATAAGGAGGAACTACTGTATCAAATAATGATATTTAAAGTTCTCAGGCTATTTGAATCCCCACTCATGCCATAAACAAATAACAGAATTCCACTGCCATCATTTTAGGAAAAAAATAATAACCTTAGGACTTTCAAGAAATTATGATTCTTTTTATAACATAGACATAGGAAGCCAAAAGAATGATATATTATGCATAGTTTTCCCCCCTAGGTTGGGTTCACTGAGTAATGTTGGTGTTAGGAGTAAAAGCAGAGACATAGTGAGAATAAATACAAGGGAAGTGAGGATGAGGACATACGCAAATAATTTTCTATCATTAACTAGAAAAATTCTTTGGCAACTATGAAAAGCTAACCTGGGGCTAGTCTCTAGGAAACTATGGGCATCATAGAGAATAGGAAAATGACTAGATTTTCCTTTCAAAACATATTAGTCATTACAAACTTTGTACTGAGTTAAGATCACACAAAAGTAATTACTTCATTCTGCCATGTGATGCTGTTTACTCCCCTGGCTTTTGACTTCTCCTCGCTTCTCATTACTCAACTTTGGTGCTCTGGCTTTGTCAAATTCCAGCAGCTGACTTGCTCCAGTGTTACTCAAGCTCCGTCCTGGCTCTCAAGAGTGACTCTGTGCTGTTGGTTCACTCATCCTTGGCTTCCCTACCATATGACCTCTTGGCTGAGGATTCCTGAACTCTGAACCTTATACTCTTCCAAATGTTTTCTTTCTCAAAGAGGGAAGGAATTTTTTTAATTTCCTGAGAGAAAATGAATATACAGCTCTGGGTCTTCTTTCCTGTTTTCTTCCCTTTGAAGGGTCATGAGCTAAACAGTCAGTGACCTACTTCTACCTGTATTTCTATGCTTTCATTTTTTATTGATTTTTTTAAAAAATAAATGACAGCAGACTGCATTACAATTTTTATTACACATATACAGCACAATTTTTCATATCTCTGGTTGTATATAAAGGATGTTGACAACAATTCGTGTCCTCACACAAGTACTTTGGATAATGATGTTCATCACATTCTGCCATCCTTGCTAACCCCTGCCCCTTCCCTTCCCCTCCCACCCGTCTGCCCTATCTAGAGTTCATCTATTCCTACCATGTTACCCCTCCCTACCCCACTAAGAATTCTTGAGCACATTGTCAAATATAGGATGCAATAACTTTTTAGGTCCCATGTGTTTCATGGGAGTGTCACAAGAATTACATACCCCTCTCTTCTATTCAGTCTCTAATAGACATATGCATGGCATCAGTCATCCAACAAATTAATATTAGTCAATTATGCATGTGTAACTGTGTGAATGCATAATTGTGCACATTGACAAATATGTCAATGTTGCTGACTTTAAGAAGCTTACTGTAGTCTTATTGAGACAAAAGTTAAATCTATGTAAATAGATTGGCTTTCTTGTTAAAAACAACAAAAACAACAACAAAAACAACTACACTCTTCCACTCCAGTACACAAGGAAAGAAAAGTTCCCAAGAAAAGGAGGTCTGATGGAGGGGATTATGATTCAATGAGACGCTGACATTTTCCTAGTTGAAGTTGTCTTGTGTATTATTTCTCCACTTTATCCTGTGTCATGTTCCTGTTATCTCCAGGCCAAGCATAGAAGAAAAATCTATTTTCATATTCACTTTAGCATAGTGGAGATAGATTTGATTTCTCAAAATTGTTATTAATTGAAATGAAATGCTAATAAGCAAAAAACCCCAACCTTTACTGCATGGCTTGCCCATGGTGGTGCCCTTAGAAAGGAGGAGAGAGCAAAGAGTTTTGCAGAATAGGTTCAAGTAATAGGGTAGTAAGTAATATAAATGACTCATCAGAGATCAAAGACAATTCTTACTCTGTCCTTTTAGTCTCCAGGAAAAAAGAATTTCCAATTCAAACAATACTCAAAAAAGGACAAATTATATATGTGCATTAAAATATCACACTTGCTGGAACAAACTTTGCCACAGATTCTTGTTTAGGCTAGGAAACTATTGCACCTATCTTTAGTAGTATCTCCCTCTCCCATTACCTACCTTTCTTTGGCCATGTAAAACCCATCAATAGTGTGAAAAACATTCTCCATTGAAGAAGAAAAGACAACAATAAAATCAAGTCTTTTCTTCTTTTAACCCTTTTCAGCATGACCCAGATACAAAGGAAAATTTACTTTGAATTTCTTTTCAGAAGGTGTTGCCTACTTTCAAAACTGATCTTTATACAATGAATATTAAATACATTATCACTTCCTGGAGTAAGTTCTCAGACCTACTTCTCCAAATTAAAAAAATACTTTTGACCAAGACTAGAATTAACCACAAAAAATATGCAATATGCAATTTTTTTTCAATAATTTTTTAATTGGGTTTTTTAGATATATATGCCAGTAGAGTTTATTTTGGCATATTATACGTACATGGAGTATAACTTCCCACTTGTTGTTGAACATGATGTGGAGTTACACTGATCATGTATTCATATAGGAACATAGGAAAGTTATGTCTGATTCATTCTACTTTCTTTTCTATTCCCATGGCCCCTCCCTTAGCTTCATTCCCCCTCCTCTTATCCAATGAACTTCTATTCCTCCCTCTTTTACCCACTGCCTTATTGTGTGTTAGCATCTACATATCAGAGAGAACATTTGGACTTTGGTTTTTGGGGATTGGCTTATTTCATTTAGCATAATAGTCTCCAGTTTCATCTATTTACTGGAAAGTGCTATAATTTCATTCTTCTTTATGACTAATAGTACATTGTACATATATACACATTTTCTTTATCCATTGATCTGTTGAAGGGAACCTAGGTTGGTTCCATAGCTATAGTGTGTTGAGCTGCTAAAAACATTGATGTGGCTGCATCACTATAGTATGCTGATTTTAAGTTCCTTAGGTAAATGCTGAGGAGTGGGATAATTGGGTCAATGGTAGTTCCATTCCAAGTCTCCATACTGCTTTCCAGAGTGGATACACCAATTTCTAATCCCACTAGCAAGGTACAGGTATACCTTTTTTCTGACATCCTGGCCAACACTTACTGTTGCTTGTATTCTTGATAATTGCCATTCTGATTGGAGTGACATGAAATCTCAGGATAGTTTTAATTTGCATTTTTCTAATTGCTAGGGATGTTGAGTATTTTTTCATTTATTTGTTGACCATTCATATTTCTTCTTCTGTGAAGTGCCTGTTCAGTTCCTTTATCCATTTATTGATTGAGTTATTTGTTAATTTTTTTTTAGTTCTTTATATGTCCTAGATATTAATGCTATCTCTCAGGTGCAGGTGGCAAAGATCTTCTCCCGTTTTGTAGGCTCTCTCTTTATATTCTTGATTGTTTCCTTTGCTGTGAAGAAGGATTTAGTTTGATAACTTCCTATTTATTAATTCTTGATTTTACTTCTTGCACTTGTTGAGTCTTGTTGAGAAATTTAGTTCCTAAGCTGCCATAATGGAGAGTTGGGCCTACTTTTTCTTCTATTAGGTGCAGGGTCTCTGGTCTAATGTTTAAGTCCTCGATCCACTTAGAGTTGAGTTTTGTGCAGGATGAGAGGGGTTTAGTTTCATTTTCTTAAGTATGGATTTCCAGTTTTCCCAGAACTATTTGTTGAAGAGGCTGTCCTTTTTCCAATGTGTGTTTATGGTTCTGTGGTCTAGTATGAGATAACTGTGTTTATGTGGGATTGTCTCTGTGTCTTATATTCTGTATCATTGGTTTTCATGTATGTTTTGGTGCCAATACCATGCCATTTTGTTACCCTAGCTCTGTAATATAATTTAAGTTTGATATTATGATGCCTCCTACTTCACTTTTCTTGCTAAGGATTGTTTTTACCATTCTAGGCCTCTTGAGATTGTTTTTCTAATTCCTCTTTCAGTTGATTCATCACTAAATACATTTTTAAATATATTTTTAAATACATTTCATGAATGCTTTTGCTACTTTTATGAAGAATGTCATTAATATTTTAATTGAAATTACATCAAATATGTACTGCACTTTTGGTAGTATGGCCATTTTGACAATATTAATTCTGCCTATCCAAGAACACAGGAGAGCTTTCTATCTTCTAAGGTTGTCTTCAATTTATTTCTTTAGGGTTCTATAATTTTCATTGCAGGGAGCTTTCACCTCTTTTGTTAAATTGATTCCCAAATATTTTATTTTCTTTAAGGCTATTGTGAATGGGATATTGTGAATCAGTTGATTCATCTTTAAAATGTAGGAATACAATTGATTTATGGGTGTTAATTTTATATCCTGCTACTTTGCTGAATTCATTTCTGAGTTCTAGAAGTTTTCTGGTGGAGTTTTTTTCTTTTCGGGGTGCGGGGTGGTCTTCTAAATATAGACTCATGTCATCAGCACACAGTAATAGTTTGAGTTTTTCTTTTCCTATTTTTATCCTTTTAATTTATTTCTTATCTTTAATTGCTCTGGCTAGAGTTTCCAGGGCTATGCTGAATAGAAGTAGTGAAAGAAGGCATCCCTGTCTTGTTCCATTATTTAGGGGGAATGCTTTCAATTATTTTTCCATTTAGAATGATGCTGGCTTTGGGCTTAGCATATATAGCTTTTACAATGTTGAGGTATGTTTCAACTATCCCTAGTTTGTCTAGTGTTTTGAACATGAATGGATGCTATATTTTGTCAAATGCTTTTTCTGCATCTATTGAGATGATCATATGATTCTTGTCATTAAGTCTATCCACGTGATGAATTATGTTCATTGATTTCCATATGTTGAACCAACCTTGCAATCCCTAGGATGAACTCCATTTGATCATGATACACTATCCTTTAAACATGTTTTTGTATGTGATTTTCCAGAGTTTTATTAAGAATTTTTACATCTATATTCATGAGGGATATTGGTTTCAAATTTACTTTCCTTGATGTGCCTTTGGTTTTAGAGTCAGGTTGATACTAGCTTCATAGAATGACTTTGGAAGGGTTCCCTCCTTTTCTATTTCATGGAATAATTTGAAAAATACTGGTATAAATTTTTTGAAGTTCTTGTAGAACTAGGTTGAGAATCCTTCTGGTCCTGGGTTTTCCTTTGTTGGTAGGCTTTTGATGGTGTCTTCAATTTTATTGTTTGAAATTTATCTGTTTAAATTTTTATGTCATCCTGGTTCAATTTGTATAGGTCATATGTCTCTAGAAATTTGTCAATATCTTCAAGATTTTCTATTTTATCAGTTTAAATCTTCAAAATAGTTTTGATTATCATCTGTATTTCAGTAGTGTCTGTTATGGCACAAATTTTCAGCACAAATTTTAGTAATTTTAGTTTTCTATCTCTCTTTGTTAGCTTGGCTAAGGATTTATCAATTTTATTTATTTTTTTCAAAGTTTCAAGCTTTTGTTTTGTCAATTTTTTGTTTGTTTCAATTTCACTGATTTCAGCTCTGATTTTAATTATTTCTGGGTTCTACTGCTTTTGGTGTTAATTTGTTCTTCTTTTTCTAGGTCTTTGAAATGTTATATTTGGTAATTTATTTGGTGACTTTCTATTTTTTTAATGAATGTACTCAATGCAATGAACTTTCCTCTTAGCACTGCCTTCTTAGTGTCACAGGGATTTAGATATGTTGTGTCAGTGTTCTCATTTACCTCTAAGTATTTTAATTTAATCTCTGATTTCTTCTGCTATCCATTGGTCATTCAATAGCATGTTATTTAGTCTCCAGGTGTTAGAGTAGCTTCTATTTTTTATTTTATCATTGATGTCTAATTTTATTCCATTATAATATGATAGAAAGTGCAATGTATTATCTGCTTTTTTTTTTTGTATTTCTAAGAGTTGCTTTGTGACCTAATATATGGTCCATTTTAGAGAAGAATCTAGTTGCTGCTGAGAAGAGAGTGTATTAAATATTCTATATATGTCTTTAATGTCTAAATTATTAATGGTATTTTTTAGTTCTATAGCTTTTTAATTCAGTTTTTTTTGAAGATCTATCCAGTGGTGAGAAAGGTGTTTTAAAGTCACACAGTATTATTATATTATGATCTATTTAATTCTTGAAATTGAGAAGGATTTGTTTGATTTGTTTGATGAACATAGATGCTCCATTGTTTGGGGTTTATTTATTCATATTGTTATGTCTTATGAATGCGTAATCTCTTAAGCAGTATGAAATGAACTTTTTTGTCTTTTCTGATTAACTTTGGCTTGAAGTCCACTTTATCTGATATGAGGATAGAAACCTCTGCTTGTTTATGAGATCCATGTGAACAGTAAGTTTTTTCCCCATACTTTTACCTTGAGTCAGAGGATGTCTTTGCCTATGAGGTGAGTCTCATGGAGACAGTTGGGTCTTGTTTTTCTAATCCAATCTGTTAGTCTGTGCCTTTTGATTGATGTGTTTAGACTATTTATACTCATTACTTTTATTGAGAAATTATTTTTATTTCCTGTCATCTTGATTTATTTCTGGTTTTTAATTTGAATTAGTTTCAACTTTGATTGACTATTATTCTAGTATAGTTCTCCCCTTTGCTAGTTTTCACCTTTATTTTTTTATTTTTTTCTTCGTGAAATATCTTATTGAGTATGTTTTGTAGTGCAGGCTTTCTATTTGCAGATTCTTTTGACTTTTTGCAGGGGGCAGGTACTGGAGTTTGAACTCAGGGGCACTTGACCATGAGCCACATCCCTAGCCCTATTTTGTATTTTTATATTTTATAGAGAGACAGGGACTTACTGAGTTGCTTAGCACCTCACTTTTGCTGAGGCTGGCTTTGAATTCCCAATCTTCCTGGCTCAGCCTACTAAACTGCTGAGATTACAGTTGTGGGCCACCATGACTGGCTTCATTTAAACTTTTATTGATCATGGAAAGTTTTAATTTCAGTGTCAATTCTGGAGTTTAATTTTGCTGGGTGTAGAATTCTTGACTGGCATCCATTTTCTTTCAGAGCTTGATATATATTATTCTAAGACCTCCTCACTCTAAGAGTCTGTGTTGATAAATCACCTGAGATCTGGATTGTTTTCCCTCTAATATGACCTGTAGTTCTTTTCTGGAAGCCTTTAAAATTCTATCATTTTGTGTGTTAGGCATTTTATCATAATATGCATTGGTGTGTGTCTGTTGTAATTTTGTATAATTGGGGTCCTGTAAGCATCCTGTATTTGATTATTCATTTTATTCTTTAGGTTTGGAAATGTTTCTGATATTATTTCATTGAAAACATTGTGCATTTCTTTGGTTTGTATCTCTAAGCCTTCATCTACCCCAATAAATCTTAAATTTGCTCTTTTTGAGTTATCCCATATCGAAAGTTTTGTTCATGGTATCTTAACATCTTTTCTGCATGGTCAACTTTATTTTCAAGATTATATGTTTTGTCTTCATTGCTAAAACTCTGTCTTACAAGTAGTCTGGTCTGTTGGTGATACTTTCCATTGAATTTTAAATTTGGTT
The DNA here is from genome assembly GCF_001458135.2 of Marmota marmota marmota. Taxonomy (NCBI): domain Eukaryota; kingdom Metazoa; phylum Chordata; class Mammalia; order Rodentia; family Sciuridae; genus Marmota; species Marmota marmota. The sequence goes on along the minus strand of NW_026000119.1, from coordinate 795,840 downwards.
TATTGATTCCTTCATTTCAGGGATTTCTGCTGAATTTTTTCAGAATATCTCTTGATTGAAGTGATCTTTCACTTCCTTTATTATTTCTCTGATTTCACTCCTTACATTGCTTTTTACCTTAGAGATTAATTTAACTAAACTCCTGTGACATTTCTTTCACTGTGGTGTCAATGAATTCTGTTATTGAAGTATATTGGTTTGTTGGGGAATGATTTGTTCCTTTGCTTTTTCATGTTGTTAGGGTGTCTACCCATATAACAGTATGGATCTGAAGCAATAGAGTTTCTACCCTGTGGACTTATAGTGTCCTTTGAAGTTTTCCAGTATATCACTGTTTAGGGGTAATAACAACCAATGCAAACAATATTCAGGTAATAACAACCAATGCAAACAATATTCAGCATTAGAACAAATAATTCTTGCTATGCAGTCTACAGTGTTAATTGTCACAATAAGCAGAAATGATATGATCAGTTATTGCCTATAATAATAACAGTAAGTTTACAAAAGGGTTTACAATTTCAAATGGTGCACAGGAACAGAAGTGATGTAGGATATGATGATTATGAGGGAGGAGAAGAGAGAAATAAAAAATTAAAGTTAGAGTGAAAGAATAGTAGAGATTGGCTTGCTGAGAAGCTACCTACCTGCTTTCTACCATGATCAGAAAATATCTCAGTTATAGCAGTCCTCTTCTCCCAGGGACTCAATCTCTAGATACCTGTTTCTGGATTCACATTAAGAGTTGCTGAGAAAAGGTGAGAGCCCAAACTGTTCCTTTCTTGGGGCATTTTCCCCATAGCCAGGGCTAGGCGTCCATTCTGGCTAAATCTCCACTCTTACAAAGATTCATACTCTGCAGTGGTTGACCTTTTTGGTCTTTACACAACATGCATCTAGCTGCTAGGTCAATTTGCAAAGATCTGCTGGGTGCTTACTATTTGTATGGACTTTGAGGCAACTGCCACTTTCTGCTCCTGGATCTTTACCTACTTGAATTTGGACTCATATGCTGCCCACTTTTTCTATACACATAGACACTGTTTCCTGGTTCTAAAACTTGAGTCTTTGATCTGCTTTGTTTCACAAGTATAGGAGGTGAGTTGCTTTTCATGACATTTCAGAATAAAATTTCAGAATCACCTCTCTTCAGTGACTGCATCTTCTCTGAGAGTACCCTTGTAACACCCAGGATCCCTCCAGGTCCTAGCTGCCTTGCTTCAGTTTTCTGTATGGTGCTTTATCAGATTCACCAGGTGAGTTTTAGTATTCATGTGCTTATTTTTAAAAAATCATGAAATAAGATTTTTTATTTTGGTGTGAAAAAATTGGTATTGATTCATGAAGTCCTTACATATTAGGTCATTGCTGGTAATGAGGAGTAGTATTTAAGTGGTTCCTAAAGAAACTGGAAACAATGCATAGAGTGATTGGTATCCAAGAGAGCCGGATTTGAACTTGGGGAAGGGTTGTGATATTGATGCCCACTTGTAAATTAGACTACAGGAATTTGGAGAAGATCATGGACCAGAGGAAAAAAGCTTTGTGACAGTGAAATTCTCCTTCCAACATCTTTGAATGTTTTTTTCTAGACTTCATGCTATTGGTAAAAGGACCAAGTGAGACAATATAGACAAGAATCTAACATAAAACTTAGAGTAAGTCCTCATTAAATATTAGTCATGCTTACTTTGTCTAATCAGACCCCAGATTCTGTAAGCTGCCACTATTGTACGTACAAACTCAATTGCCTCAGTTTCTTCACCACCTCAGGGTCTTAGAATGAAGGAAAAAGTCTTAGAATGAAGAAAAAATCTCAGCTTGGCCACAACCTCTGATTTTACTCAAAAGGTACATAAAATATGAGGTATACATATTCAGAAGGGCATTTCCTACTATCCCTTGTGTACCTATAGTTTTCCAAGGCAACATTTTTACCTTCAGTGTTGCCTCTGTTTTTAAGTTCAGAGTTGAAAGGAGATTTTCTGCATGAAAGGTAACAGAAGGTCACATATGAACTGGGCAAAGTATTGGACATTTTATCAGCTTTTCTGCTGGATGGGTAAGGGTAAACTTGATCAAAATAAGGTGGTCATGCCATCTCAAATGGAGGGAAGCTCTCTGAGTCCACAGAATGCATTGTCTACTTGAATGCAGACTGGACTTTCTATGCTTCAGTTCTTATGTGGGAATTCATGGGTGAGAGTAGTGGGTGTACACCAAGCCCAGGCTCATGGATCTCAGGGGAATGACAACCCAAGTCTGTGTGTTGATTTATTTATCACTCCTTTGTCTCAATCCTCTCTCAGGAGATCTCCTTCATCTGCTCTCCACATTGGAGAATTATCTCTGAATCAAAACATTTCTTCCCAAGTCTCTTGTTATTTATACCAGTTTTTCTATAATTCTGAGCCACAGGCTTTTGAACCTCCTCTTTTGGTAGGTGTTTTGTTGTCTTCCCTGTACCATTCCTGGTCAGAGGCATAAATTAAAGGCACAGGGGAGAGAGGAAAAACAGAAAACAAATGAAAAACATCATTTAGTATTTCAAGGACAGCATCCCATAGTCTAGGTAAATTTCATTACATAGAAGTATCCTGGGACCTATTCACCATGTGAACAATATTTATATGAGAAAAGCATTTGTCGTTTCAATCAAAGTTATCAGGATGTATTTCCTGCTGCTGTAAGTATGCTGCCAGGGTAAATGAATTCCATCATTCTATTTACATGAACACTAAGGAGTTGAACTGTGTCTTCCTCCATTTCTGAGCTAGGAAGAGCAGGATGTGGAACCACCTGGGGCAATGTAACCTGCAAGGACACGGCTCTATTCTGGGCTGGCTTCCTACCTATTTTCCTGTTCACTCTTGAGCTTCTCTTTTTTCTTATAACCACTTGAAGTTTTTTCCTTTTAGCAGGGATTTGACCTCTCTCCTGTTGAATGTGACAAAACAAAGTCTTTGCAACTTTAGTCTTTGTTTTCTGTCTTCAAAGTTAGTGTGTATGTCTGTGTACATATATAATCTGTGGTCTAGCCCAAAATGAGTGACTCACCTCTGAAATTAAACAATTGAGTTAGGAGTTAATACATCCTCTTCCATCACTCCCACCAGAATTTAGGCACATAACCATCTGTACTGAGACTCACCTCCATTTAGGAAACAACAGAGTTAGTTTTTATGAGGAAAACCATTTTCCTAGGCATAATGTCCCCAGAATGCATTCCAGCATTAAGGTGGGGAGACTGAGAGGAACCAAGAAGAAGAGATCACACAAGTCTGTGTGTATGACAACTGCCATTCCTTTTCCTCTGAATCCTCTGCAACCCTAACCTTTATTTGTAAAAGGAAACCCTAGGTTGTTTCTGGACTGATGTGTAAAACAAGGATGAGTGGTGGAGAAAAGATAAAAAAGGAAAGTAAATGAATTCTAGAGATAGAATAGGAAATTCAATTTGCTATTTGACTGTACACACATTTAAATTAAAAAGTTACCTGGAAGACAAGGGAGTGTTTTGCTTTCTCAAATTAGATAAAACTGACACCTGACCGCATTTGCAAGCTTCTCAAAAAATGCCTTCCTGATGTTTGTGTTTGGAAGTCCTGTTTTTTCAGTATTTGCTACAAATGTTCATATTGACTGCATTGCCCACCTTAGTCTTTATATCATCAGTGCTCTTTTGGTTCTTGACTCATGAAGGTCAACTTCTCAGAGAGCATTTAGAAAGAGAATGAGATGGATGCTTTTTCTGGGTGGAGGTGTCCTAAAAGATGTACTAAGGCTGAATTGTATGAATAACATGAGCCCTATTTAAAATTGCTACATGTATTAGGCACTGTGTTTTTAAAAATTCACATACAAGTTTAAATTTTATGTTCAAAAGTCCTATGGGGTAATATCATGACACCAATGACTTCTAGCTTCAGAGGGCATGCTAATGCAATAAATGGAAGACACACAACAAGTAAATCTGTGATGGGGAGACTTTGATTAATAAAGAATAAGCAAGATTAAATCCATTATTAGAATATATATGAACCATATATAGAATAGAATATATGTGAAGATACATTTATATGTGTATTTGTGTGTGTGTGTGTGTGTGTGTGTATGGTCATGCATCCTTTAACAATAGGGACACATTCTGACTTGGTCCTTGTGCAAACATCATAGAGTGTACTTATACAAACTTCAAGGAATGAATTAGCCTACTACAGATCTAGCCTATATGATATTTGTGATCCATGGTCAATAAATTGTTATGTGATATGTGACTGTGGTTGTATATCAAACAGCAAGTGAAGAATGAACTACTGTAGAAACTAGTACCAAAAACTAAAAAAAATTAAGGAAAAAAGAAAAATTGCCAGGACCAATTCATAGGTTTTTTTTTTTTTTTAAGAATAGGAGGATAGGCTTGCTGTTAGAAGTTTCTAGAAAGTCAGTTTGCATTGATGACACTTTTGCCGTGATTTATGCCAGCCTTTTCTTGTCTTCACCATATACCCCACAGGGTGAAACTCCTCTGAAGATTCTGGTATGTGCAGTTCTCTCATAATGTTCATGGCAACATCTAGATTGTGTTGTACATTGGAGTATGAGAGTTGAGCACTTCTGTTTTTAAACACTCTTTATTATATCCAAAAGATCTGAAATGTCTGATATCTATAAATATAGTATATAATGTTTGAACCTCTGGGCTTAAAATATGCAAATATTACTGTATGTATTGTTGAAGCAACAGCTATTGGGTGCTGTGATATGAAGGTAATGGTCAGGCAAAAGGAAGTTGAACTCCTCTTGGAATATATAAATACTGAAGGTTGTTAAGGAAAGACTAATGAATGAAAATAGGAATTACTCAATTTTAATAATGCAATTTATCAGTATCAGTATAGAAATCTTGAAAATAGAAAAAGAAAAATGTTTAGATTTCTACATTTTGTTAAACTCAAGCAAGGTTATAATAAGGTTGCAGCATAGCTTGTTTATTAGCATTGTTAAAATAATGATCAAGTTAATTAAAAATGAATTATAGTGGAGCTATCTAGATAGACTCATGACAGTCATTTTAATAGGTTCCATTAAGTGGTAACAAAAATGATTAAGCTATTTTTAAACAAGCGCATTCATTTTTATAAGGAATCTTTTATGCACATTTTTTCTATTGTCTCCATTGGTAAAGTGCATGGCAGCAGATATTTAGACTGTAGGCTCTAGAAATTGCTGTGACCTTGTTGGCACTGCAGTGAATTTTGCAAAGAACTAGTGCTGTTGGTACTGTTGGAGCAGAGTAGTTGCAATAAGCATGTGCTGTTCTTCAGCACTTGTCCACCTTCCAAGCATAATGGTAACTCTGAAGGAGAGAGGACAGTCAAGTCAGAGGTCCACAGTCTTTCCATAGTCCTTTTCCCCCAACTCTCGGGACCTCTTTCAATGTCAAGATATTTAAAATTTCCTTCGTATATAAGTGGTTATGGTTTCAATATTCTATTGGCTAACAAAGTTATAATGACATGAAATTTCTGTGAATTCAGTAGTAATTTGCATTTTATTAGATACTAGTTATACATATGCAGGGGCAATGTTAGAAAAAGTTTTGTTGAAGCCTGTGATGTTTCATTCTCAGACAAAGCTGTTATGTTGTCTTCTTTCCCCAGAATAGTGCCACTGATGTCAGAATCTAAAAGAGAATAGCCCAGGTCCCCATACCAGGACCTCCCGGAGAAGTCTCTCTGGGTGGGTAGTTGGGAAATGTAAAAGTGGGTACTCTGGTCAACACATCTGGGTCTTCATGTTCTTGCCATGCAAATGTCTCTCATAATTTATCACAAACTTCTATTTTATGTATTTGACTTTGTAGTTGGGACACAGTAAAATCAAAGGAAGAATGAAGCTGGATATATATTATTTCCCCCAAATTCTGAATATTGAGCTTTATGTAATGAATAATTCAAAGACTCCTCATCTGGTAAATAAATCTTGACTTTATTGAGCTCAGGAATGACCCATGGTGTTAGTGAACATTGCCCAATGTGGATCATGTACCAATCTTTTTATTGCAGCCTTTTAAATAAATAATTCATTTTTTATCTTAAAGCTTCATGACTGTTCAAAAAACACACAAAGTTTTGATGACTATATATAAGGTGACTTATCTAAGCTCATTAGCAGCATAATAAGAAGGTTACTGAATAAATGTGTCTCGGTGTCCTAGGTTGTTAGTAAGCTGTGTGTTCATTGACTAGTATTTTATTTTGGAGCAAGTGTGCTTCACTCTGGAAAGGTCTATGTTCAGTGGCAGATTCTTGTAGCTATTAAATTAAAAATTCAACCATAAAGCCACTAATCTTATCTTGATAAAATGCAAATGTAATGTTTTTACTATATTAATGGCTTTGTTTATATAGGTTATGTACACTGGCATATTTTAGAAATATAACTAATAATTAAAAAGTCAACATGAATATAATATGTATCAATCAATAACATATTTATATTACTAGTATTGAACTTTGGGCCTATTAAACTTCTTTTGCAAGAAAAATAGTACTAAATATGATAATTTACTAGAAGAAACTGTATTTAAGCAAAGATAAATTTAAATAACCTTTTTGTTTTGGAGTTGACATTTTCATTAATAAAATTAATTAGTTTTACTATAATGTTTTCTTTGAATTTGAATATTAACACAAATTTATGGTCTCAAGAATTCTAAATATGATCTTTTTGTGCAAAATTTAAAATTTAATTAATCTTTTGTTTCTAAATATATTTTTAAAAATCCAGAAGATTATATCAGAAGGAGTTAATGACATTTTTAAAAAAATATTTATTTTTTTAGTTGTATTTGGAAACAATACCTTTATTTCACTTATTTATTTTTACGTGTTGCTGAGGATCAAACCCAGGGTCTTGCACATGCCCACTGAGTCACAATCCCAGCCCAATGCCATTTTTATACATGGCAAAGAGCTTAATCTTAAATATTTTTCTTATAAAATTAATTTTATAAAGACCTAATGAAATTGACATTTTTACGGTGATTCACCCAAAACAAAAGGGAGGTTAGAAAAAATTGTAATAACTGCTGAATATTTTTTAAGCCTGTAAATTATATTAGTCTAAACATTGTCACTTTTGACTTTCATAGTATAGAAAACTTCAATCTGAATGTGTACAGTTTTAGAATTTTGTAAGTAACAAAAGCTACAGGTTTTCTTGCACATACTAGAAGAAAATGAGGGCCCAACACTCTAACATATTGCCTCAGGAACTGACTTCCTTAACAAGACTCCTACAGCACAAGAAGTAAAATCAATAATCAATAAAAGGAATGACATCAGGCTAAAAAAAAACTTATTCACAGCAAAGGAAACAATCAAAAGTATGAAGAGAGAGCCTACAGAATAGAAGAAAAGTCTGCCATCTGATCTCAGATAGAGCATTAGTCTCCAGAATATATAAAGAACTCAAAATACTTAACACCAAAAACCCAACTAATCCAATCAATAAATGGATGAAGGAACTGAACAGACACTTCACAGAAGAAGAAATATGAATGGTAAACAAATATATGAAAAAATGTTCAACAACTCTAGCAATTAGAGAAATGCAAATTAAAACTCTCCTGAGATTTCATTTCACTCCAATCAGAATGGTAATTATCAAGAATACAAGCAATTATAAATGTTGGTCAGGATGTGGGGGAAAAGGTAAATTCATACCTTGCTGGTGGGACTACAAATTGGTGCGACCACTCTGGAAATCACTATGGAGATTCCTCAGAAAATTGGAATGGAGCTACAATTTGACCCAGTTATTCCACTTCTCAGTATATATCAAAAGGATTTTAAATCAGCAAACTACACTGATACAGCCACATCAATGTTTATAGCAGCTCAATTCACAATAGCTAAGCTATGGTACCAACCTAGTGTCCTTCAATAGATAAATAGATAAAAAAAAGTAATACACACACACACACACACAATGGATTATTACTCAGCTATAAAGTAGAATGACTTTATGATATTTGCCAGCAAATGTATAAATGTATGGATCTGGCGACTATCATGCTAAGTGAAATAACCCAGTCCCAAAACATCAAAGGTCAAATGTTTTCTCTGATATGTGGAAACTAACCCACAATAAGGTGGAGGAGAGAGGGGAAAAATATAAGTTTGGTAGATCAGACAATGGGAAATGGAAGGGAGGAGGCAAAGGAAAAGGAAAGACAGTGGAATGAATCTGACATAATTTTCCCTTGTGCACATATGAAAACGATACAATGAATCTCACCATCATGTACATCCATAAGAATGGATCCTAATTAGAATAAGATATAGTCAGTCCATGTTTGTATAATTACATCAATATGGAGTCTGCTGTCAGGTATAACTAAAAATTACCAATAAAAAATTATGTTGCTTTAGGGATATTTATATAATTTTCTAAATTGGTAGCTTATTTCAATAGTTTTAATCATTGTTCCCATATATCTTTATGCAGATTAGACAGAAAGGAGAAGCATTTCACTTTTATACCAATCTAGAGATAATTTTTAAAAGTTTACGTCACAGTAGATTTTCTGGCATGTACCAGAGGTGCTAAATTATCTTAAGCAAGAAAGCACCATCCTTTTGCAGGGTATATTCCTGTTCACTAACAAAAGATCTTAATTTCAACAGAAGCAGTGATCAGTGTATGATTTAATAATTCTAAGTGTAAATATTTTATATAAAAATGCAACTGATTTTTATATGTCAATTTCCTGTCCTGTACTTTTTTGAGATTGTTTTTTTTAGTTCTAACAGTATTTTTGGTGAACTTTCTGGCTATCTCTGTTTGTGTTTTTTTAAAAATTTAGAGATAAGTATAAAACCAAAACAGTTTTATGACAGGTAATTATTTGCATTTGGGGTTCAGAAAATGATACCCCAAATTATGGCACTTTGGCATGCATAGTACCTTGCATTAAAGAACTATAGAAGGCCTCAGGAGCAAATTTTCTTTCTGACCTCCTCCTACCTACCTGTCTCTTGTCCCTATTCTTCCCCAAAGGAAACCATAGATACCAGAATTCTTCTACCCAGGTCATAGAAACTATAATTCCCTTTCTTTAAGGACATCCATAAAAACGGAACTATTATGTAAAATTACTTCACCTTTCTATTTTGGAGATGGCCATAAAGTCTCTGACTTGTCCTTATTGAATAGTAGGTCATCACTCATTCCAGAGGGATCCTGCCTTATGTCTGGGAGGAAGAAATGCTACAATGGAGTGGCCAAGAAGAATCTGACAGGCCTTGCTAGATGTTCTCACTCAGTCTGTTTCCATTAATTTGTGACCTTTTGTAAAGTCACAGTCCTACATGGCTGTCATTGTTAATCTAATCTAAGCATACAAATAGTTTTTTTCAGGATATTTGAGTCATCTTACTGAAGGGTTCTGGATCGTAAAACTATGATTAAGTAAATTTGTTATGCTAAAAAAAATAGAAAGTTTCATTAGTGTTGTATTAGGCTTTTTTTTTAGTGTAGTATTCTACCCAGAAAATAAGTAAATGTAAACTGATTACCAAAGCTTGGATACTATCATTAAATTCCTGTAATTATTTATAGATCATGTTTTTTTTCTATTACTTCATGGTTCAAAATGAGAGATTCTGTGCAATGCATGTGAAGAAAACCCATATGAGAAATTTTCACATTAGTTATGCTCATTTTCTTCTGGTCTATACAGAAATGTGTTGAGAATTTAAAGAACAAACAAATAAAAATGTAAAACATATCAAAATATCTTTATGCACTGGTTAAACTCTAGGACTGGGTATGTCTCAAATAACAATATGCCATTTTCCAATGAAAAGTAAGCCTTTGTTTGTCTGTGAAGATGATGCTAATAACTTTCCGAAACTAGATATTAGCTAAGCATAAATGTCCATGTCATGCCATCATGTCAACATTTCCTTATAGGAAGATGGAGACATTTAGACCATTTCAATTTCCCCTTTCTTAACAATTGAATGTCAGTTTCTTAAAGGTACAGGTAATACATGAATTGAATTCATATTGTGCACAGAGCCTTGGATTTAGGAGGTATTAAGCACTTTTGCCTTATAAAAGAACTGTCCTAGTACGTGGCAACCAGTGACTTCTTGAATTTTCTCATTTCTCCTAATATTCTTCTTTTTAATAAAAGTGCCATTATTGGGCTTAACTACTTCCCCCCTGTATTCTCAATCCCCTGTGGTAGCACTTAAGTATCTACAGTAGTTTATAGGATCTTAAGCAAGGACATGGGCAAATTTTACATTAATTGTGAATGTTTACATGCTAGTTAAGTCCTGCCTTTAGACTTTAGGCTCTGAGTGTCCAACCAGTAGGCTTGATGGGATTCTCCATCCCACTAAGACTCCCACTTAATCCTGCCTGGGTACTGAGAAACTTATGTCCCCACCTTGATATTTTCCTGCCACAAATCTCAAAGGCACTGTTCATTCTTTTTTCTGGTAACCTGGTAGCCTTAAACCGCCCCAGATTTGAACCCATAAGACACAGCTGAGCTTGATCTTGCTGTTGCTAATTTGCAGATGTTAAGCCCCACTGTCCATCCCCAACCTAGGCAGGAGAGGCTTTCTATAGACATATCGTGAAATGATGTCATTGGGATTCCCAAAGTATCATCTTTCTTTCTGTCAGTTGTTTAATTTGCAGTTCCCTTTCTTGATGAATTTGGAATCATTTTCCTTAAGTTCGAATCAGAGGAACTTGAATGAAAACTTCTCATGTCCTCCAAAAGTATCCTTCTTCGTGAAGGATATTTGGTGCCTCAGGCTGAAATTCTGCTGCCTCAGTTTCTATCTCTTGGGATGATTCCCTATTACTGTTACTTAGAAGCCTCTTTTAATGAACTCTCCTTAAATAAAGCAAACAGAGGAGAAAGTCTTCATTTGAAAATGTCCAGGACACATAATTCAGGCTTAGAATCTGAGACCCCATGAAATTTTCCTCTTATTCTCCAGTCTAACCTTAACCACTCTTGAAAAATAAGTCCTTTCACAGTTTGTTTGGTACCACTTTAAAACATAAACTTGAGAAAATAAAATAACTTTGTAGTACTATGAGGGGGAGTTGTTACTGGTTAATAGCCCTCAGCTTACACTGCCCTTTGCTTATTGTCTCCTTGGAAAATCTTCCTAGGTGATTCTGAAAATATTTTAAAATTTTTATCATTTCCATTGATTTCCCAAAAATGTTATTTTTGGTGTTTTTTTAAATATTGAGAAACTAGTTATGCATAACTCTATTCCTTATATAAACATCCCCTGTTTAACTTCTCTATGTCTTTAAAAGCAAGCTTATAGTTTTGATTTTTCTTTAGTCTCACTTTCAGGTCTTAGTTTAAAGATCTTGATCATTTCTCCAGGAACTAATTTTCAAGGTAGTGAATTATCTGAACCACTTACTGTCCTACTTACTGATATTTTTGCCTGCTTTTTGACCAATTCACTGTTTATTAGCACCTCTAACAGATGGTAGGCACAGATAAATGGGAAAGCAGTTAATTTTGCCATTTGTGAGAAACTTGAATAAAAGATTCATCAGGATAGACATTAAAATTAATACCTTAAATGGGATTTAAAATTGGTCTGTGGGAGGATGACAATCTCCTTACTCACAAAAGAGCATAATAACAATGATTGTCAAACACCTGGACAGTATAAGTGATACAGGAAAGGCAAATTGTGCTGTCCTTTGCATAGGAAGATGCCATTGCTGATACAATAGTGAAAATAATCCAGAATTTTCACTGGAATAGCTTGAACTCCAGTTTATCTCCAACCTGTTTGAAGCTTATGTGATTGCTAATAAAGGAAGATACAGTGTATCTTTTTGTTCTTTCTGTTGTAAAATGTAAATAACCACAGGGTTTTTACCATTGTTGCAATCAAAGACATTATATATGGGAAGGCAATTTATAAGACATGGTCCTATCATCTTATTATTGCATTATTAATATATTGTAATGAGTTATATTAACTCATTTATATTTTCTTATGTAGTTTGCACTGAAAATAGTGTACTAAGTTGAATGCTATGTCTGCGCTGCAGCAAGAAGATGGCTTTTGTCTTATTTACAATCTGTTTGGATTTAGACAATACAAGGCAATGTCCTCAGCCCCTAGTCACTAGTTAATGACCCAAATGAGGAAAATTGCACTCAATCAAGCATGGGATCAGTTATGCCTAGTATCTAGGTCCATTAGAATTCTTATCAGTTAGATTTGTGCCTTCACTGTATGTTATCTATCAGTGGGGTAAGAATCCACAATGAAGTGAAGTTTCTTCCTTCCCACTAATTTTCAAATTATCTGCAAATATAAAAAGCTGCCAATGCAGAGGGGAACAGAATTTAATTGCAGGCAAAAGTATATCTATTATTTAAAGAGCTTGGAATCTAATTAAAATACAATGAAATAAGGATTGTTTAGATAGAGGATAAGGCTTGGAATATATGTAACCCTGCAGTTAGACACACAAACTATGAATGTGAAGAACTATTGATAACTTTTTACATGCATAATAAGGTTATAGAAAACTTTTAAAAGATACATGCAATTTAGGTAGACTACAAATAAGCAATTCTTGAGAAAAGAATGGTATTAATTTCCATGGAAGTATTTAATTTTCAACAAAGCTTAATGAGGCCAGGCGTGGTGAGGCACACCTGTAATCCCAGTGGTTTGATAGGCTGCGACAGGAGGATCATGAGTTCAAAGCCAGCCTCAGCAACAGTGAGGTGCTAAGCAACTCAGTGAGACCCTGTCTCTAAATGAAATATAAAATAGGGCTGGGGATGTGGCTCAGTGGTTGAGTGCCCCTGAGTTCAATACCAATACCCACCCCAGAAAAATTAATGCGAAGATTCCAATAATGGGAATAGCTAATCTGCAAAATGGTATGTACATTGTGTATAAGTCCATCTTGCTGTGGATCAAGTACTCAAATGTAATTAGATTGCTAAATATTATAAGTATTATATTCAGAGCTGGGTCTACAAGTGGAAAACTGCATGTCTGCAGAAACATTTCACATTATATGTGTGCATGCATAATATGCATTTGGAAGTGTGTGTGTGTGTGTGTGTGATTTCTGCATGCATGCCTTTACTCATGGGTAAGCAGAGAAAAGGGAGGGAGTGTGATAAACTGTGAACCATGGGAATATAAAGGCTGTCTTAGAGAATTTGTGAGTCAGCAAGCACAAAGAAACTTTAGGATAGTGAAATATTTAGGAATGGCATGCAGGTATAAAGTGGAAGATTTCTGGTGGGACCTGACTGTGGGAAATATGTTTATCTCAGTAGGGACAGTTTTGTTCTTTAACAGAATCCAGCAAACTCCTGAATCTAGGTATAAAAACATAAAGGAAAATCATTTTGATAAAGAAACTGAGGATTAAAGTTGGGGCCCAAACAATTATACAGGATAATACGCATAAGTATATATATATATATATATATATATATATATATATATATTCAAAATATTAACAATATTTGTCTCTAAATGATAAGACCATAGAAAAATTTTGACTTTTTCTTTTGTTTTCCTTTGTATCTTCTAAATTTCATGAGTTGAGCTAACTAATTTTTTAATTAGACAAGTACCAGCAAACATTGTTTTGGAAATAAATTTAATTATGGATTTTGTGTGTGTGTGTGTGTGTGTGCACACGCGCACCATCTATGCAGGGATACTTGGAGAATGATGGAGTATAACTTGGTATGCTATCAAAATATATCAATTCAGTAAGAGCATAGTGATATCATGATCCTCTCAAAATCTAAATGGCAACATAACATGCCTGATTTGTAAATCCATTGAGTGATCGCATGTCTGAGATGGAATTAGAGAATAGAAGAAATCCAAAGATATAGTTGATTATTCTATGCTCTTTCTCTCCTTTATTGTCTTTCTTCCAGGGATTTAGCACACTTCATTTTGCCCCATGGTTAACAATAGCAGAACATCCCCTTTCCCTGAATCATGTGATCCAAAGACTCAGGGGAGGGTGGGCCTGAAACTCCCTCATTGCTTTCCACTTTACTTAGCTAAGACAAAGCTGGACTTTGTCAAAAAGGGACTTCCAACGGGAAACGAAAAGAAAAAACAAAAACAGACGTTTGGAAACAGACATGCTTTAAGGCATAGCTTGCTATCTTAATCCTGAAATCAGATCTTGGCATACTACAGTACCCACATAAGTTCTGCATTGTTGGTGAGAGTCCTTAGGAAATGTTAGGATTTTGGCAATTCTTGACTATTCAGTTTTGTTACTGTGTTTTTTGCCCTCTTTGGAATTTATGCTTTCCTAAAAGAAAACATATTTAAAAAGCCCTAGTATCTGATATTAATGAACAGTTGGCTGATATGACAATGAGTGATTCTATGTTAAGGGCTTCAGAGAATCTGGCAAGAATCTGGTGGAAAACTTGCAATTTTTAAATTAGCAAAGTATACTAAGACATTTTTATTCCATACTTGTTTAATAGTGACATTTGACCCATAAAACTTGAAATATTAGACAAAGTAATTATACAAATGCTTGTTGAGTTTCCCTTAATTAAGATCCAATTAAAGAATGGCATGAAAGGAACAGTATCTAGGGGTTTTTTTCTTTATAGTTTTCCTATTCTTAACTCTGGTAACAGTGATGCTCAAACAACTCGTCTAAGTGTCTTTTCTTTCTTTTTTCTCCTGTTTCATTTCTAGTTCTCTGGAATCCCTCTAGTCCTTGAGGTATTACACAACATGCCCCCAAACACTGAGGCCCTTCAAACCCTACTTTCCCTTTATAGCTTTTTATGCGTTTGGTAGAATCTTCCTCTTAAGTAAGGGTTTAAAACCTTGGAATCTTAAAAAGTTAGTCCTCACCTTTGAATTATTTTGGGGTTTTGTAGCGTTTGTCAGAAACATGCCTTCAACTCAGAACTGATATCAACCAGTAAAATTTATCTTTAAAGGATCCCTGGGGCAATTCACAGTATAGACTCTGGGGACTAAGTGACAGCACTTCCCTGGAGCCTGTATCACATCAGCATGCTTCTCAGGTGGGAATAAAACTTAGAGACTCTGGTTCAAGAGTTTATTCTCTCCTTTTAAGCTGTTAAGATGCATAGGAGGGATGTCTCCCAGTCTCAACTCACAAAGAAGAGCAGAATAACATACAGTCTAGTGAACAACCAATCACGTTCTAGTTCAGGTTATTCTTTCTTGTCACAGATTCTCTGCTAAATCCCACAGACTTCTGGGAAGGGCATAAGATGACCCTTTCTGCAGAGAAGTAGGAGGGGAAGAAGGGGCTTGTGTTGATGAATTTAACTCCTCCTCCACTTCCACCTGCCTAATCATCAAGTGAAATCTTACTCTGTAGTACTTTCTAGTTTAAGAGAATCACGTGTATCACACACATCAATGAAGTGATATCTAGCGCCAGAGGTTGAAGGTGTTGAAAGCAAGGGTAGGGTGTATCAATCTTTCAGACTAGGGACTACCCAGTAACCACTCTGAGTTCAATTTTTGTATCACCTCGAATCTAAATAGCAGTGACAATATTCATTAGATCCTGAAATAGGTTACAAACATGAGTCTTTTTTAAATGTCACAAATGTGAATCATACCTTGTCTTCCTGAGGCTTTTCAGTCCATCAGGAGTGTGCAGATTTTGTTTTGGTTAATTTCATAGTTTTCCAGCTTTCATCTAAAACTGCCCACTGGCTTTCACTGCCAGGGAGCTGTTGGAACATGTAAAGCCACACGAGTTGATGAAGGTCATTTATTTTCACAAATTATAAAATAGGGTACATTGCTTCTGGCTACAAATTCCACACATTTTAAAAAAGGAAATGCCAAGAGAGGTTATTTCCCCCCATAGAACTTAATTTGATTCATTTAAAGGCTGAGAATTCTTCTACCAGAAAATCAGCTTTCTAATAGGACCTCAGCCTGGGATATGGCAGATTGATTTTTCCAGACAGAAGAAAAAGACAAAAGATGGATCAGTGTCCACTGAGATTTTTATTTTTCATGTTTCTAAATCTGAATGTGTGTTCATCTTCACTATGCCTGGATAGCCCTAAAGAGGAGACTCTTGGGTCTTAAGAATTCTGGTGATGATTTTTAAAGAGCCCCCCAAAAGACACCTTTATAAAACTTTTGAAATAATGTGATTGGTGTGCCAAATAATCACAACTGTAAGATCTCAGTTTGAAATAGACTTTTTTTTGGTGATGGTGGGAAGAAGGGGTCTATACCCAGAAAATATATATTACTCTGTCATCTTGCATGCCCTGTAATTCTGAGAACTCTAAAGCCATGATAAGGAAATCATATTTAGAATTTCTCTAAGGACCTAACTAGAGGACATTCCATCTAAATACCCATTTCTAAGAATAAGGGCTTACGTTGGAGAAATAAGGTTTTACAGAGACAGTTGGTGGAAGCCAATAAAACCGGCGTGTGGGGTTTGGCAAAGAATTACAGAGCTTCTGAGGACAGGAGACAGGCATCCATAGACTCCTATCTGTGACCAACACGTATCCATGTTACACACGAAATGAAATGAGCGATGCCAGCTGCAGAGGGACCAAGGCAGGGCGGGTGCTGTCTGGTCGAGGGGAGAGCCAGGCGCCCAGCAGTGTCGCTCGGGCTCCTAGATAACCCAGGCGGTGGGAGGGAGGGGCTCCCGCCGGCCTCCCCAGTAGTACCGAGGCGGCTCGAGTCTTCTGAAGCTGCCAGTTGCCAAATGAAATCTGAAACCCCGGGCTGCGTCTGAGGGTTGGCCCCACTCATTTGTTCCAGCCTCTTGTACTGTATATTTACACATTCGCACACAATCACTCTTTCTAACTTCTGGGACGACTCTTTGCGCAACTGCTAGGATTTCTCAAGTGCATCTGGCAACTCAGCCCAGCCCGGAGTGAAAACCAACCAGGCTCAGGAGAGTCTGGGAGGCGAGGGGAGCTGTCAAGGCTGCGGCGGGGACCGGAGAGGAGCCAGTCACCACGGGCTGGGGGAAACCCCTCCAACTTTCCACCGCAGCTGCAGCTCTCTCAGCCGCCGCACATTTGCTAAGAAACCAAGGCTGCGGAGCAGCTGAGTGAATGGGGCTGCACACTTCCCCTTGTTGTGGGAAGTAAGGGAACCTCGCCACCCCTTTTCTTCTTTTTCTTTTCTTTCGGCGAGTCCAGGGAGGCTTGTCCACCGGAGCAGCCATCATCGCGAATTTGTCGTGCGCTCCTAAGAGGGTAGGTGACGCCGCGTTTGCGGGGGAGTGCGCTGAGCCCCGTGGGAGGGTGGGACGCGGCTGCAGGCGACAGGGGAGGGGGCGGCTGGGAATGAGGCGGGATCCCAGGAATTCAGTGCTGGTGCAGTGAGTGTGTGTAAGTGTGTGTGTGAAGGCGGGCGGGGAAATAGCAAGCTGGCGATATGTGTTTCTGGCTTACGAAATAGATGGAATTAATAAAAACTCTGCGGTTCAGTTCCCTCTCTTACTATCCCCCTCCCCTTCCTCCTTGTTTCTGCTAGTGTCTTACAAGAGTTTCTTAGACAACAGCTATACAGAGGTAGGTTTCAATAAATATCTTTTTTTTTCTTTCTTAACAGAGAGCCTTATGGAATTTTTGGTGAATTTTAAGTCATTCAAAAGGTTTTTTGTTAGAATTTTTTTTTTTTTAAAGTACCATTCTAAGGAAGTATCCCATCCACTCTCAAGGATAAACATATAACATGTTCTCAGTTTTTAAAAATAGTTTAGATTGATTTTCTTTTATAAGTCCCCAAATAGAAGGGAGATTATGTTACTCGGAATTCCTTAGAGATATTAGGTTTTCAATATCAACTAGTACTAAGAATCCCAGGTTCTCTGGTTGTCTATATCTATTTCATTTTTTTGAATTAAATATCATCTTCAAGCAATTTCTGTTTTCATCATATTTTATTTTATGTTCCTCTTTTTTTGAATCTTCAAAGCATCATTTCATCTCATTCTAAAAAAGAGGAAATAAATAAATAAAGCAAGATATTTGAAATATAGAAGTTGTAAACGGTTTGGCTATCTGTAAGTAAAACAATATGTGTTGTTGTGTCTACTAGAAAAAAAATTAATTGAAATTCAGAGATATTTGCAGTAGAGTTTAAGAGAGTTACTCAGTTACTGAAAAGATGGACAGACAGATTCAATACCTTCTGTTCCCTAATTCTAATTAGAACTCAATACTAGCCCTTAAGGGCACATTGGTATTGAACTGGGCAACATAAAACATAGAACATACAGAATTAATGTAGCAGAAAACAAGTATAAAGCTGCATTATAAGACTTGTTAAGATCTTGTTCTCCCTTTTAAATTTATTAATAATTTCTCTTCTCTAGGAATATTTCAACTCCTAAGAAAGCATAATAATAAAACATCTCTTTTCATTTTCCCTGACTGCCTGACCTTCCGGTAGCAAGTCTGGAAGTCTGTTCTCTCTAGAGCCATCACTGAGTTGTCAGAGATTTCACCTTAGACATTTTAGAGGACTGAGATATTGACAAAACTCTAAAATAAATAATATCCTCCTCCCACACAGAGGAAGGATGCTCTTGCAGAAAGAACTTTAAGTGGGAATAAGGGATAAACTGTGAGTTTTTAGATCTGGGATATATATCTAGTATGGTACTAGGAAGGAGAATGTTTTCTACTAAATCATTTTTTTCTGCATGTGAAACAGACTGTCCTTGACCTTCAACTATATTACTTTACCTGGTTTTATTACTTCATCTTAGGGGTTTGGATTTGAGATGAGCATGCTTTCTTTGTAATATTCTTTTGGGGTCTACATCCTGTGAGTCTGAACTATTTTGAAAACAAAAACCTGATAGTAAGTGGGACAATAGTAAGTTTTTAAGAAAAAGTAAAAAATCCAGTGCAGAATAAATAGGAATTCATCTTTCTAGATAAAAACACAGATTTTGGTGTAAAAATGCGTTTTTTTCTGAAATCCCTTAATCTTTTGCTTGAGATAGTAATGGGAGTTTTCATGTATCATGGTTTCATTTCTTGTATGATCATGGACTCTGCAGGATGAAGGGTGGGGGTGGGGTTGGCAGGGTGTGGAATGTGTGGCAGGTGGTAATGAGTAGTTGAGTAGTTTGAGTCTGATTACTTTGCTGCCCTAGCCAAGTGGTGTTTACCAACAGTGCCCTTAAGAGACACAGTGTGACCTACTGGCCCACTGAAGAGTGTTTTCTTTCTGGCTGTTAGTGTCAAGCATGGCTTTCTAGTGCTGAAAGCAGCAGCTTTCTGTGAAGTTCAGAACGTGCCTTTGCTTCCTGTTCTTGGTGTGAGTAGTGCTGCAAGATCTTATTTATCTGTGATTTTTTTTATTTATTTAAAACTATTTATATTTATTTATTTTCTTTTGCTATTTTCAGGACAGTAGTGAACAATGAATTTACCATGAGTTGAGTTTATTGCTGATTCCTTCTTTCTGCCATGTTTTGATATTTGGTAAAGGTGAATGCTTTGGAAAAGTAAGATGCAGGAAGTGAGTGGAGCCTGAGCCTGAAACTTAGTAGAAAAGGACAGTCACCCAGTTGGTCACACCACACGTGGGAGGAGAGGAGGTTGAGGATGATAACCAGAACCTCAGGGATCCATTCTACACAGATCACATTGTACTGAGGAAAAATACTGAAGAGATTTTCAATGAAGAGATTCCTGATTACTTTTAAAGCCATGTCTAAAGGATTAAGATTTCTCCCAGATGGAGAAAAATATTTAAAAATAAAATTGAAATGGTCAACTTAGCCAGGAAGTGAATGTTCCTCATGCAAGGAGCCAGAGAGTCACATTGAGTCTTGCAGTGGAAACCCATCTGTCTTTCCTGTATGAACTGAAATTTTATAACTCTGCTGTTTGCAGCAGCTAAGTATAAGCACATTTGGAAGTAGAAGGACTGTTGTGATGAAGAGTCAAATAATATTCAGAGGCTACTGTCGATGTGTGTGCTTTTTAAGCAGCATCTACACTTTACTGTGGCATTGTTGTAATGACTCTGTAAACTTCAGATCTGATTGTGCAGTCCCTGTTCAAAAACCTTTGTTGGCTCCTAATGTCTTAAAATGTTAACTCTAAACCTTTAGAATGTTCTATAAAAGCTCTTTCCAGTCCTGCCTTTTTCGTTTCCTCTTCCTGTGCAAGAGCTCCTCACTGTTCACACTTCTTTCTCTTGTTCATGGATTAATTCTTCTGCAATGCCATCTTGATTGGAAAGTCCCTTTTGATTCTTGGTGGCACACTTTGAATAGACCTTTCCCTTGAGAAAATTTACCCATCCAATGTAGCAAGAATTCATGATTTTGTCTTGTCTGCTTCCATATATTTTTATTATACTCCGAATGACAACAGTCAGGTATCACTTAAATGGGTACACATTCTGAGAAACATTTCATTAGGTTATTTCACCATTGTGTCGACATCATAGAGTATACACGAATCTAGGTGACATAGCTTATAACACACCTAGACTATACTATAACCCTCACTGTCCTTTATGCCGTCTGCCATGGACTGAATAGTTAGGTGAAGCATGACTGTATTTTAATAATTGTTAAGTATCTCTTTCCACTTCCCAACTACTTTTGAGTTCCTCAGAAGGTATATTGGTGGTGAGGAATTCACCTGTATTCAAGTGCCCAAACCAGTATCTGAAACACAGTAGGTAATGTTTCCTTAACACATTTTCAAGCAAAGTCATGAATGAATGAAGTGCTGATGGATTCCAAATCATGCAAATAGTTATATCCCAACAGATCATTTAAAAAATGTCTATTTGGACTCTGAGTTCATTTTCCAAATGTAACAATGTTAGAAAATATAGTCTGTTTTCTAGACCAGCCCACACATCCCTATTTAATCTCTACAATAGATGAAATATTGTGCTTGTGCAATTCTAAAGCAAAACAAAACAAAAACTACAGTTGAATCATCATTTTCTTTGGGAAATCACAAAATGCAACTGAGTTTAAAAATAACAGAAACAATTACAATACATACAAATTTTACACAAATTTTAATATTGTACTATAAAATCTGTGATCCAATCCTAGTGGGGGATCCTGGATTTTGCTATGAATACTACTAATAAGGGTAAAATTGGATATACTGCCCATTGGATGGGCAATAGTCTTAATTAATCAAACAAATTGAAATACTGATTTTTGCTATTTAATAATTATTTTGAATCCTAGTGTTTGAGAGAAAGCATATCTAATTCAGGGAAAATATGGAATTAATGTAGAGGAAGAAATTCAGAGAACATCCTCTTTCATGTTACTGATTCTTTGTTATCTTGATTTTTCCTTCATCTCATTTGAGCATGGAAGAAACAAAGTTTTTTCCTCAAAAAAAATTTTGTCTTTGTCTACAACTGTTTCTACTGCCTAATAGGTAGATAGGGGGTTACACTCCTTTTGATCCAAAATACAAATGGGCTTATTTTATTGCTAGAGCAGTGTTACCTTTGTTACTTGCACACCTGCAGTTTGGCAGATGGATACTATTTCAATCAAGAAGGCATCATACTTGAATGTCAGGTTCTAGTCAGGAACCTTAAGTTCAAATTACTTCATCATCTCTGGAAATCCTGGAATAACAATAATTAATATTTAAAAGTAATAATCCAATCACTTATTTCTCTTAAGTTTTTCAAGCCCTCTCTGTGTCAGATTATGTAACCAAAAACTTGCCTACTCTGCTGACACTACAATGCCTTTGTATTAAAATGTTGTCATTGAACTATGCCATAATACAATATTCTTTTTAATATAAAAGATATAAGCTGTATGGAATATATCTTAGCACTTTTTGTTACATATTTTGATATTATTTATGTAAGGATTTACATAATAAATTCATCTTGGTCTTTATGGCCAGAAATTTTAAACAGTGTCTCTTCTGATTAATTAGTATCTTTTTGTTAAGGAGGAGAGCTGAGAACTAGACCTGATGCTGAATCTCACCCTGGTTAAAATTTTCTTAAGCTATGTTTGCATGCTTTCACCCTTACATTAATGTGTCCATGATACCCATGCCATTTAATTAGGCTAACTTTCCACTATGGTGAGGATTAAATTTCCTCACTAAGTACTTTTTAACACTGTTTCAATATTAGGTTAAATATTTATAAATTTTTATTCTGTAGTTTTACTTTAGTATTTTAGAGCCAGTGATTTTTTTTCCAGGTCATTTTATGTGGCACCTTGAAACGTTCTAGGTACCATATTTACACTCCCTGATAGAGACAATGATCTTATCCCCAAATATTGCATGTCTTTAAAACCTTAGAAGAAATACCATGTTTTACTAACTTTGAAAGTAGATACTGGAAGCCAACCATGGGTGTTTTTCAACATGTGTTCACCAATGTATAGAAGAATTCTGTCGGGAATGTCTCTGAGAAATGGAAGAGAACAATTTTTTTTCTTAAAAATAAAGTATATAAATAAATTAAAGCTTATAGAATTGAAATTGGGGCTGTCTTCTGCTTGTCAAATTGAACCTTCAGAAAACAAAAAATAATTTTTAAAATTATCTATGGGGAAAAATTGTCTTGAATTTTTTTGTCTTTCTTCAAGTCTCATAGACTCTCATAATAATGGTCATTCTATTGAATTAAGTACACAATATGTATCAAGCACTATATGAAATGTTTTTGCATATATTATTTCTAATTATAGAAGTAATTAAAATTAATAATTCTAGAAGTAATTTATATTATATCTAATTAAATATAATTATTTTTACTCTATGGGAATGTATTAGGCTTACAGAGGTCAAGAGGTAATACAGTGAGTAAGTGATATAGGTTTGGGAATCAAAGCTTTATCTATGGAATCCCAAATTCCTATCATTTGTACTAGGTCTCCTCCTCTTGGTGCTTTTCAGTTATGAATTTCAAAATCATAGTCTGTGTGTTTCATGGATTTGACATATAGTTAGGACCCTGGTCTCAAAACAGGACTAGAAACCCAGGGGAAAAATAAAGTAGAGCTGGAAAGAATTTCTTTAGCAATAGCAACTGGGATGGGAAGATAAAGGGGAAAGAGGCAATGGATGATGTGGCAATTAAGAATTCAATCTCTAATAATAGACAGTAGATAACAATTATTGAAGCCCCACTCTGTGCTAGTTATATCTATAAGCCCTATTATTATATTGCTTTTATAGAAAGGAAAACTGAAAATCAGAAGATTAGTACTTTGCTGCAAATCAAACAGCCTTTAAATGGTAGTTCTGAGATTCAAAGTAAAATATCTACTCCAAGGGAGCAAACTTTTCCACTACACTTCCTAATTAGACCCTAGTTCCACCCTGGCTCTAATGTGCTTCAGCCTTAAGACCTTGGGTCTTAAACCGTAGTTTTTCTTTCTACAAATACAGGAATTTATTAATACCTTCCTCATTGTATTGTTATGAATATTTAATTTATGAAATGAGTAGTGCATGGTAAAAAAAACTGGATGGGTGTCTGGTACCTGAAAAATATCAATACAAGTCAATAATTAGTATCATTAAATTGAGTGATGAACAGAGAGAATCCTGAGCAATAGTTATCAAACTGTAGGTCTGGATCTATCAATGCTTGTCACATCAAATCAGTTGTTTGTGACCAATACTTTTTTTTTAAGGAAAAGGCATAGAATAAGATGGAATAGAATAGAAGACAAATCAAGATTCATTATATGTAGCAGAAGAGTTTTATTATTTTTAAATTTCAGTGGTGTGTGTGAATATCTTGAACATTATAAAAATGAAAAATGTACTTATGATTATTGGTAGTAGTAAAAAATGCATTAAATAATTCTTAAAGATAGCAGATCTTAAGTGTGTTACCAGGATAGCAACATTGGTTTCACCTGAAAAATGCAAATTTCTGAGCCCTACATGGGACCAGCATTTTCAGTTTAACAAGGCCTCCAGATGATTCTGATGCACACTAGAGTCTAAGGAGCATTTAATATTCAAAGGTGGCACTTGGAAATGATGAAGCAGTAGAAGGATACACCTAATACTTAAAGAGAGGTTTAAAGTACCTGCTGACATTGTATTGACTAAAGATTTGAATTTCCTGCACAATTTTGAGCAGTGTTTGTGTGACTTTCCCTTTGCGTAGCTGTTTCCTCTTATTTTTCTATGTTGCCTATTCACAGTGCAGGTGGTTAAATCCCACAGAAGTCAATTAGTTTATTTGTAGAACAACATTGGTAGTTAAATTCTCTACTTTCTTCTAGAACTTTGAAATCAAAACATTCTCTGTGTGTAACCCTGAGCCCTGAGTATTTAAAGACAATAGTCCAGAGGCCTAAACAGCTGTAAAATTAGGAATTAAGAAATTATACTAAATTATACTCAATATTTTATTAATCAAAATATTTATTTTGAAATGAATATGTAGATAGGAGGTTGGCCATCCATTTCATTCATTAATAAAACTGATGATTAAAAAACCTTTTTCGTAAAATGAAAGTGATATACTGGGAGATTCCCACCAGCAGAGAAAATAATCAATGTGTTTAAGACACATAATGATTGTATTTTATTATTTTATTATTTATGCATAGTATTGAATTGACTAGTCTTTGTTCACTGTGTGTGGCATTTTTTACTGTAGTATTTGGTTTATGGTTGGTAGGTATATTTCCTTTAATATCCTGTTTGGAGGAAAAAAAGCATCCAAATTGACTAGAAAAAACTTAAAGACTTTCTTTTCCATTAAAAAAAATTACCTGGATTTTTAAAAAGTTAGCTTTTAATAGATATGTATTAACTTTTCTAAAAGTTAGTTCTTAGTGGTGCGTGAGAATATTTTTAAAGACACAGGTGTCAATAGAAACGCATTTCAGGGGTAAGAATGTCTTCTACCTTCTGGTTCACCAAAGACAAAATTTATATTTAAACCATTATGTGAGAGGATTTTTGGAAGCTCTTTCTTTATTTTACATTTAGTGGTTGGAGAGGAGTGCAAAGGGCATGGGGAAAGAGCTAGGAGGATGTGGACTCCAGTTTTACTTGTGGTATTACTTAACATCTATAAACTCAGCAAATCATTTAATTTTTCTGTGAAGTAAAAAGTTGGAGTATACACTGTCTGTTTTAGTCAGCTTCTTTTGTTGCTGTGTCCAAAAGACCTGACAAGAACAATTAAAGGAGGAAAAGTTTATTTGGGGGCTCACTGTTTTGGAAGTCTCAGTCCCTATTTAGCCAGCCCCATTCCTCAGGGCTTAAGGTGAGGCAGAACATCAGAACAGAAGTGTGTGGCTGAGCAAAGTGGCTCAAGACATCCCACCAGAAAGCGGGGTGAGGAGGGGAGGCAGGGAGCTGTGCTCCACTCTTACTCCTCCCAGGAACCCCCTCCTCCAGCCACACACTACCTGCCTACAGTTACCACTCAGTTAATCCCTATCAAAGGATTAACTCACTGAATAGGTTAAGGGTCTCATAATTCAATCATTTCACCTCTAAACTTTCTTTCATTGTCTCACACATGAGCTTTTGGGAGACACCTCACATCTAAATCATAACACTAAGTTTGTTCCAGCATTGATAAAGTCTGTGTTGCCAAATGGCAGTGTGTTCCTTTGGAGCAATTTTGATAAGAACATGACTATGTGAATGCCTTTGGCAGGGGTCTGAGAAATGGATGTTTGGATTTTATAGAATGAAGATCTAGAAGGTGTATATACAGCATAAAATGTAATTCGACCTTCTTTCATAAATGTCGTATGCCAATCGGCTAGTTTCATTGACTGTAGGTTTGGAAAGATAGGTGATTCAACACACAAGAAAGAACCTGGAAGTGTCTAAGGGTGTTTGAGGTTGTCACAATGAGTGTGCAAAGCTACTGGCATTTCATGTTCAGAAGCCAGAATACCATATGTCTTGCAATGTGTGTGATGATCCCTTACTACCAAGAATTTTCCCTCCCCAAGCGCCAAGAGCATCCCCATTGAGAAACTAAAAGACTGAATATTTCATAAAATCATCTGGGAAATTGTAATGCTTCCTTCTGTTTCATATCTATTCTTAGATGACAACTGCTGTTTATGATTCATAGAAGAGAAGAGCCTCCAGCTTTCTTCACTACATATTGACTATGCCATAAGAAAAGCAGTGAAAACCTTGGCTCTGTTAATACAGTGAGCAAATATGACTTGAAGACATACTAGGAATAGCTCCTTTGAGAAATTATTGGTTTCCAGATGACAGCCACATTTTTAATGAAACAGCTTACAGAGATTCCTATCCAATGTAACTAGATATTTCTTGTGTTCAATTAGCTGCTGTGATTAAAGCATTAAATGCATAGACTCTCTTCTCTGCAATAAGAAATAACACATGCTCAACTGCGCTGTGCATAATGCCAAGAGACATGAGTACTTCTTGCCCTTCCTTTGGCCTCCTGCTCTTGTGTTGGCCTGGTACAGTCTGGGTCAAGCCAAAGATAGCACCCCTTCAGCAGGAGTGAAGCACTCAGCCAGTGTCTTTTCAACAACCTTTATACTGTTTTCAAATTTGAAGTGAACTTTGCTTTGGAATCACTTAAATCTCAGGTTTTTTTTTTTACATTTTTTTCTTCTTTCTTGAATTTGTGAAGTCCTTGTTTTGTTAGGGTGTATAATTTTGAATTATTGCTGTGATCCAGTTCTCAGACACCATGGATATAAGAGGTGTTGTATGGATAAAAGTGTTGCCTGGCAAAATAAAGCAAGTTGATGTTTTCCAGGAATGATAGGGAATCCCTCCCTACTTTTTTTTTTTTTTTTTGGTCTTAATACTTTTGCAAGGGAGAGGGAAGGAGGCAGAGTCTAAGTATGTAACCACTTTTTTTCTATGCATTTAGTAAACATTTAGATTAAATAGAAGGTCAAAATTGCAGAATTAAAAATCAAGTCTTTTGGATAATCTTTCATGTCATTGTCTATGCTAGACCTACAGAAGAACCCTACACCAAATTAAAAGTTCCATGACATGTTCTGCTTGAAGTTAAATTATGGACTTTGGAACAACAGCTTATTTAGAATATGGCTGTTACCATCTCATTTCAAGTCTTCCAATATGGAAAATGAGTCCAAAGTGATTTAGTAACCTACCCCAGGACACATACTCAGGAACAAGCAGACTAGATTCTTGATTTTTGGTAATTATCCAGTTCTTCAGAGCCTTTCTCACCTGGGGTCCCTGAGAGAATTACAAGTTCAGTGTTCTATTACGACATCCTGTGCCTATAACAAATGGCTTGTTCTGCTCTGCAGCTGCAACTAGGGCAGTTAACTGGTTATGTATCACCTTTGGCAAGTTGAGCAAATAGTCATTCCATATGATTTTCTGTGCTCCTAAGGGGTCCCTATACTTGCCCAGAAGCCCATTTGAACAGATTAAACCTGGCTTTCACCTAAATCCTATGTGTAGATATCACCTTTTTTTTATCTTCTTTCCTTTTTTTAAAAAAAAATTAAATTTGTTTTAATTAGTTATACACGACAGTAGAATTCATTTATGCACTTTGATATATCATACACAGATATAATTTCTCATTTTTCTGAATTGAAATGTTGTAGAATCACATTGGTCACACAGTCACATATATACATAAAGTAATAATGTCTGTTTTGTTCTACTCTCCTTCTTATCTCCACAACCCCCTGCCTCCCTTCACTTCCCTCTACCCAATCTAAGATAACTCTATTCTTTTCTAGTGTCCCACCCCCTTAGTGTGAATTAGCATCTACATATTTGAGAAAACATTCAGCCTTTAGTTTTTTGGGGATTGGCTTATTTCCTTAGCATGATATTCTCCAACTCCATCCAATTACTGGCAAATGCCATAATTTCATTCTTCATTAAAGCTGAGTAATATTCCATTGACTATATATAGCACATTTTCCTTTATCCATTTATCTATTGAAGGACACCTTGGTTGGTTCCATAGTTTAGTTATTGTGAATTGAGTTGCTATAAACATTTATTTGGCTGCATTACTGTAGTATCCTGACTTTTAGTCCTTTGGGTATAAATTGAGGAGTGGGATAGCTGGGCCAAATGGTGGTTCCATTGCAGGTTTTCTGAGAAATCTCCATACTACTTTCCATAGTGGTTGTACCAATTTGCAGTCTCAACAGCAATGTATGAGTGTACCTTTGCCCCACATCCTCGCCAACATTTATTATTGCCTTTGTTCTTGATGATTGCCATTCTGACTGGAGTGAGATGAAATCTTAATGTAGTTTTAATTTGCATTTCTCTAATTGCCAGAGATGTTGAACACTTTTTCATATATTTATTGATTGATTGTATTACTTCTTGTGTGATGTATCTGTTCAGTTCCTTGGCCCATCTATTGATTGGGTTATTTGTTCTTTTAGTGTTAAGATCTTTTGAGTTCTTTTTATATCGTAGAGATTAATGCTTTATCAGTGGTGCATATGGTAAAGATTTTCTCCCAATCTGTAGGCTCTCTCCTCACATTGATTGTTTCCTTTGCTGAGAAGAAGCTTTTTAATTTGAATCCATCTCATTTATTGATCCTGGATTTTACTTCTCGAACTTTAGGGGTCTTGTTAAGGAAGTCGGATCCTAGGCCGACATGGTGAATATTTGGGCCTACTTTTTCTTTTATTAGGTGCAGCGTCTCTGTTCTAGTGCCTAAGTATTTGATCTCCTTGAATTGATTTTTGTGCAGGGTGAGAGAGTTAATTTCATTTTGCTACATACGAATTTCCAGTTTTGCCAGCACCATTTGTTGAATATTTTTGGCACCTTTGTTTAGTATGACATAACCATATTTATGTGGGTTTGTCTCTGTGTCCTCTATTCTGTATCATTGGTCTACAAGTCTATTTTGGTGCCAATACCATGCTGTTTTTATTACTATAGCTTCATAGTATGGTTTAAGATCTGGTATTGTGATGCCTCCTGCTTCACTTTTCTTGCTAAGGGTTGTTTTTGCTATCCTGGGTCTCTTATATTTTCAAATAAATTTCATGGTTGCTTTTTCTGTTTCTATGAAGAATATCATTGGGATTTTAATAGGAATTGCATTAAATCCTTTTAATGCTTTAGGTAGTATGGCCATTTTAACAGTATTAATTCTGCATATCCAGGAGCATGGGAGATCTTTCCATCTTCTGAAGTTTTCTTCAATTTTTTTCTTTAGTGTTCTGTAGTTTTTATTGTAGAGGTCTTTCACCTCTTTTGTTAGATTGATTTTCAGGTATTTTATTTTATTTGAGGCTATTGTGAATGGGGTAGTTTTCCTAATTTCTGTTTCAGTGGATTCATCACTGATATATAGGAATGTGTTTGATTTATGGGTGTTGATCTTATATCCTGCTACTTTTATGAATTCATTAGTTCTAGAAGTTTTCTGGTGGAATTTTTTGGATCTTCTAGATATAGAATCATGCCATCAGCAAATAGTGATAGTTTCAGTTCTTCTTTACCTATTTGTATTCCTTTAATTTCTTTCTTCTGTCTAATAGGTCTGGCTGGCTAGAGTTTCAAGGATGATGTTGAATAGAAGTGGTAAAAGAGGACATCCTTTCCTTGTTCCAGCTTTTAGAGGGAATGCTTTTATTTTTTTTCTCCATTTAGAATGATGCTGGCCTTGGGTTTAGCATATATAGCTTTTTACAATGTTGAGGTATGTTCCTGCTATCCCTAGTTTGTCTAGTGTTTTGAACATGAAGGTGTGCTGTATTTTGTCAAATGCTTTTTCTACATCTATTGAGATGATCATATGATTCTTGTTTTTAAGTCTATTAATATGATGAATTTTGTTTATTGATTTCTGTATATTGAACGAAATGTGCATCCCTGGGATGAATCCCACTTGATTATGGTGCCCTATCTTTTTAATATGTTTTTGTATGCAACTTGCCAGAATTTTATTGAGAATTTTTGCATCTATGTTCATTAGGGATATTGGTCTAAAGTTTTCTTTCCTTAATGTGTCTTTGTCTGGTTTTGGTATCAGGGTCATATTGGCCTCATAGAATTAATACGGAAGGGTTCCCTCCTTTTCCATTTCATGGAATTATTTGAGGCTTATTGGTGTTAATTCTTCTTTGAAAGTGTTGTAGAACTCGGCTGAGAATCCATCTGGGCCTGGTGTTTTCTTGGTTGGTAGGCTTTTTATGATGTTTTCTATTTCATTACTTGAAATTGATCTGTTTAAATCGTGTATAATCTCCTCATTCAGACTGGGTAGGTCATGTCTCTAGAAATTTGTTGATGTCTTTTATATTTTCTATTTTACTGGAGTATAAATTTTCAAAATAGTTTCTAATTATCTTCTGTATTTCAGACATGTCCATTGTGATATTTCCTTCTTCATCTTGTATTTTAGTAATTTAAGTTTTCTCTCCATTAGCATGGCTAGGGGTTTATCTATTTTATTTACTTTTTCAAAAAACCAACTTTTTGTTTTGTCATTTTTTTTCAATTGCTTCTTTTGTTTCAATTTCATTAATTTCAGATCTATTTTAATTATTTCCTGTCTTCTACTGATTTTGGTGTTGATTTGTTCTTCTTTTTCTAGGGCTTTGAGATGTAGTGTTAGGTTATTTATTTGTTGACTTTTTATTCTTTTAATGAATGTGCTCAGTGCAATAATTTTTCTCTTGTTACTGCCTTCATAGTGTCCCAGAGATTTTGATATGTTATATCAGTATTCTCATTTACCTCTAAGAATTTTCTTATTTCATCCTTGATTTCTTCTACTATCCATTCATCATTTAATAGTGTATTAAATAGTCTCCATTTATAACAGTAGCTTCTATTTTTTCTTTATTGTTGATTTCTAATTGCATTCCATTGTGATCTGATAGAATGCAGGGTATTACCTCTGTTTTGTTATACTTACTAAGAATTCTTTGTGATATAAGATATGGTCTGTTTTAGAGAATGAGGCATGCTGAGAAGAAAGTATATTTGCTTATTGATAGATGAATAGTCTATATATGTCTATTAAGTCTAAATTGTTGATTGTATTATTTAGTTCTATAGTTTCTTTAGTTAGTTTTTGTTTGGAAGATCTGTCCAGTAGTGATAGAGGGGTGTTAAGGTCACTCAGTATTATTGTGTTGTGGTCTGTTTGATTATTGAAATATGTTTGATGTATGTAGATGCTCCATTGTTTGAGGCATAATATTTATAAGTGTTATATCCTGCTAATATATGCTTCCCTTAAGAAGTATGAATATCCTTCTTTGTCTCTTCTGATTAACTTTGGCTTGAAGTCTACTTTATCTGAGATACGGAAACCCCTGCTTATTTACACAGTCTATATGAGTGGTATGTTTTTCCCATCCTTTCACCTTCAGTCTGTGGGTGTCTTTGCCCATTAGGTGAGTCACTTGAAGAGAGCATATTGTAGGGTATTGCTTTTTAATTCAATCTGTCAGACTATGTCTTTTGATTGATGAGTTTAGATCATTAACATTCAAGGTTATTGAGATATAATTTGTATTCGTTATCATTTTGACTTATTTCTGGTTTTTAATTTGACTTATTTCTCCTTTGGTTGACTATTCCTTTAGTGTAGCTCCTCCCTTTGCTGGTTTTCACTTTTTTTTCACTTCATCCTCATGGGATATTTTGTTGAGAATGTTCTGTAGTTTAGGCTTTCTAGTTGTGAAGTCTTTTAAATTTTGTTTATCGTGGAAGGTTTTAATATTATCTTTAAATCTGAAACAGTTTTGCTTGATATAAAATTCTTGGTTGGAATACATTTTATTTCAGAGCTTGAAATATATTATTCCAAGACCTCCTAGATTTGAGAGTCTAGGCTGAGAAATCTCTTGAGATCCAAATTGGTTTCCTCTGTAATTTGATTTTTTTCCTCTTACAGCCTTTAAGATTTTATCATTATTCTATTTGTTAGTCATTCTCCTTATAATGTGTCTTGGTGTGGGTCTACTATAATTTTGTACATTTGGGGTCCTGTAAGCCTCTTGTATTTGATTTTCCATTCCATTCTTTAGATTTGGCAAATTTTCTGATATTATATCATAGAAAAGATTGCACATTCCTTTGGTTTGTATCTCTGCTCCTTCATCTATTTCGATAACTCTTAAATTTGGTCTTTTCATGTTGTCCATAATTCTTGGATGTTGTGTTCATGGTTTCTTATCATCTTCTTTGATGGTCAATTCTACTTTCAAGTTTATATATTTTGTCTTCATTGTCTTCCAAGTGGTCTAATCTGTTGGTGATGCTTTCTGATGAATTTATAATTTGGTTTATTGATTCTTCCATTTTAAGGATTTCTGCTTGTTTTTTTTTTCACAATCTCTAACTCTTTATTGAAGTGATCTTTCACTTCCTGTATTTTTTCTTTGATTTCACTCCTTATACTATCCTTTAATTCACAGATCAATTTAACTATGTACATTCTGAACTCCTTCTTGTATACTTCTTCTACTGTGTTATCAGTGGCTTCTGATATTGGAGTACCTTGTTTTGTTTGGGGCACTTTATTTCTTTGTTTTTTCATGTTCATGTGTTTTTCCATCTAGCAATATGGATCTAAGGCAGCACAAATTCTACCCTGTAGACCTATAGTGTCCTTGAAGGTTTCTAGTGCTTCATCTTTAAGGGTGAGACAAATATCAACAGCATCCAGTATAAATAATATATAGCCTTAAACCTAATAACTTCCACTAATGCTTCTAGTGCTTTCTAGCATTAAACCAAAATGATGAATTTAATAACTATCTATAGTATAAACATAAAATTTGCTAAAACAATTTAAAATTTCCAGTGGTGGATGAGAGAACAGAAGTAGCATAGTGCAGGACGTTTGTAAGAGGAAGAGAGAAGCTAGAAGCAAAGATTCACAAGAGAGTGGAAGAGAAGCGGACAAAGATTAGCTGTCGGAGAAAAGTTGGAAAAGAGAATACAAGAAAACAGACAAAGGAAGAATACAAACAAAGAGAAAAAATTAAAGATATAAAAATGTAACAAAAATGCAAACCACCATTCATATATCATTGTCCTCTATACACTGATGCATAAAAAATACCCTGATCCAAATATGGTAGAGATGTTAGCAAATAGAAAAATGAAATAAAATATATGTCAATGGGAAGTCGAACTGTCTCCATCAGCATTCAGAAGTTTCTCAGCCCTGTGTCTAATGTCTCATGGAATCACCAGCCCCAGATCTGCCCTCATAGACCCAGTCACTGAACTTCAGATACCTCAGGCTTGGCCAAAGGGCAGTCCAAAGATTTTAATGCTGTGCCTACTTGCAGAGAGACCACTAGGGATACACTCAAGCAAAGGAACAATCCTTGCTGGTGGCAAGACAGGGCCACCAGCACTCCCAGCAGGAAGACCCCAGGTGCCTCCAAACCTGCAGGCACCCCCAAACCTGCAGGCACCCCTACACTGGACCTGCAGGTCCCAGCCAGAATCCCCAGACAGATGCTGTTGTAGTGGTAAATCTGCTGGCACCCCAAGATGGGTGTGGTCATGTGCAATTAAACCTAGAGTCTCCCACGCAGCAGTCCTCTAGGTGGTGGTAGTAGTCGTAGTGGCAGAGGTTGGTGGTAGTGGCAGTTGCAACTACAGCTGTGGGGGCAGCGTCCCGAGGCGATCCCCAGGGGCCAGCAGTGGTATGTGTCAGGGGCAGCGGTGTCTGCGGTGGCAGCAGTGGGTGACTGCAGCTGCATGGGCAGCAGCACTTAGGAAGAAGACCTCAGGAGACCCTGGGGTGGCAGCAGGGGTATCAGAGGCAGAGGCATTGGCAGTAGCACTGTAAGTGGCAGTAGACTGGAGAAGAGGCCTTCAGCTGCTGGCGGCAGCGACCTTAGAGGTAGTGTCAGAGGTAGCAGCAGCCTCACCCAGAGAAAAGACCTCCGGGCTGGATAGCGGCATTTGTGGCCAGGGTGTCTACCTTCTTTTTCTTTTCTTTCTCTCACATTTTTTCTTCCTTTCTTTTTTCTTTGTTAACTGAATGGGTTCTGTATTTTTCCAAACAAGCAAATAGGAAAACTGCCCTTCTTCTAGGGCAGTTAGGTTCATGGCAGCTAACATTAAAGTTTTTGTTTATTTGTTTGAAAAATGTAATTATTTCTATATTTTTTTTATCATTATCCAGTACAATATTACTAAATCCAAATATTTGTTTGGACTTTTCAGTTAAACTATTGTTGCTTAATATGAAATAAAATAATTGTGCACTATTTTACTTAGTAATACATAGTATGTATACCAATGTTAATTTTTATTGTTGTTTTAGGATTAGTAAACCTATACATGTTTAGATTAATATTTTTTGGTATTAATTTTCAAATATAATTTGACCATAAATTGTGACTCTTTTTTTAAAGAGAGAGAGAATTTTTTAATATTTATTTTTTAGTTTTCGGTGGACACAACATCCTTATTTTATTTTTATGTGGTGCTGAGGATCGAACCCAGCACCCCGCACATGCCACGCAAGTGCACTACCTCTTGAGCCACATCCCTAGCCCATAAAATTGTGACTCTTGAATGAGTATTTAAATTTACTCTGTTCACTTAGATGGGAAATTTTTACTATAATAAGGATTATTTTTACAATTATTGTATGAAAGTATATTAGTTTAAACAAGTGCACACTGTGCATAACTTCTTACTCTCAATTCATAAAATTTACACATGTAGAATTTATTCCTAAAAAAATGGAATAGTTTCAAATTGATATACTTTTAGGAAAAATATATCTGATTACACACAATTTGATCAATAAACTAATAGCTTAATTTTATATTTCTAAGATGTATACTTTTTAAAAATTATACCTAATGGACACTTAATAATTGTACATATTTATGGGATAAGATGTATAATTTTTTAAACCAGCAAGTAAACCTGTAGCTAATTTCTTTATCTTAATTACTTTTTATAGAAAACAGAGTACACAAAATTTATTGCATGCCTAAGCCATGGGAGTATTAAACTCTAGTAATATATTTAAAAGCATTTTTCTAAACTCAGCTGAAAAATATACTATATTGATATCAAGATGTAGCATAATATTTTCTGTTTTGGTTATATTGTTAAGCTAATTCCTTGGATATTCTTTTTATATTATTAGTATGTTGAATATCTTTAATAGAAATATAAATATTCTCAATGTGCTGTAGATTTTCATTCCATTAAAGCAATCTTCAAACCACTCAATAATTAATCATATGTTTTGTTCTTATTTTATGCTTTTCATAGTTTGGAAAACAAAGAAATAAGTAAACCTGAGGGTATTTATCTCTTAGGAGATTTCATGCAGAAAGCAAAACCAAAAATAAAAAAAAATGCTCTTTAACGTAACCAGTCAAATAATGGTGGGGGAGCCAGTGAGCCTGGAGGAAGGGGGAGGACTCTGAGCTCATTGTGACTGCTGTGTCAATATGAGGAACAGGCAGAGTTCTTTCTGTGCAATGGTTTTATTGTCTCTCTGTTTGTGATCCATCCTTGGCTGTTCAGTTTGAGGAACATTCCAGCTAAGTATCCTTAGCTTCCCTGATGTGAGCCTGGGACTGCAGCTTGATGTCTTGGAAGGACTCTTTTTTCAAACAGGCAGGACAAATACAGCAAGTTGGGTGTGCAGCACATGGGTCAGCTGCGTGAGAAACCCTGTTCTTCAGGAACAAGGTGAGCCCTTTGTGCATCTGAGCTGATGGAGGCAGAGCTTGCGGCTCCACAGACTTTTGTAGGCAGTTTTCAAAAGTGCAGGATGCTGTTACAGAAACTTGGGGTTACTTGTGTATCTCAAAAAAGAGAATTCTTAATGCTTAGATTTTCTCAGGCATTTGCTCATGGCTCAAAGGTGTCACATCCGGGACTTTGCTTCTGAGATGTACTTTTAAGTGAGATTAGGAATCTAGTGACTCCTGAGTATGTGTTTAGTAAATAACACCCTGACCAAACTTATAGCAATAATAATAATGGCATATTTCTTACTGTTGTTTTCTTTAAAAAAAATTTTTTTTAGTTGCTCAAAACATTACAATGATTTTGACATATCATACATTTGATTCAAATGGGGCATGAATTCTTATTTTTACCATGTGTATAGATTGCAGGATCACACTGGTTATACAGCTACATTTATACATACAGCCATACTAGTGTCTGTTGTATTCTGCTACCCTTCCTATCCCCCCCCTCCTGCCCTCCGATCACCTCTCTCTACCCCATCTACCGTAACACATCTCTCTCTCTCTCTTTTTTCTTCCCCCTCACACCATATTATATATAATTTTGTATAACAATGAGGGTCTCCTTCCATCTTCCGTGCAATTCCCCTTCTCTCTCCCATTCCCTCCCACCTCTCCTTCCTGTTTAATGGTAATCTTCTCATGCTCTTCCTCCCTGCTCTGTTTTGAGTCGAGCCCCCTTATATCAAAGAAGACATTCTGCATTTGTTTTTTAGGGATTGGCTAACTTACTTACTCTTGTTTTCTATTAATTTGATGTGATAAAAAGATTTTCTCAATCTCTTAGAAAGAGCCATTAAATAAAATAAAGTTCTATTAAATTATTTTGTGGAAATGCCAAGCAATTAGTGCATGATATCCTTATGAATTATATTATTAGTGTGAAATGCTAAAATGATTCAGAATGATTATATGATATGTAAAGGTCATAATACCATGGGCCTGAGGGGGCAGGAGTGGAGGGGAGCTGGAGAGATGGAGAACAAATAAATACACATATTATCATGTTAATATGTATGTGATAAAATTACACATTTTATATATGTGTAATTAATATGATAGCTCATATTAGTCTAGGATGTGCTTGAATTACAGTTGGTGATGGAGTTTGTTAGTGTACAGATCTAGTGACTGTTTAAGAAATTGGAGATTGATTGCTGATTCCAGTGTTGACCCATAAATTGTGAGCAGATTGCTTTATAGACTAGGGGTTAGGCAATGAGGGTCTTCAGTAAACTAGTCCCAAAGGATCAGGTTAAATATTTTCCTTAAATCTGAGCATTGATTTGGTATAAAGGTATTAAATGCTCTTTCTTCAGTCACCAGTTTATCAATTTTCTGGTATCCTCTTGTTAAATTTCTACAGAATTCTCTTTAGGAGGTAGTCTACTTGTCCCCTTTCTGAGACATTAAATTTTGTGCTATAATTAATTTTAATAAGAGGCAGGAAAGCACCACAACTTTCTGACAGACCTTTAAGCAATCCAACCACAGAACATTTGTTTGAGGCTTTAGAGAAGTTATTGATCTGGCAGCCCTACTTTCTTTAGAATGATGCTTTTAATTCTTGCTTGCCTATGAATGTGGTACTTTTTGTTTGTTGTAAATCACTATTAACTATTTGACAGCTTATTTGAAAAGTTTTGTTTTCTTTTTTTTTTTCTTTTGGTACTAGGGATTGAGCCCAGGGCCACTTAACCACTGAGCCACATCCCTGGCCCTTTTTATTTTTTATTTTGAGACAGGGTGTCACTAAGTTGCTTAGGGCCTTATTAAAGTTGCTGAGGCTGACTTTGAACTTGAAATCCTCTTTTCTCAGCCTCCTAAACTTCTAAGTAATACAGGCATGCACTAGTGCACCTGGCTTGTTTGTTTGTTTGCTTTTTCTGAAACACAGTTTGCAAGGCATGGCACTATAAAAGCCTCCATATTGTATAAGTCATTAGTGAAATTTTCCCATAAAGACTGACAAATGCAATTTTAAGAATCTCAGATTTTTAAATCTTTACTCATTTAATCCAATGCAAGTCCTTCTTTTTGCAAACTCCAATTTGCCTTTTATTAATAGATTTGTTTAGTACTTAAGTGTAATGCAAGTGAGATCAGCTCTTGCTTTTTACCTGTTAATGGTCTTTATAAAGGTTAAGACAAAATTTAGTACTCTAGTACTCTAGGTTGATCAATTATCTTATTATCTTGCTTCTTCATCTCTAAAGTTTTGACTAAATCAGGCATGATATTAAATGTCTTGCAATTTATCACATAAAATAATGCTTTCTTAGACTAATTTAAGTTGATGATCTTTCATAATTAATGACTGGTTGCAGATTATAATTGTGTTTTAGCTCATTGATGGAGAGTATGGTAAATTCTTCCATTTAAAATGAACCCTGTGAATGTAAGTTTTGTTCTCTCTCATTTCCTCTGCTAATTTTTGTTTGACTGTAAACATCAATTTCAGAAATTATGATTACAAAAATAACTAACAGAAACTAGTTTCTTTTGCTATTAGTTGCTGCTTACTGTTCTGGGACTTGTTCACTCGCTTTTATTAATAAATCATCCTGTCTCTATTTTAGAGCAAATGTTATATAGCAATCACCAGGACACTTGGGACTGTTCACACCCATAAGACTGTGTGGAAACTAAGCTGCGGGGAGGAGAATGTCGAGCAGCAGTCCTAGAGTCATTTGGTATAGATTAGGAACCTGCTGGAGTCTTAGAATTAGGGTTTTTCATCTGGGCTTTTGTCCTGAGTTGACACTTGTTTCTCTGGACAGAACACCCTGTGGACCTGGAGGCCAAGGTACCTGGGTCCTGTGATAAGAACTTCCAACTCCTCTGGGTGTCTGCTGTGCCACCTCATAGAATTAGCTTCAAGTTCCCCTACAGGAGTTTCAGCTGCTTCATGTTCTGAATTCTAATGAATTTGAATCTGTGCTGAGTCGGTGACAGCTGTGAGTTAGGGACCACATCCACAGCTCATTGACTTCCATTCTAATTTCAAGTAATAGGACCTTTCCTCTTTCAAGTTTAATGTCTTATTTTTAACCTTTCTCTAGCTACTATTTTTTCTCTCATTTCTTTTTCTTCCTTTTCTTTCTTTCTTTGCTTTATTTCTTTATCACTCTGGAATGTTGTCATACTAGTTTCCTTTAAGAACCAAACTTTCGACTTTTTTTCTTTCCACGTTCTTTCTCATTATTATTAGTCATGCTGTTTACCTGGCTTGCTTTCTTTATTCAGTTGCACAGTGAATTCACATGGTACTGCTTCCGTCATTACTTTTGTTTCTTTGTGACCCTCTGGAGCCATGGTCTGAATATTCCACGTTAATTGCCCAAAATTGCTTGAACAACTTGTGGCATTGCTATTGTTAACTCTTCTTTTCTCTTTCTATAGTCATAAAGCTCTTGTAGAAATGGAAAACTAGGGAAGCAATGGATTTGTTAAATATGACTTTAGTTATGGATTCAAAAAGTCTCATATTTGAGAATCACTTCTGCTCTGATATTTGCAAACAGTGGCAACTCACTTAAAATACTTTGAAATGAAAATAAAGGTCAAACGAGATAATAGAGCTGAAAGCCTTTCTGGGGCAAATTTTAGTGATTGTTACTGAGATTTCTTCTTGAGAAGCATTGCCAATCAATAACATGAGACATTTATAAATTTTATATCTTATTTTTTAACTTTGTATTTTAAAACTGGTGAGAGAAAGATTGGCAAATCTCATCCCCATTTTTAAATTTTTCTAAATGTTAGCAGTTTAAAGTTACCCAAATAAGGAGATTAATTGTGATATGATACTATTAACTAATTTATAAGTGTTATTCAAATTTTATCAATTTTCCCATCCATGAACTGAATCTGGACCAGGATATAAACAAGAGCCACACATTACATTTAGTTTCCTCGGTCTGAGGCAGTTGCACAATTTTGCTTGCCTGAAACATTTTGACCCTGTTGAAGAGCAACAGCCAGTTATGTAGGAGAATAACTCTCACTTTGGGATTTCTGATATTTATCATGATTGAATCCAAGTTACGCATTTTTTTTAACAACAGCACCATAAAAGTGATGCTGTCTCCTTCTCAGAGCATCATGTTAGGAAGCACAGGATGTCAGGTTGTCTAATTACTAGTGAAGTTAATTTCAGTTTCTCAGTTGAGGTCTACCAGGTTTCTCTACCATAAAGTTGCTCAGTTCCTTCTTGTAATTAATAGTATCAGGTGGAGAAATACTTTGAGACTATTGAAATGACCAGTTTTTTTTAAAAATCATACTTTCAACAATGGTTTGGTCTCTAAATATTTTTTCTTAAAACGTGATAAATGACAATTTTTTCTTCTCATCATCCTCTCTATATTTTTAATTGAAATTCTGTAAGGAAGAGCTTTCCATCTTTTCCACTTATATACTTTTTCAATTGTTAATTTTTATCAGTATGGACCAGGGGTTTTGTTTCATGCTATGAGTCATGGTTCATTACCACTGGTCTTTATTTTGGTCCAGCTTTGACCATTGGGAGCCCCTCCAAATTAGCCCCTGTTCTTATTCATATGTCACCATCATTTTTAGAAGATTCTTATTTTCTGGTACTATAAGATGCTCTAGACTATTCTTATATTTCTCTTAATCCAATCCTTGAGTCAGTCATTTCTCGAGGAGTCCAAATTCCTTTTTAAGAATGGTACTTAGAAAACAAGATCTGGGTGTTAGATGTCCTTATTCATAAAGTAATGTACCTCTTTTCTTCTATAATGAATTTACTTATTTGCTTAAATCTTTAATATACATAAAGCACTTTCAAAATTACTAATTCATATATCAGTAAAAAATATTTTCTGAATGGAGTAGAGGCCAGAGTCAAAATACTTTATTTTACTTTTAGGCGTCTTTTTCCCTTTAATTTGGACTACAGAATTAAAATACGGTATTTTCTTTTTTTGTTACTGGGGGTTAAACCCAGGGACACTTTACCACTGAGCTACATCCCCAGCCCTTTTTATTTTTTTATTTTGAGACAGAGTCTCACTAAGTTGTTTAGGGCCTTGCTAAATTGCGAGGCTGGCCTCAAAGTTGCAATCCTCCTGCCTTAGCCTCCAGATCTGCTGGGGACTGTAGGTGTGTGCCAAGGACCCAGCTGAAATGCTTAATTTTCATAGGTACTACTTTTTTCCTCCCCATCATGGAAAAGTTCTTTGCTTCGGCCTACAAAGAAAATTATGAACATACCATTTTGACCTGTATATTTACATAGTTTGGTAAATCACCTGCAGATCTGATTTTGATACTTTTTACCAACATGAAAAGGAAGCCTCATATTTCTAATACACTTTCAGGGTATTATGTAATTTGGAAAATGTAAAACCTTATGAACAATGCATGTCATTCACATTGAAAATTTTAACTGAGTTTTAAAACTTTTGCAAGAATTTGCTTAGAAACTAATAAAAACCAATAGTTTATTTATTGGTGACTTTTTTAACCTCCTTTTAGCTTACTCTCATTGTCCTTGGTTTTTGTCACCTTCACATTCCCTGATTCTTTTCCTTTAAAGTCTACACTGAGGACTAAATCAGCCTCAGTTTGTGCAGGTAGAAATTATACATCATATTATATCCTCACTCTCCATTTCAGTCATCACTAAAAATACTATGTTTTTTTTTTTTCCTAGTCAATTCTGGACAAAAGATATTCCAAGAGACTAAGAGATCATTTTTCTATCATAATATCTTTTTGTCATTATAAGTATATTTCATAGCTATTTGATAGAAAAGCAGAAACAAAGCTCCAAACAAACAAGAGAAAGTCATT
The DNA here is from genome assembly GCF_001458135.2 of Marmota marmota marmota. Classification (NCBI taxonomy): domain Eukaryota; kingdom Metazoa; phylum Chordata; class Mammalia; order Rodentia; family Sciuridae; genus Marmota; species Marmota marmota. The sequence continues at coordinate 754,206 of NW_026000119.1, read as the reverse complement.
TATTGGCCTGGCCTTAATGACTGAGGTTCCAGAGAATCTCAATGAATCCTTGACACTGAGCTCTTACTTTTTAAAACCATGCCATTTTAAGCACAATTGACAACACAAATCATGTTTATTTTCTGGTACTTGTGGAAATCTTTCCCCCATTTTCTTTGATGATGAGTTCTGTTCTATAATTACTCAACATAGAACAGAACTTCAATCATCTTCTCTTTAAATTCTCTCTCTTCTGGGAAGCTGTATGTTAAAATTTCTCAGGGTACATAGGCTCTGGGCCAGTTACTCAATTTATAATCTTTACTCTTTGTGGTTCTTCGTCAAATTACTTAATCTCTCTTGGTATCAGTTTCTCCTTTTGGAAGTTAAGCACAAAAAATAGAACTCCTTTACATGGTTATTATAATTTAAGTGAGGAGAGAGATATGCAGTTACAATTATTACTTGTGGATGCTGCTTTATTTTGAATCTGATCATCATACCTGCATTTTTAAGGCTAGTAGATATAGGAGTATTTAGATGCTCAATAAAGTTTAGTCATAGTTATTCTTTCATTACAAAGAGGTGAGAACAGATGTCTTCAACCTCTAAGGATGAAGTCAAAGAGGAGAAATCTTTTAAAGAATAAAACACACATTATTGTGCATTCTTAGCTCTATTAATATCATTAACATTGATTTAAATATAATGAAATAACAAAATAGTCTTATTTTAAGTTTTTGTAACAGAGTACAAGACTAAATTTCATGAGAAGTCCCATGATAAGGAGTGATCTATGGTTCAAATGACCTTCCAACCTCACAAACCATTTTGTCTTTCGGAATGACACGAATGTAAATGACGGAGTTTAAACAGTTGCGTACCACGTCTTTCTTTCCCTGCGTTCTGTGTTTCAGTAAAGAGGAAAGTGGCTGGAAAAGAGAAATGAGGATAGAAAATGCTAAGAAGGGCAAGCCAAGTGACATTTAAGTACAGAAAAAAAGCTGCTTTTAATAGAAATTATCAGACATGATGGGACACTGACTTCTATTAGTATGTATTATTTTCAATAATGAGTCAGAATTTAATACATTATAAGATTGTAGGTGTTGATAGCATTATCTGATGCCCAGACAGAGGTAAATGGAGATATGATGGTGGTTCAGTGCTCAGGTCTCTCCTTACCTATCATCTATGAGTGTAAGCATTATTTATCTTGAATAGTGAAAAGGAAATTTTTGATCTTTTTGTGTTAGAACTTATAGTACATATGTTTGAGTCTCATTTTGTTTTGGTAACTTTCAAACTCTTGGTAACAGATGAAGCAGTTTGCTGTTATTTTTGTTGTGAGATTTTGATCTTTTGTTGTAAATGACAGTGAATTCTCTCTTTCAGTGAGTGCATTTTCTACTGTTAATTACACTTGTTGGTTACAAAGTTCTGTGTTCTTTCATATAAATGCCAGCATTTTTTAAACTTCTTGGCTTTTGAAGGGTGGGTATTTGGAGTTATTAGGAATTGGGAAGATACAGCAGGTGTTCATTTACTAAGGTTTGTAAGAGTCATGTGTATGGCATTGTCATCCTTGGCCTATAGAAATCTGCAAAGCCTTCAGTTGCATGTGCCTTTTTGGTTCAGCAGTTGGATAACAGTGACAGCTTGTGCATCTTACCATGTGACAGGACCATCAGCATCAGAAATAGGTCCATCATGGTTACTGATGATTTGTGCACAGGAATCTTTGGTATGATGAGAATGTTTGTTTATTTTTCCTAACTAAGAACAAAGAACTCCTTCCATGATGAAGTATATTTCTCCTTTGGCATTAGAGACTTTTATCTTTTGCATAATTCACTGATCACCTTTGACCCCAAGTCTGTGTCATGTCATGTTGGACAGGTTTTAATTGCAACGAGAAAGTTCAACAACTTATTAATTAAAATGGCCATGGGACAATGTAAAGACTAGCAATGAGCTCTAGGATATATTTGTAATAATTTTAAAAAGTACAACCTTAGGTTCTCTTTGGTTCATGGTTTGCAACACAGTTTCATGTGAGTTTCGCAAATTCCTAGCTACAATTATTAACATCCATACTTTGTTGACAGATCAAAAAATGTTTTGGGAAGTTAATTTTAAACAAATATCTTTTGGTGAATGCTTGTCCTTCCTGGGAAAAGTTCTACTAACACAATATTGAGAAATGACTATGTAATTCATGGGTGGACAAAGAAGGAAGTCACTGTGTGACATTTACAAGTGAACAAGGAAGGAAGGAGGACATTTCAGGCAGAGGGAATCCATGTGTCAAGAAAGAGTGTTATGATGAGAATATTAAATATTTGGTAAATGTCTAAAAGTTTAGTATGAATTTGGATACTGCTGATGATGAAGGAATGAAGTCAAGAATTAAGAAAGGATTATAATGACTAAACTTGGTGACTAATTAATAGAAGGAGGCAAGAGAGAAGACAATTGGAAAGACCCTAACCACTGAACTTGTTAGTCACAGATGCTGGTGACTAAGTCTCCTTATGTCCCCTCCATGCCAGACTAGCCCAGAGTATTAAATTACATGCTATGATAAAGCCTAAAAATATGGTTTCATGTTTCATGTTTCAAAATCATTTTTGTACCTTTAAGAAAATAACATTTATGTTTTTAATATCTGCAAAAGAATAATTATTTATCAGAGTTTGTAAATGCTAATTGTCAAAAAGAAATCACCTGGGATTTAAAAAGCAAAATTTAATGCCATCTTGTCTACCACTACTAATCATCAAAATTGAGAAACTACAGAATCAGCTCCTCTCTGCTAAATTAAGAAATGTGGCACTGTGTCTCTAACTGTTAGTTAAACTGTCCCAGAAGTTTCCAGACATACTACAGCTCTGCCAGTTTGGAGTCTACCCTGGTGTTCAATTCCCTTATACATCTTTAAAATTTCTGATCTAAATGAAACAAGAGGTAGTTATGGTTGAGTTCCTTTTTCTCTTAAGTTGGTTAATGAAAAGTGTTCAGCCCCTTAACCACATAAAATAAATGCACAAGTCATGAGGCATGCTAATAGTTTATTTTCTTTGGGGATAGAGGCAAGGAGGTTTTTGTGGGGAAAAATACTTGTTTGCAAAGAATTGGTGTTAATGTGTCAGAAGTGACTAATATCTTGAATCTCATGCAGATACCTACTACAGGGGAACTAAGGACACAGTTAAATAATGGCCAAATTTATACCAGGATTGCTTTATTAATGCTAAATCCCCACGTGGCTTACACCCTAGTGAGCAGGGCAAGGCCACACTCATCGTTTGCAGATACCCTGCACTTCTTTAAAACACAGTAGACAGACAGCAGCCCAGATGGCTTGTAGACATTTACCAAATACCTAATATTCTCATCATAACACTCTTTCTTGACACATGGATTCCCTCTGCCTGAAATGTCCTCCTTTCTTCCTTGTTCACTTGTAAATGTCACAAAATGACTTCCTTCTTTGTCCACCCATGAATTACATAGTCATTTCTCAATATTGTGTTAGTAGACCTTTCCCAGGAAGGAATACTTTGCTATTCTATTTTTTCAGTTACATCAACAGAAATTGGAAGAGAGTCCTAGAATAGCTTGACTCTGGGCCTTACCTCTCTGACCTACATGGGGAAGTCCTCAGGCCCATTGAATTCTTGGCAAAAGACTATAGTGAAAGTAAAGATGACTTTCCCCCCACTAAAGCCTGGAGAAGAATTAAAATATTTAGGCCCCTGAGATCCACATTCTAACCCATTTCTCAAGTAAGTCTTCTGTACACTGAAGTTGAATGTTTACTGAAAATTCTACCACTTTCTCTTGTCCTTTCATAAAAATACAAAATGCAGCTTTTAATTACCAATAAGTACCTACCCACATCTATCAGAAAATGAAAGGTACCTATAATAGCAAAGGAAAAGAATCATTAGAAACATTATTTTCAAACATCATCATACATTTATTTTGTCTTTCATTTGCTTCAGAAAGCATATAATTTTACTGCTTCAATTCATGTCATTCCTGATATCGGAGATGAAACATCACAATTAAATGCCTCATGATTACTGAACAACTTAGACTGTTGTTGTGTGTTTCATTGTTCTTATTAAGGTGCTCTTACTTACTAGACCTCACTCAGAATGACTTCTAACTTAAATGAGATCTGGAATATAGGAACCCATAACTCTGCTTCATTGCCCATATGGAAATTAGAATTCTAGTAAAGCAGCTAAGACCTACATTTCAAAAATGGGAAATATAAAACAGTATATATTGATAAGGTCAACATTTGTTAGATTGTTTTTTTTGTTCAGAAATTTAGGGGAAAGTCAAATACATGTGACTTGAGGTTGTGTACAGAGCTCTATGGTGGAGGTGGGATTTGAGATTTGATGGCTTGGTTTGTATGGACTGGGGAAAGACACTCCCAGACTGTGGACTCCTTGAACACACTGATTCTGATGATTTCATCTTCCCCATTCAAAAGCCTTTGGTGCCTGGCGTGGAGTAGAAAGAAATTTGGTGTGTATTTATGAATGTCATCAATTTGCTAACAGCATTCACAGAGGAAAGAGTGAGGAAATGGTGAAGCCTGGGCTTCATGTGAAGTGGGTAGCAACAGATCTAAGCTTTCCGGTTGTTTTCTGATCTAAAAGTGAAAATGACTCATCACTTCTTCATAGGGTTGTTGGAACTATTCACATAAGTGAAATGACTTGATAGACAAATAAGGGACTATGTAGATCCAGAAATTCACTCTCACTTGGCTAGGGATAGATTCTTATTCATCATTGTAATTATCACCTTTCTTAGAAATTGATAACCATAAAAAGTTGTTTAGTAAATGAATCAATAAATTGGGAGTGACCTACCCTTGTCATTTGGCTATATTTCTATTTGTTTCATCGCCTAAAAATACATACACATTCTTGTTAAAAAAGAGTCTAAAATACGACTAAATGAACTTTAAGGAAAAGTTTGAAGTCTCTGATTATGAACAAAGTTGATGTGTTTAAGTACATGGATATTTTAATATCTTTTGCATTTTCAATAATTTACATACATATATACATACACACACACACACACACACACATATATATATATATATATATATATATATATATATATATATATACTTTTTTTCTTTTTTTACTTGTCTTATACAAGACAGTAGAGTATATTTTGATATATGTAGAGTATAAATTATTATAATGTTTTTTCTTGCATATTCTTAAGCAACTAGTATTGATTCATAGTTATGAACTTTCTAGATAAAAGGCCTCAAGATCAAGTTTGTCCACTGTCTAGAAAGCATACTTCAATTAAAATATGCCTCCATGTTGCTTATGCAATTTCTCTAATTTAAAGATGGGGAAAACATAAATGTATTTTCTAAAATCCTGATTTTAAAATACCCAATGAAAATACTTGGGGGCTAAAAAGAGGATAAGGTTAATTATTAGAGAAAATTATATTAAAATGCTGACTTTTAAAAATGGACACAGTGACTGAAAGGAAAAATTTGCAGAATTGAGTGCTTTATTTTGAAGTCTCTAGGAGTGATCTCCCAGTCCTAAATTACAGCCTTTAAAACAGTATTCTTCTGCCTGATGCCTAAACATTTGACCTAAGGCTAAAAGACTTTTGTTATCATCAGCCAAAAGAGAAATTCACATCTTAAAGATAAAGCTCAACATCCTGTCTCTAGGCTCAGACAAACCTTGTGTTACATTCCTTCCCTCCATTCCCACTGCTGTGACCCCTTCCCAGTCCCTTACCATTTGATGTCTGGCTTATTGCTGTTTTGCACAACAGTTCAACCTATCTGTATTTGCTTTACTGCAACCCAATCCCAGCTGGCATATTGGTGCCAGGTCAGTCTTAATAAACCACTTTTTTCATCAGATTGTTCCCCTCACCACGAATCTACATTGGCTTCCTGTTTCAGGGACCTGCCAAGCATACTGACCCCAGCAGCCCTAGGGAGGTTGGTCTTTCCATGGCCTCCTCCCACATTCAAAGGCTTCTCCAGGGCCTTTCTCTTCTGACCTTCCCTTGCATGGCAGTGCCTCCTCGGCCCTTGTCTCAGTCTTGTCAAGCCTGGCTGTGGTCTTACCTTCTGTGAAACCTTCTTCTCGTCTATGGTGGGTTGAGATTTCAGAGAACATTCTAGCTATACAACAGATTTGCCATTTATAAAATTCTACTTTCTAGTAAAGATGCTCCTTGACTTATGAAGGGGTTACCTCCTGACGAACCCATGATAAGTTGAAAATATTGCAAGTTGAAATGCCTTGAACCTACTGAACATCACAGCTTAGCAACACAGAACACTGAGGAATATCAGTGGTTTCCTCTAATTTAACTGGCAGGGACCTGGGACTCCCTGCTTCTGCACAGCCTCTCAAGAGCATAGCATACCACATGTCACCAGCCAGGCAAAAGATCAAACTTCAAAGAAGTTTTCACCTAATATGTATTCCTTTTGCACCATCATAACTCAAAAAAACTCCAGTTGAACCATTGATAAGTCAGGGACTGAGAGTGTTCTCTTTCACCCATATGTCCTAACTGCAAATTTCTTAATTGAATTTTAGGAAGCCCTCAGAAAAATAAGAAAAAGGGATATTTGGATTATAAAAAGACATATACACATTTAAAAATGTAGGCAATATGTTGCATAAACAAAATTCTCAATATATTTACTATATAAACATTTCCTAACACCAAAAGTTAAAGTGACACCTGAAGATCACTTTCTCTCTGAAGAANTTCTTCTTTTTTTAATCCCCTCCCTGAAAATATGTTTTCAATAATGTCTTGTCTCTCTCTCTCTCTCTCTCTCTCCTCTCTCTCTCTCCTCTCCTCTCCTCTCCTCTCCCTCTCACCCTCTCTCCTGAATGTCTTCTTCTCACTGTCATTTCTTTCTAGTTAAAGGAAATCCATGCCTCTGCTCTAGTAAACACTGACTATGGAGAAAGTATATTGTGTAGACTTGTCTTATTTGCCCATCCTAGTATTAATGTATTTTTCCTCAATGAGTTCTTTATTTATTCAAATAAAACAGTCCTCATAGCCACCCACAAATACAAAGAGCTGCCTTTGAAGAAGAAAATTGCTTCAGGATAAATGTTGCCTATTTCAGTAATTTAAAAGGGTAGAGTTCAGGTATTTCATGAAAGACGTTAAAATAATTACAAAACTTGTGGTTACCACAGCTGACAGAAAATAAGAATTTTGATTTTTTTTAAAAAAAATATATGTATCTTCATGTAACTGGAATTTAATAAAATTAAAAACATGCTTTTTTTTTTTACATGTAATCAGATGTTCCTCTAATCATCTGGAGAAGACTTCAAGCTCAGGTGGTATGGAAACATCCCACTCTGGAGGCTAAGAAGCTAGCTGCTGTTTTAGTTTATTAGGGCTACTGTCAACAAAGTACCACAAACTGGGTGGTTTAAAACAACAGAAATTTATTGTCCTCATTCATATGCCAAAAGTCCCAAATCAAGATATTAGCAGGGCCATCCTTCTTCTGAAGTCTAAGGTGGCCTTTTCTGGTCTCTTCCTGGCCTCTGTGCCTTCATGGGCTTGCTGCTTCAGTCTCTACTTCGTCCATACTAGCCACCCTCCCTGTCTGACTATCATCATGTGACCTTCTAATGAGTATGTCATTCTTTCGAATTAGAGACCATCCTCTTCCAGTGTGCCCTCATCTTAACTAACTAAATATGCTATAACTCTATTTCCAAATATGGCCACATTCTGATATCACAGGGGTTAACACTTCAATATATCTATTTTGAGGGGACATGATTCAACTCCTAATAGGCAATCTGGGCTCAAATCTCATTTCCTGGGATCTCATTTTCATGTAATCATGTGACCTCTGTCATATTACTTAACCTCACTGAACCTCAACTATAACAGGCAAATAATTAAGGTTCCTGCCTCCTAGTGCTGTGAAGATTAAATGAGACAGTGCTTTAGCGTGATGCTCAGAAAATAAGGGCATTTTTTTTTACAATATCTTTATTTCATTTTTATGTGGTGCTGAGGATCGAACCCAGTGCCTCATGTGTGCTAGGCGAGCAACTCTACCACTGAGCCACAACTCTAGCCCAAATAAGGGCATTTTTTACATAAGTTTTTTTTTTTTTTTTTCAATGCTCTGTGGTTGTTAGAGATACCGAACTCAAGCAGAGTCCTGGTCAAATGTCTTTATAACTGTCACAAGAAGTTTTTTAAAAAGCTTATTTAGTTTACATGTAAAACTAAAAATATTAGATATTGTATAATAATAACAAGCCATTTTTTGGTACATAAGAAATGGAGGTAGAGGGGTTAAATTATTTTCCACTGTCACAAATAATTTCAAGAAAACTTACTATTTCCATCAATTGTTCACACTCTGGGTCACAGAAACTGAAAGGATTTGAATGTGTTCTCCAGTTTAGGTGTGCAGTGTTGGTTTGTTTGTTTTGTATGAGGAATTGGACCCAGGGTGATTTAATACTGAACTACACACATAGTCCTTTTTATTATTATTGTTTTGTTTTGTTTTAATTTTGAGACAGGATATCACTAAGTTGCTGAGACTAGCCTTAAACTTGCAGTCCTCCTGCCTCAGCCTCCCAAGTTGCTGGGATTATAGGCATGAGCCCCCAAACCCAGCTTGTGTGGTCCCTTTTGACAGATGTGCTTTGTTATGGGACACATGCGCTGCTCTTTAGATTAACTGGAAATTGTCTCTGCTTTCTGCATTTTGGAGCTTCCTCTGAGGCATGGCTGTTGCTGTCCTAACACACAGAAAGATGGCAGTAATGGCTAGTAGACCTTCACCCGTCCACAGGAACATCTCAATCAAGGGGTGATTGATTCCACAGGAGATTTGCCATATTATTCCAAGAGAGTTGGGAAAGAAGTTCATTTGGTATTGTCAGTTTAGAAGTGGCTGGCAAAGCTTCAACGGACACATTGAGTAAGGAGGAAACAGAAACCAGAATGCTCAGCTATGATTTCAGGCAATGGAGGAAGCATAAATCTTTTCCCATTTGCTGCCATCTTTAAACACGTGGGGATTCCTACTTTTTGGCTCTCAGGAGCACTAATATTCCATTACCTGTCTGATCACCATAATTCTTATTCCACTTATTAAAAACAGAAGTCACTGCGCACCACGTTTAAAGAGAAATATTTTCTTTCTCTGTGATTTTCAGTTCTCCTGTATCTAGCTGCCTAACATTCCCCATCTAGAATTATTTCCTTTTTCTTTTTAAATGTTCCTTGTGTATTTGTATTACTTGATTATATACATGTGTATCTGTTTTCTGAGGATGCTTGGACAAAAGAGAGAAAACAATTTTGTAATAGTTTTAACAAAGGGAAATTTATTGACTCATGACAAACTATGGGGAGGATTGACTGCATTATGTAATTAACATTAGCAAAGTCTAGAATTGGGGACTTATTACTATTGGGATTCTCTATAGTCATCTTTTTTTTTTTTTCCTTCTCCCTCACCATGGTCATGTCTTTCTTTAAAATTGTATTTTTCACCAGTCAGGGACCATTTCTGTAGAAAGAACTTGTTGAAATTTCTGTAGCCCAGTGATCTAAATAGAAGATTTCTCTTCTCTTATCATGGATTTGATCAATCTCTTCAACAGTGTGTGAACAGCTCAACTCAGTAGAATATGTACATTTCAGCCAATGGAGTGGGACTCTATCATAACAGTAGCTAATACCAGAGTCATATGTCCAAAGGAAGATGGCTTAGAAAATAGGTGATATTTGGGTTGCTAAAATAATAGATGCCCAATAGTGAGAAAAAAATTCATACCTAAAACATTTTAAATTATTTTTCCCCTTGTGATGGATTCTCTACTCTTTAGACAGCCTAATTCTGTTTTGTCTATAACTATTGTTATAGAATATAACTTACAACTTCTATGTTACAGACATATAACTGTCTTCAAGGTTTGATCGAAGTCACAGTTTCTGTGTCTCCACCTGCTCTCCATGAACCCTGCCACGACAGGGGTCCTACTGCACATACATTGCCTTTTCCCACTGATGGTTCTCTTATGTTCCTATTTTCTATTTCTGGAAATTATTTCCTCATCCATCTCATTGAAAGTCTTTGTGGAATGACCCATTTATATATAATTCCTGAAGCTTTTATTTTGGGATGAAGCAACTTCTTCCGTTTTGGCATCATACTGTATATAATGTAAAACTTGTTCTTTTTTGGTTAACTTCTTGTCACATGCTATGCTCCCTTTTTCTACACTCAGTTAATAATTATACACCAGTGGGATTTTCTTGTTGTTGTTGTTGTATTCATTTTTTTGATACTGGGTATTGAACGCAGAGGTATTCAACCACTGAGCCACATCCCCATCCCTATTTTGTATTGTATTTAGAGACAGAGTCTCACTGAGTTGCTTAGTGCCTTGCTGTTGCTGAGGCTGACTTTGAACTCCTGATCCTCTTGCCTCAGCCTCCATAGCTGCTGGGATTATAGGTGTGCGCCAAAGTGCCTGGCTACCCAGCAGTTTTATGTAGGCAATCCATTCCCCACAGGAGAAAAGACTCCATGGGGTTTCTCCTCGTGTCCCAGGTACTTGCACATCCAGTAACTGTTTGAATCTGGAGTAGCAGAGAGAAAAGGGTGGGTAGTGGAAGGAGAAGGAGCCACATTTGTTCCCACTTTCCCAGAAAGTCCTACATTAAACTTGTCCAAGGTTCTTGTCCAGTGATGTATTCACCGTGAACTTGCTGTGGTTTCACTAGACCACTGGATCACCTACTGTTTTTGCATTAATAAAAACATAGAAATTATTCCAAATTTTTAAATCAAAATAATATCTTCTTTCTTGATTTTCATGCTTCCGGAAGTAGACATTAAGATGAAAATCTGAATGAATCTGATTTTGGGGGCAGTGATCCAAGGAAGCATGCTGAGGACTGGAGAAACCAGACAGGGAAAGATAAAGGACCAATTAAGAGTATTTATGGAGAAGTGGCTGCTCAGGCAGCTGGGGCAGCTCCTGCAGAGACATAATGGAGAGCATTTTTCAGATTTGAAGTTGGAGCCTAGGCCTCCAGGACTTTTAGCCACCCTGTATGTATAGGCTAAGCTTACACTTGTGATCTGAGAAAACCCCAAACCGAGGAGCACTTTTTATTTACAGTTTTTTTAGATATATTTTCTAAATGATAAATCATTTACATGGTTAAAAAGTAAAAACTATTTATATAAAAAGTATACTCAGAGAAATCTTCTTTCCATATGTGATTCCCCCAACCTATACCCACTCTATAAAGGTAATTTTTTAATTTGTTATATTTTAATGTTTTTTTTTAGCCTTGGGTTTTGTTATGTGTTTTATATATATATATATATATATATATATATATATATATATATATATATATACACACACACACACACTATATATATATATATATAGTATATATACACACATACACACTATATATAATATACATACATATATACTTATATATATACACATGCATATATATATATAAACTTAGGTTAAAGTTATTCATGTTTCTATATGTGTATATATAGTTCATATACGCACACATATATGTTCTAATTTTGCTCCTTTTTTATATCATAAAAGTTAGGATGATATATAAATATCCTCCCTCCCTCTCTCTCTCTCTCTCCCCCCCTCTCCTTTTCACTCAACACTATGTCCTTAAATCTCTTCATTAGCAATTCCCCAAACTCTTCCTTGTTATTACTTTATAGCTTATAGCTTCATATTATTTCATTGTGTGATATATCAGTTTTTCTGCCAGTCTGCCATGGATTCTTATTTAGGCTATATCCAAATATTTATTTCACAATAATGCCAGAAGTAACAATGAGCATATTTTCTCATAATTTTAGGAGAAAATCTTCAAGGTAAAATCCATGAAGTGGCATTGCTCACTCAAAAGGGAAATGCACAGTGGTTTCAGTATTGTATATTCTTACTTCTAGGGTTGTATAATATAGCACTCCTACATCAATATCTGACAGTGTTTATCTCTGTTCTGCCAACAGAGAAGGCTGTCAAACCTGAACCTTTTTGCCTATTTAATCTATGTTGTACTTCTAATTTCTCTTATTTTGGGAATTTCATTTTCTCTACTTGTTTTGGGGATTGGGAAATTTGCATATTTTTTTCTGTAAACATCATTTTTTTTATTTCTTTCTGTTGGAATTTTTTCTGTTCTTTAATTATAAGAGGTTTTTTTAATTAAAGTGATTGAGATTTAGTCTTACATTTGCAATACATATTGCAAATATTTTCTCTATCATTATTCTTTTGGCTTTAGTTTATTTTTAAATTTAGACATGCTAAAGTCTTTCACAACCCTAATTTTACTACATTTATTAATCTTTTATTATATTTGGATTATTAATGATAATTAAAAGGACTTTACAGTTTTTAATTTTTTTTGAATACTTATATGATTTAATTTTTTTTAATTAGATAACTTATTCATTTGGGGTTTATTTCTGATTTTCCCTTCTAAATAGATGTTAGTCTATCTGCATGTGCCTGAATCAGTACTTCACTTTATTATACTTTATTTTTCTTTCTTCTTCGTTTTGCTCTGGTCAGGGATTGAACCCAGGGTGCTTTACCACTTAGCTATATCCCCAGCCTTTTTACTTTTTATTTAGAGACAGGGTGTCACTAAGTTGCTTGGGGCCTTGCTTAGTTTTTGAGGTGGCTTTGAACTTGTGATCCTCAACCTCCTGAGCCCCTGGGATTACAGGAGTGATAGATCACTGTTTTAAACACAGAAATTTCATAGTAAATTAACCTGTAGGTTTAGGAGACTTAGCTCATTTACCCCCACAGCTAAATGAGTTAAAAAAAATCATTACTTCCTTTACCTGTCTCTTATTTTTTACAATTAAGATTTCCTCCCAATTTTAACAAAAAATGTTTAACATGTTATTTTTGCCTATATAGTTTTTCCAAGTATTGTATAATTGTGTATATTTTTATGACTTATACTGATAGCCAAATTGTTTTCAAATATTAAACTTACATAATGGCTATCACAAAATTTTTAAATATTAATTTAAATATCTACCGTAAAAATCAAAAACCTAATTTATTTATTTTTCAAATGTTTAAAAGGTTAAACATTTTCTTCTGTTTCACTGATAATCATTTCTCTTTTTGTGATTTGTTTTGTTTCCTTTTATTTTAGTATTTTTATTAATTCATATGCATGTAAATCCTTCATCAATCATGCTTTCTGCAGTGTTTACCCACTTTATTAATTTTTTAATATTATTTGTATTTTCTGTCTGATATTTCGAGCTTTTAGGTTGAAACCTGTGACTTCACTTTTATTATTTCATTGGTTATTTCTAAAATAGTTTCCCACTCATGGGTTTGATATATATTTATAATTTTAAATGACTACATAATATTTATGCGAAACATAAGAACAATTCTCACTTGCGTAGTGATTTTCTTTCCTAGCCTAATGTGGGTTTTAAGCAATAAATTAGAAGGCAGAATGATTGTCACAGGCAGGCACACTGACAGCTCTAAAAAGTGACATTTCATGAAAGGACAAGAGTCTTCCTAAAATTATCACACAGAAATCCTTAAAATTATAGCAATCTAAGGCCAATGAAGGTGGGAGAAACAAACCTCAGAATGCCCTAAACAAATGTTCAGAAAGCAATTGCAGAGTTATCATGGAAGCACTAAATGATATTCAGAATTCATGAAGAAGAAACAGATAAATACAGAAAATGCATTTAGAGACATTTCCAACTCAGGTAATTAAATATGAAAAACAATTGGTGCTTAGAGGCATAAAATTCTTAGCTAACCAGGAAAATTGACGGTGAAGAATGACTTGTTCCTAGGGGTTTTCCATTTAGATGACATTTTATGAAAATTATTTGTTACCTGTTTTATATGGCTTCCTGGATGATAAATTCCTTGGGAATAATAATCATGATTTATTCCTCGACTCCTCTGTAGTGCCACATATTAATAGGTATTGAAGGCCCGCTGAGTGCTGTTGCTCTGTATATTTACTTGAACTCACTATCCCACTTTCCAAGGAAGGAAACAAAGGCTCAGAGAAGTAAAGCTCCTTCGTCAAGGCTGAATATGAACCCAGGGCAGTCTGGCTCCCACCTCGCTAACCCCCTCCTCGTGCTACCTGGAATAGCTTAGCTTGCTGCCAAGTAAATCAGCAAATAAACAACCTAGTACTAATTCTTATCAGGGAGAGCTTGGGAGTGGATGAGATAGTGTTTATAAAGAGGCAAGTTTTGTAGACAAAAAAAAAAATGATATCTCAATGAAATTATAAAGTCCATTTACTTAATTACTTTTCTCAGACCACCTGAGGCAGCCCAGAGCTTAAAAGAGCAGCAACTTGAATTGGTCGCTGTGGCGCATGCCTGTAGTCCCAGAGGCTCTGGAGGCTGAGGCAGGAGGATCCTGAGTTCAAAGCCAGCCTCAATTGAAAGGAAGGTGTTAAGCAACTCAGTGAGACCCTGTCTCTACATAAGATACAAAATAGACTGAGGATGTGGGTCAGTGGTTGAGTGCCCCTGAGTTCAAGCACTGATATCAAAAAAATAAAAAGGCAAAAAAGCAGTAACTTGATTCTTCTAGGATCTAAATGTATTTATTTCTGGAGGAAATAAAATCTGTATTAAGGCACAGTATCTCATGTCATGTGGTTCTTCACCTTTCCCTGCACTGAATTTGTTACTGGAACTGAGTACCTCTTAGCATTGCTGATTATAAAAATGCAAGCAAGAGAAAGCCCTTTATCTATCTTTGAAACCCTCCCTGTCCGTGGTTTTGTTGTCGTATATTATACTACATATTTTTCAAATTCCATCTTGCAAAATTTTTCAAATTCCATCTTTTTTTAAATTTTTATTGTTGGTTGTTCAAAATATTACATAGTTCTTGACATATCATATTTCACACTTGAATCAAATTCCATCTTGCAAAAATATTTTTGTGGACATGATGATTTTTGAAAGACACTTTTATAATTGTTCTATGCATTTAATTATTACTCACTCCACCATTTTTTAACCTCAGGGAGGATTTATAAACATACTTGCCTAGTGAAATGAAGCTGCTCACATACCTTTCCTTTGTTACTTGATTAATTGTTGCTTCAAAAACATTTGGGCCCATTTCTCAACATTAAGTTGGCTACTCAAAACAAATAGTATATATAAAATAGTTTTTAATTTATACATTTAGTGTAGGAAAGTATATAAAATTTATGTGGTTTTGTGATGCAAAGGATGAATAAGTCAGTGGGGACTTTTCAAATGCCCCATAAATCTGAGTGTTCAAGTGATAGGGGAGAAATATAAAATATGAGAGATATTGGTAGACTTCTTAGATTATAATACCATTGTCTCAGGGAATATGGCAAATGCCAAATCTGAACTAAATTTTCTATCTCTTTTGGTTTCATATAAATTGGAAGACTCCTTAATGAAGGGAATGGGCATAGGAAATATTCCCTCTGAAAACTCTGATTATGTTGCTCATTCCTCAAGAATGCCTAACATAGTGCAAAGAACTCAGTGGGTACTTGATCAATTATAACATTTACAAATATGAACAAGATTTAGGGGAAGAAATTTTCCTAAATATCTTTCCATATTCTGCTTTCCAATTTATGCTAGCATAAGCCATTGTCTTTTCTTCTACCTATAATGCATTGAACCTTTATCCGGCCACCACCGTGCTGTGATGAATTCAGAGGCAGAAAGTTTTGAGGATGCAGACATGAATTACCATTCATTGGCCTTACTGGGTGAATGTATACAAAAGAACAATTTTTGGAAAAGTGAATGATTTGGCCACCTTTTGGAGAGAATACTGAGTGTACTTAAGAAACATTGAAATCCATGAGAGTAACTCAAGTAGAGAGTGTGTTGGCAAAGCAGGAAAGAGATTAATAGGGGATGTGAAGGCAGAGAAGTTGACTAAGGAAAACAGGGCTGGTTTCCTATGAAATACGTTTTATTTCATATGCACGGAGGAAGCAATTAAAGTTTTGGGACAGGGCAGTGACATAATCAGACTTTGGTAAATCAGAGAATGGGTTGGAAGGCTGAGCCTCATTAGACAGTGGATCATATGCTCCTAAATGGTCTTCTCTTCAAGTCCTTCAACAGTGGCTGCAGTACACTGACTCTCAAAATGACATGGCGCTTCATTCATAAGTAAAAATACTGTTAGTTCATTTTATCTACCAATACTGTGTTAATCGACACCCTGTCCAACACTAACCTTTGAAAACTTCTCGTATTGTTGAGACAAGGCTTTGAAAATCACTCAGTACCCAAGAGGTCTGTCAGGTGAATGGAAGTGACTCAATGCTACCAGACAGTCCTTAGGATGACTTGAAATGGTAACTATACAGATTATGTGTGTAACCTCCACTCCTTTTTTACTACATCCATCCAGACATATATATCCACCACCCTCTAGTTCACCCCTTCCTATTTTTATTCCCGTGGCAGTACAGGCAGCCCTCCACATGGAAACCTTGTGACAACACATAACATTGTCATGGCACGTAATCCCCTGACTGCTTGCTATTCCTTGTGACTCTTCCAGCCTTTGAGTCACATCTTGTCTCCTTGAGCATCTCTACCTGGTGTTGGTGCTAATGCAGTAAGTGTTCAGTTAGTTAAAACTACTCTTGATGTTCATTTCAAAACTAGCCACTTTAAAATTCTGTTAGGAGCATGCCCATGTTCTTCCTGAATCTGGCAGCAAACTTGACAGGAACTACCTCGGTAGAGACAGTTCTATGCATTTAAGAAGCCAATATAGTTATCCTTTACTATTGACAACCAAGAGCACTGTCAAAGTTAATGACAAGCTGTTATGTTAGAAAGAAATGGTTTCTATCAGAATGTCAGTGGAAACGCTAAAGCTATCAAGTTATTAAGTGTTCATTCTTTAAATCATTGAAGAGCTTCATGCCTGTCTTATAGAATTTCTGAGAAGTTTAAAGAAAACAGGAAATGGTGTGTATCTCAGTGTATAACAGTGTTGGTATACAAGTGAGTTTTCTTGTGGGCTCTAGAAAAGTAATATTTGTATTAACTGCTCTGGTAAACTTTCAATTAAATTTCATAATATCAGTAGAAAATTGCTAGACCATTTGTTTTACTAGCTCCTAAATATACACTAAGCCTGGGGAGGAAAACAATGGTACTTAATTGAATTTTAATTTATTCGAGACCATTGTGAAGATATATTTTAAATGAGCACATTAATAAGTAAGCAAAATCCCCAAATTTATTACAGTCCAACCACGTATCCCAGAGTTCTTTAGTTTTTTTTTTGTTGTTGTTTGTTTGTTTTTCTAGTTTTGATTTTTGAGTCAGGTAATAAACTCAGTTAATTAAACATCAAATAGCAAATACTTAACTTGCTACAACTCATTTACACAACACACAAAACAATTTGAATTGCTAGCATCAGTATTGGTGTTGGTGGTACGTATAGTTTTAACAGAAGTGACATAGCGGTGATCACAGAGACCCGACAACATGTTGCTGGTGCTTACCCTACTCTTTTTCTACCACCACCATTTACTAACACCCTTGTTTGATTAGGCACTGTTCTGGATACAACATAGACATCATCTGTAAATATCACAGCAGTCTAACTAGGATGATGGTGTTATCTGAACTTTTAAAAAATGTAGACTGATACTAAAGAACCTGAGAAGTGTATTTAATGTCTGAAAGTTCATAACTGGTAAACCCAGGATTTGAACTCAGATACCTGGCTCTAAAACTCCTGCCCATTTTACTATAATGTGCAGACATGTCATTCTGCCTTGACTTATTGACATGATATAAATAGCTGTACAGTGACATGATGTTTTCCCTCCTTTTGGCCAGTTTAGAGATGTGTGGCTCTATAATCCTTCATTCTGTCCTGTCTTGACTTTCCCCCCTGTTTATTCACATGATTAGTCCTTTTGATATTCTTTCTGCCTGATGTGAGTATGTAAATAGCCTTTTGGTCACATGACCTCATTCCAGATGGACTAGTCATTTGGCTCTTTGGTGGCTGATGCACTTCCAGGTGGCTCTGCCAGTCTTTGACAGGGTAGATTGGTATCCCATGTATTTAGATAATGTTAGCTATTCACTACTGAGAACAAAGCCCATATAGGAATGGAGATCGCATTCTTTTCTCTGGTAGTAAGAAAGGTCTCTGCTATTTATGGATGCTTACTGTGTGTCTAACACTTTCCCCTGTGTACTCCAGTTTTACCATAACACTGAAACAAAAATAATATGTTGAGTAACTTAAATTTTCTTTTGAGGAGAACAGAATTGAGGACTGCATGTGACTCTCAGCTTTTTCATTTTAAAAGGTGACTTGCAGTTATAGCTGCAACCATACATGCCCCAGAGCACCTCCTCACTGTTAGCCATGAGTCTCAGAGTGTAACTCAGTTTTATGTATGATTTATTCAGAGTATGATTAGGGTCACTCTTCTGGAGGAGAGAGACACAAGCATTTCTTAAAGAAATACAAATGTTGGTATCATAGCCAGCTCCATTAGCATAAATGAAACTTTTCTTAATGGTACTAAACTTCAGTTGTTCCTTTCCTTTTCTCAATTCATAATGCTATAAATATGCTAAGACCACCCGGTTGGGTTGAGTCAGTAATTGTTCTGTAGATGTTGCATGAGGGTATGGGGGTCTTTTCAGATCTAGTGAACTTTAGGAAGCCAGCGATTTCTTTATTCTGCTAAGGTAGTGAGCTGGATTCTCAGTAAACATTCTTCCTAGGATCTACTGAGCTCATTCATAGTATGTGATATTTCCCTCACTGTGATACAATATAGTGAGAAAGTAGATTTTGGAAATACTGATATTTCCAAAGGCCCATTAGCTGGGCCACTGATCACAAAATAATTCAAATTTGGAACTTATTTGAGCACTGTGGGTAAATGCTACTGGCATGATTGGCCCTTTGAAGTAGGGATATTTTCAAACGTAGCTGAAATGATCATTTGCTATCTATCTAGTCTAAGAAATTCTATTCTTTATATCTTTCCAAATTCCAAAATGGCTTAAAAGAAACAGAAAATACAAAACAACTCAGCAACACTTTGTTCCCTTACCTTAAGGGTAAATAGTGGGAAAATGTCATAATTACCCAAATTTTACACTTAGTCAGCCAAAGATAATTGTATAATTTGAAACGATTTGAAGACATAGAATTGAAAATGTTATTTTGGGGGTTGTTAGCATCTTTAAAGAAGCATGTTAAATTTCTGAGTGGAATTGTCACCTTTTATATGTAAAAATAGTTAGCAACAAG
This sequence comes from Marmota marmota marmota, assembly GCF_001458135.2. Lineage (NCBI taxonomy): Eukaryota > Metazoa > Chordata > Mammalia > Rodentia > Sciuridae > Marmota > Marmota marmota. The sequence goes on along the minus strand of NW_026000119.1, from coordinate 734,791 downwards.
AGTCCCTTTAGCTTACAAATAAATAAATCCTGTATAGATGAGTTGGTAGGAAGAAAGGTTATTTTCTCCCTTATGGAGAAAAATTACTTGATAAGAAAAATGAGATAAAATATTAAAAGAATAGTTTCTATTGTCTTGTTTCAATAGAATTAAAATTTTATTGAAAACAGCTATATTTATAAACATATTTCTTCCTGACTCTAGCATTTATACTCTTGTCTTGAATGTATAGCCATGAGATTGGTCATTACATGGGTCAGTCATTTTCTGTAGGAGTGGTGTGAACAACCCAGTTCTGTGTCCATGATTCACATTATATCCAGCCAGTCTTGTGAAGAATGGATAATTAATCAGTAATTACAGGTTCATTTGAGAATAGCAGTGTCTTCTACATTAGGCAAATCTTGCACTGTTTGACTCCACCATGTCAGAGAACTTTGCTACAGAATTCTGATCATCTCCATTCTGGACCATTGAATAAAAGACTTAATATAGGGTTCTATTTTGGCCAAATTTCTCAGGTGCTCTTAAGCATTTGATTGATATATATATATATATATATATATATATATATATATATATCATTATATATATATATAATTTTATATATATTATAAATTATATATATATATAATTTTATTTTATTTTTGGTACTGGGGATTGAACTCAGGAATAGTCAACCGCTGAGCCACATCCCCAGTCCTATTTTGTATTTTATTTAGAGACAGGGTCTCACTGAATTGCTAAGTACCTCACCATTGCTGAGGCTGGCTTTGAACTCACTATCCTCCTGCCTCAGCCACCAGAGCTGCTGGGATTACAGGCATGCGCCACTGCTGCCTGGTAGTTATTTCTCTTTAATGTTGCTACTACTTTTAGTCTACAAATAGTAAATGCTGAATACATTCTGTATAGAATTTTAACCATTAATGGATAAGAGTTTTGTTAAATTTTCTTTTCTTTCTCTCTCTCTGTTTTTTTTTCTTTTGGTACCAGGGATTGAACTCAGGGCACTCTACCACTGAGCCACATCTCTAGTCCTTTTCAATTTTTATTCTGAGACAAAGTCTTGCTGAGTTGTTTAGGGCCTTGGTAAATTGCTGAGGCTGGCCTCAAACTTATGATCCTCTTGCCTCACCCTCCCAAGTTGCTGGTATTACAGGTGTGTGCCAATATGCCCAGCTAAGATTAGTTAAGTTTAATCCCAGAACTGTGAGATTAATAAAAATAATAACTATCACATATTGAACATCTGAACATATAATGCTGAACAATGGCCATTCAAGATCTTTACTTCTCCACAGCCCTGTGGATTGGGTGATATTATCATTCCCATTTTACATTTGGGGAGACAAGTGAATTGGATAAGAGTATTCAGTATAACAGTAAGAAATGGAGTTAGGATTTAAATCCAGATATGATTTAGTCCAAAGCCTATACTGAATCACTGTTATAACAGAATAACCACTAGTTAATTTATGAATCTGTAGCCATGTGCAGGTCTAGTTCTAGTTCATATGGCTTCTTCATGCAAAGTACTACAGGGATCATCATCCTTCAGAAAGATGCAGGCCATGCTTGGCAGGAACAGAGCACTGGGTAGCCTTTTACTCTTCCCTCTTGGTCCATCAGATGCCCCTGTACAGTGAAACCCATATTACTATAAGGGTTCCCTAGCTGATGCTTTTTGTGTGCAAAGTCTAGGGTGCTGTAAGGTAATCCTAAATCTTATAAGCATATAAAATATGTTAAACATCAGGCTAAAATCCAGTAAATATGACAGGGAAGAAGTGAGAGGAAAACTTGAAGATCAATTACTGATCATCCCAATCTATTGATTTATTTGTGCTGCCTTTGGGGTTCTTGTGAGATGGGGTGGCCCTGCACTTTATTCTGTGATGGAGGATAGCTATACGATCCCTCAACCTTTAGCCAGAGTCCAGCATAGTTTGACTTGGTTTCATCCACATTTACTTTGTATCCACAGTTTTATTAATGTCCAAAGTGCATCTTTGTTCCAATATGCAGGAATGTTTAAAAAATATCCAAACTGGACTTTTTCCACCTAGCTATATTTGTTAATAGTTTCCCATGCCCATGTATTATAAATACTGATTTTTTTTGCTATAGTCCATTTTAATGGCATCCATTATACATTTGTATCCTTTTCACTTTGACTAGCTCAACTTTATAAACCTTACTGTATTTGATTCAAGCTTCCTTTTTGTTTTATTTATTTTCTTCACTAAAGTTTTCTCAGTAAACCAAAATTTTTAATCATTCCATTAAAAAAAAATCATTTTGGCAGACACAATTGCAATCTTAAAAAGAGAGAGCGAGAAAAGAAAAACAGTCATCCTGGAAAGCCATCAATTTCTTGGACAAAAATGATAGGCCAATCTTGAGAACTTTCTGCTTTGTGAGTCAAGGATGTTTATCAATAAGTGATGCCAATTACTACATGCTTGCTGCGTGTCTGCATCTGCTGTGGCCTGTAAGGCTGGATGTTGCCTGCACTATGAGCCATGCCTGGAGTTTTTTTGGAGGGTTGTAGTGGATGTTCCCTGTGTTGTTATGTTCTTAGAAGGTCACTCTTTTATTTTCTCTCATTCGTTATGTTAGAAAAATGGAATCAGGATTTTACAGGGGCCTTTATACTCCCCCAGAGGCTTGTTATCAGGAGTATATGCTTTTAAGCCTTTTGTTCCATTTCCCTCCTTTGAAGTAGAGATTATGCACTTAATGAATTCAGAGATTGTTCGCCCACCTGCATTGATGAACACTAGCTCAACTGGACAGAGCATGAAATATGTTTTAAAGATTTTTTTTACACATCTTCGCATAGCTTTCTTAAAATCAAACTATGAGATAAGAAGTAGCTGCCTTAATGATTTTAATTGCTAGATACTAATGGTATGGTGCCTATTTTTTGTTGATGTTTTTTGTTTTGGTACCAAGGATTGAACCCAGAGGTACTCAACCACTCAGCCACATCGCACAAAGCCTTTTTTTCTTTTCTTTTTACATTTTGAGTCAGGGTCTCACTAAGTTGCTTAGGGCCTTGGTAAGTTGTAAAGGCTGGCTCTGGATTGGAGATCTTCCTGTCTCAGTCTCACAAAGCTGCTGGAATTATAGGCATGCCTCACCACCCCCAGCTGATGCCTGTTTTGAAGTCACTGTTGGAGACTACTGGGGTTCTGCCTGTATTAAGAAAAAAAAATAACAATTTACAGGATCATTTCCTCAATTTATATAATGACAAATAGTTGTTACTGTTTATGGAACTCACTTTTATCTCATTTCTTTCTTGTGGGTAGAATTCTTTTTAAAAATTTTTTAAAATTTATATATGACAGCAGAAATGCATTACAATTCTTATTACACATATAGAGCACAATTTTTCATATCTCTGGTTGTATACAAAGTATATTCACACCAATATGTATCTTCATACATGTATTTTGGATAATAATGTCCATCACATTCCACCATCATTTCTAATCTCCTACCCCCCACCTTCCACTTTCACCCCTCTGCCCCATCTGGAGTTCATCTATTCCTCTCCTTCTCCCCCTCTGTACCCCACTATGAATCAGCCTCCAGAACTGTCCCTTCCGAACAGCAGACAATAGGATTCTTTTTAAAAAATTTTATTTATTCTAATTTGTTATATATGACTGCAAATTTATATATTTGCAATCAGTCTAATTGATATATTGCAGTCTAATTTATATATTCTAATTTGTTATACATGACTGCAAAATGCAATTCAATTCATATTATAATATAAAGCACATGATTGTAAACAAAGTAGAGTTACATCATTCATGTCTTCCTACATGTACTTAGAGTAATGTTGTTCATCTCATTCCACTGTCTTTCCTACCCCCATGCACCCTCTTTTCCCCTCTCTCCTCTTTGCCCTATCTAAAGTTCCTCTATTCCTCCCATGCTCCCCCCACATCCCCATTATGAATTAGCATCTTTATATCAGAGAAAACATTCAGCATTTGGCTTTTTGGGATTGGCTAACTTCACTTAGCATTATCTTCTCTAACTCCATCCATTTACCTGCAAATGCCATGACTTTATTCTCTTTTATTGCTGAGTAATACTCCATTGTGTATATGTCACATTTTCTTTATCCATTCATCTACTGAAGGGCATCTAGGTTGGTTCCACAATTTAGCTATTGTGAATTGTGCTGCTATAAACATTGATGTGACTGTGTCCCTGTAGTATACTGTTTTTAAGTCCTTTGATTATAGACCAAGGAGTGGGATAGCTAGGTTAAATGGTTGTTCCATTCCCAGTTTTTCAAGGAATCTTCGAACTGCTTTCCATATTGGCTGCACCAATTTGCAGTCCCATCAGCAATGTATGAGTATGACTTTTTCCTTGTGGGTAGGATTCTATTAGGGATTGCTTTGGATAAGTTACTGAATTATGAAAGCAAATGCAATTTCAATTGTTGAACACTTAAGTATCAGTATTAACTATATGAATTGCTTATGGAGAATATATATGTGAGAAAAATGTCACATCATTTTTAAAGATAAAGTGTTCAGCTTTTTAAAAATTAGATAGAGACCCACTATATTCTATCAGTATTTTACTTTTAGGACTATTATACCTGACCTGTACATTTATTATATAACTTATTTCATAGGAGCTCTGACAGTAATTATTTTGTATTTTAATTAAACTTTACTTACTGCTTTTCCTATTAAGAGTTAGAAATATTTTGTATGCTTGTTTCTTTCCTGGAACATGGATGGATCACTGGAAAGTTTATAGGCACTTAAAAATCCAGAGAAATATGTAATAAAAATATTAAGTTGCATAATTTTAAAAGAGAAAACACTTGACTTCTAAGGCAATATGTTATTTATAGTTCAATGTAATCTAGAATAAACTTAATTTTGTATTTCTTATATTCAACATAGTGTCAAGATATTTTTCATTACTTATCTGTTTATAAGCTTCTTTTATATTTTTATTTGGTCATCATACCTGTTTTAGACATCATTATGTATAAAACACAGGCAAAGTACAGGGTATTATGATAAACAGCATATGTCCTATATCAGAAGGTAAGATATGCATATTAATAATTGAAAGGCAAATCTAATTTAGGAAGAGGGGTATTGGGGATTGAATCCAGGGATGCTCAACCATTGAGCCACATCCCCAGCCTGTTTTTATTTATTTTTTATTTTGAAACAGAGTCTCAATAAGTTGCTTAGGGCCTCTCTAAGTTGCTGAGGCTGGCTTTAAACTTCTGATCCTCCTGCCTTGGCCTCCTGTGTTGCTGGAAGTACAGCTGTACGCCACATACTCAGCTTCAAAATCTAAAGTTTTGAGCCACAGAACTGTAGAAAAAAGAGCTGTAGAAATTTAGGTCCAGTGAGGACACTTCCAACTTTGGGGAGGTCGTCTTCTCCCATTGCCAATCATCTTCAGAAACTTTTATTTTACATATGGATTTTTTTTTAACCTCAGTGTGTTGAGCTATTTCATGTATCTCTTCTGCTTGTATACCTTAGTTTTCTTGTACTCGTCCATTCAAAGCCAACCTAATGCTTTTGTTTGTATATTCCTTCTCATCCTGTTTCATGGTCATCACTTTGAACATAGAAATACTCTCACTTGCCAAGTATTTTGTTTTCTTCCACATCTTAAATAACTCTTAAAATTTCATCTCATGCAGAGTCTTCTGCTATGATCACAGAAGTAGATATGGATTTTCTATTCAACATTGACAATGGAAACCCAATTTCTTCCCCTGATTTCCTAAGATAAATGCCCAATAAGTTTGTGTAGTTACCTTTTATGTGCCAGCAACCTAATTGAATCTGGAATTTGTTTCTCAAACATTTGTAAAGGACACAATCCTATACATAACAGACCACAATATCACAGAGTCAGTTCTATAATAGTACACTATGTTTAAGGAGCATTGTTAAGATGAGGAATAAAACATCACTTTTGAGGGAGATGATGGGAAGGACCACACCAGAAAGGAAGGAGAGGGAGTCACTAAAGATAGGGATTAGTGCATGCAAAGACAGGGAATTCTGGAAAGACATGTTGATTTGGGTCAGATTGTGGAAGACCCTTATTCCATACCATGGCAACACAAGATGATACCTATAAAGAGCTTAATACAGGGCTTTATACACATAAGACAAGGAAAGATATTAGTTACTATACTAGTCAACTCTTTTTCACTGTGACCAAAATATCTGACAAGTACAACTTAGAGAAGGAAAAGCCTATTTTGTTGGTGTTAGAGGTTTGGTTCATGGTTGGTTGACTCCATTGCCCTGGGCCAGAGATGAGGCAGAACAGAAGGAAGGAAGGGCATAGTGGAGGAAAGCTGCTGAGCTCCTGGTGGCCAGGAAGCAGAGAGAGGTAAGGAATCACAGGGAAGAGCATCCCAACCAGGGCACGACTCAGTGACCCATCTCCTCCAGCTACTCCTCACCTGCCTTCACTTACTACCCAGTCAACCCACTCAAATTTGTACAGACCAATTAGTTACAGCTATCATACCCCAATCATTTTACCTCTGAACATTCCTGGATTAGCACAGGAGCTTTTAGGGTACACCTCTTACCCAAACTGTAACAGTTACTATTGCTAAAAATATTTTTGCCCATTTTTAGTCATAAGAACCCAGTAAGAAATCAGGAGCCATTTTTTTTAAGAAGAGAAATTACTAAGTAGATATGTCCAGAAAACAATGATTCTGATATCAGTTTAGAATATAGTTTGGAGGGGAAAAGATTTGGGGGACAGAAGATCAGTTGGCTTATTTAACAACAACGTAGGCAAAATGAAGATAGGCTTTGATGGCATGGGTATGAAATTAACTTTTCTGTATCATTTTCCAAATAGATAAATATTAGGATCATAATAGCATCAAATTCATCAAATTTACATGAGAATTAAGTGAGTCAACAGTTTCAAAGTTTTCTAATAGTTCCTTGCACTAGAAAATAATATATGTGTGTTAAATAAAATTCAAGTGTGAATATGGCTGTTCTGACTTTTGCATATGCCTGAGTCCTGGATTGTTGTAAATGGATATGAGCTGTAATGTCACATCCTCTGCACAGGCAGTAACAAAGAACTGTACATTTTGATTGATTATAATTATGTTATTGAAACTTTTCTACTATCAAAGACAGAGATGAATCTTGGTGTCTGAGTAAAATATGTAAAATACTTTGACATAAATCCAGTTATAGCTTTTGGCAAGTACCGTGAGATACAAAATTTTGTGGCATGTTTCTCCTAAAGCATGAGTTTAGAATTTTGCTTAATTTTGGACAAGAGACTTGTTTGACTTGGTCTAATATTCTGACATTAGGTGAAAGATTATTGCTGGTAAGAATAAAATATTGTTGAAAACTGCCAGAGGACCTACTGAAGTTCATTTGGCCTGAAATATATTGGGACAGTCTTTCTTTGGCTTTTCATCACCATTTAGATATGTCAATCAGGGATTCTGAATCTCAGCACTATTGACATGTTGTTATTATTGATACATTATTATTGATACATTATCAGAATTTGTTTGTGAGGGGCTGATCTGTGCATAGTAGCATATTTAGGAACACTTCTGGCCTATATTCACTAATTGCCAGTATAACTTCCCTTCCCAGTGTGACAACCCAAAACAACTCTGTACATCGCAAAATGTCCCCAGTGGGTAGAAAAAGGAGGCAAATTCACCTCCAGTAAAAATAATTGAAAATTACTGTTTTAAATTATGAACAACAGATACTAGAAAGGTGTAATATTCCTGAATCATACATCCAAAATATAAATTTGCTTGTGGTTTAGCTCAACAATTTCAATTTTTTGCTTACCTTCATCTGGCAACAATTTATCTCTTGGGGAGTATGCTTAATTTTTTTTTGAAATAATTTTACCAACTTTTCAATATTTTACGTATCTCATTGAGAAGGTTTCTGCCCCCGCCCCCAAATGCCCTGATGTACCACTTGGTCCGCTATGAGACTGATTTCTTCATTTCTATATTCAACATTATGAATTTTGTGCCAAACAAAACCCTCTCGCTTTTTATTTGAGGGGTGATTAATATAAGTCTATTTATTCCTAAAGAAGGTACTAGAGTGTCATTCAATTAACATTTGTTGAATGTACATATGCGTGAAAAAAAATAGACCCGATTCTCAGGTCCATTGTGAAAGAACTATCTTCTAATTCTTTTTCAAAAGGGATTTGCTTCTTAAATATTTTTTTAAAAGGGAATTGCCATATACTTCTCTAGGCCTGGCCAACAAGTGAGCATTTCCAATCTTCTTTTCATTTTTATTAAAATGCAGCGGTGAGGCTGGGGACTTGTGAGTAATAAAAGAGCATAAGATAAATGTGTGCTTCGTTTTCCAGATGAATGAGAATTGTGATAAACTGTTCATTCATCTTCATGGTGTGATGCTTCCTCATGATGAGACCTGCTAGATGTTTTCCTGGAAAGTCACACTGTGATATTTAGCATTTATAAGACTATTTACTTCACCTCTTTTACTAGATCAGATGGCTTATCACTTTGGAGGTCCCAAAGAATAAAAGGCATATTTGCTATACATTTTTAATACTTTCAGTTTTAGGACAAATGTACTTGGAATAATATCTCTGAACTATTATTTTCCAATAAACACCCCAAAACATTATTGAAAAAATGTTGAAATACTTAATCCTTGTTTTCCAAATTGTCTCATAGGTAATATTTCAGTCCCCCAAAGAATTTATAAGCACTATAAAACTAGAAATTATGTTCTATATTTTTTGGAGATTCTGGGGATTGAATCCAGAGCCTCACACATTCTAGGCAAGTGCTACATGTAGCACCGAATTCTATCCCCAGCCCTTATGTTGTTTTTTTGTTTTGTTTTGTGTTAGTTTTTATTGTATGTTTGTTTGTTTTTTAAATTTCCTAGTTTGTGAGTAAAGTAAGGAGTCTCTTGGACAATCTAGATTCTCTTTGTGAAAGTGTTGTTTTATGTATTTATTATACAAGGATTCCTAGGAAATTTATTCTGAAAACTGAGATAAAGAATAGGTACCTGTCACATTTTGTCCAAAGAAATAATTAGTGGGTAAATGAATGTTAAATTAAATCAAATTTATTTATGCACAAAATATGCAAAGACTATTTTCCGTAATCAGTAATCAAAGTCATATGGGGGTATTAGGAGCTATTCTTATGCAATTTGGTATTGTTCAGTAATTTTCTAGAAGCACAAATTATATGGGCCAGCTGATTGATAATCCTTTCTGTGTAAAATTTTGTCACTTTTTCTTATGGAATAGGAGTTCAGCATATCTATGAATCTTTATGTGTCAACGTTTTGAACACAGCTCATGAATTTAGCAGCTAGAGGGTCAAGGGTATAGAACTATGAGAAAGATGAAGTGATGATTTCAGCAAACGATAGGTACACCACATTGCTGGAGAGGACAACATTGGTGCTGAGATTCACTGCTGGTGTATTTTGCTCACAGCTCTGTCCACAACACTGACCACAGCATCTGGAGCATAGGAAACCATTAATGGATATTTGTTAGTTAATGAATAGATAATATAGAATATGTGAGTTATCTCAACATAGGACTTTGACTGACATGGATGGGAGTGCTAGAGAGTTGGGGAGTGTATTACTCTTCAAAAGTGATTTTCCAGGGATAATAGTCTTAATTTTCAGTTTCTCCAAACTATTTTGGCTTTAGGTTGATCATTAAGGAAAACAGAAACATTTCAATAGCTAGTGTTCTATGGACTTGCAGCTTATTTATGTTTTATTAAATCATTAATATTAGTATCTCAGTGATCTTTGTTTTAAATACAAAGTAGCAACAGCATTGAGTTATTTTTGTGTTCTCATAAAACACTTATTCAAGTAAATGAAATTGTAACAACATTGCTTATACATGCTAAAAGGTACGAGTCCTGGGACTTCTTCCCTAGGCTTCTTATTTCAAAGTTCATTTATTTTTCCAAGTCTGTTATTTCAGTGATGAATTCCCAGGGCTGTTTTTGTACTTAGCATCTATTAACTGTACAATCCAAGTATTGCAGGGCTCCTCATACAGTCTATATAGTAAAATTGAAGGTCAGATAATACGAGTAATATAAAATGATAAAATATAAAAATACAACTATTCATCAAGTTATAATAGCAACTAAGTCATTCATGGTGATCATAGAGATAATGGATGCCATTGTTCTCTAGAATTAAGTTTTAAATCATAATTTGAAATAAACTGTGATTAAAAAGTGTAGAAGTAAGTAGTGGCACATTTCATTGTTTACTGTTACTTCTCTTTGTGAGTGATAGTGTTTCACTCAGGGTCCTGGGATGAAAATAGAAGTCACCCTACATAGCTCAAAGGAAGAGAGTTAAGGTACAGATACCTTGTCAGGGCAGAGGAGGCAAAGAATGATCCTAGGAGAGTGAGAAATATGGATGGCAAATGGAGAATAATTAACACAAATAACTCACACTGAGGATTGTTTCATCAACTTCTGAATATGATCTCTGTCTCTGGCTGTAATTATGTCTCTGTCTATGTAATTCTCTTTAGTTAAGGAAAGTAAGGTTGGTATTATAAAACCACTATTTTTTCCACCATTTGACCTTGCAGAATTTAGCTTCACCATGTAAGACAAATATAACATTTAATATCAACTATAATAAGCTTTGTGATCTTTGAAAGAAGGAAATATAAGAGCTGTGGTCATACCATGAAGGTTTGAGCATCAGTTTGCATTTGATAACAATCATTCCAGTCAACTTTGTGTTTTCCACACATATCCTGCAATTTCATGACCTTGCTGCATGAAAACTGTGCTATGACTGTTCAGATCCTGTTGCTGCTAGGAAGCTGCAACAAATCCTTGGTGTAGAATGCTATTTTTACATTGTCCGTGGCTTTTTGTCAGTGATGGAAAACTTCTGAGTGTCTGAGTTCATTCCATTCACTGATCAGTGGCAGCTCTCAATAGGCAAAAGCCAATTCTGTTGACGAACTGTGCTGACTTGGGAGAGGAAATCTCTCTACTAAGACTATGTGGTGACACCAGAACAAAGTCACCTTCAAGACAGGCTGTGTTTTGCTTTCAATGTATAAAAAGTTATCAAAGCCTAAATAAAATGTTCTTGAAGACACTGAGATAAAATATATATTAGACGTATTTAGTGGAGAGTTGAAAAATGCAAGTGACTATTCTATGTGCAGTTTTGTAGAATTAATTAAAATCTCCATACAGATGTCAAGTACCATCTTGAAATTGGGATGCTTTTATCCTTTTTTTATTGATATGTTTTAAAACATTTCTAGTTTTAAAGCTACTAAATTGCTCTGGTGAAAATGCATCCAATATTTTCCCTAATGTTTTTCTTTATTTTTACTTTTGACCTTAAATTTGCATTATTCTATAAGTTAAGTTATAATCTTAATAGTCTATTTGATATCCATTCATCCATGGAAGTCAGAACAAAAATAGTCTCTAAAATTAATGCTTTCATGTTTCACACCTTTAGAAATGGAGATTTTAGAGCTTAATTAACTTTATAGGATAATAATTCTGCATGATTTATGGTATAAAGAGAGAAATATTCCTCTTAATAACTTGTATTTTGAGAACTGTTTATATCATCTGATATACATCTCTCAGCCTCTGTCTTGGTTGTCAAATACAAAAGTTTTTAAAAGATGGTATTGGCAGTATTTGTTTTGTTGTGGACATAACTCATTAAAAACTCTTAGAAACATTTTAACTGATTTAAGTTTTTTTTCCCTAAGGGGCTAGATAACTCCAGAAACATTATAACTTTGATTAAGACACTTGTCCCCAGTACAACACGGAGCTTGACTGAATCAAGTCTCAGTGATAAAGGGTTGAGAAATGTGTATGTCCTACATGAAGAAATGAGTGAGGAGGATGATCTTATGCAGATAGAACTCTTCAAGGGATGTTTGTGAAGCAGTTAACTCTAGAATGAAGGTTAGAGCAGGAGAGATGTCCCCCTAAACATAAGATTGAAAACATTATAAAAAAGGTAAATTTTGGATAACTTTGAAAAGACACCAGAGAAAAGAAAAAAGGTAAGGATTTTTTTTAGTGTCTTCTATTAATTTGGAATTTGATATACCTGTTAGATCTAAGTTTTACCATAATGGGCAAGAGTTGTAGGGTTGTAGTAACATCTTTAACAATGCAGAGGTGACCATGTTGGAATTCTCCTACAGGTCTGTTTGCTAGATGACCACATCGCCTCTAGTCGCCTTCCCTAGCAGAAGGGTTGTGGTTAGGGATAATAGAAGGAGTCCATGTGGTGACAGATTTACCTAGTGACACTAGAGACTGTTGGCCTATTATTTTGCAGAGGATGCAACTGGAGAACATTAAGCAGGATGGAGATATGTGTGGGTCAGAAGAAGGATGGTAAGGGAAAATGGTAAAGAGTCTTAGAAGCTAGGATCTGCTGAATGAAATAGAGTGTAGCAATTGTCCCCTATATTGTCCTAATTCTTACCAATTCATAAGATTATTTATAGAAAGCCTCCAGTTGCCAATTTCAGAGACATGCTCCATCAGCAGGCCCATTCCTTGTGCTTCTGTAACCTAATAAAAGTCAATAGCAGTGGACTAAGAGCAGTCATTGAAGGTGAGTACACATGGGTGTTCGCTCACCCTCTAATCCAAAACACAACTGGCAGAGATCTGCTGGGTTTCTATTGACCATATTTATAAGTCAAAGAAAATAACCTCCTAAAGCTGTTTATTTAATTAAATGGGCCTGAATGTCTCCCAAGGCAAAGAGTTAAAGCATGTGGAACACATATAGCAATTCAAACTCCAAATATATCATTTCCTTAAGTTAAGTTGCAAAAATAGTTATAAAATACCTCAAGCTTAGATACTGATAGATTTTTCTATTGCCATTTAGAGGCACAAAATGTAGTACTTGAATGCATCCATTCATTTATTTATAGCTTTTAATCGTAAATAAATTAAACCTTTTTTTTTGTAAAAGAGAAGGAACTATAAAAGTGCTGAAGTAAAAATGGTCGTCGTACTCCAAATTATTCCTCAATATTCCAAGCCAGACACAAAGTATACAAATATATTAAAAGCACAGATTGAATTCAATAAATATATCACTGTTCACTGATGCAAAAATCAAATATGTATAGTGTCAGCTTTTCATCACTGTGACCAAAATACCTGAGAAAATACACTTAGAGGAGGACAGATTTATTTTGGCTCATGGTGTCTGAGATTTTAGTTCATGAATACCTGACTTCATTGATTTTTGGGCTTGTGGTGTGGCAACATATTATGGTGGGAAGGGGTGCTGGGCCAAAGCTGCTCACTTTGTGGTGGCCAGAAAGCAAAGAGAGAAGGGGTGGAAGGGGCCTTGTCCCAATATCCCCTTCAAGAGCACAGCTCCAGTGACCTCGTTTCCTTTCCTTAGGTCCTACCTCCTAGAGGTTCCACCACCTCCAGATCATGACAAGGCTAGAGACTAAGCCTTTACCCCTTTGGAGTCATTTGATATCCACACTGTAACATATGGTAAATATTTAAGAATGTAGAAATTGGCCTTTGCCATGTTATTAGCAGCACACAAATTGAATGAAAATTAGGAAGGATTCAGGTGAGAATTAGAGACAGAAATGAGTCCCCCTTCACCTAATTTGTTAATTGTGGTGATAGTTAAAACAAAGGGACCCATAAAAATCTCCGAAGAAGGGATGTGATTTGGTTATGGTGAATAATCACATGCAAAGCAAAAATATTGTCATATCTGAGTTGTATAACCCCTCTTGCTGTCTAACAAATCCTGCACAAGCGATTTTCCCTGAGTTTGCACAAAGTTTGTATCACACAATTTTATTATATGTGTGTCTGTTTATGAATATGTCTCCATCTCCCTCATGTAGTTTTAAAAAACAAAGTCTATGTGTTAATGCTTTATGTGTTCTGTTCTCTATTTTCTTGGAAGAGTGAAGTTAATAGTCCATGCTGCCCCCATTTTTAACATTTTCAGACTGTCCTTGGTTTCCAGCCTATATAACCTTGGTGCTGGGTTTCGTACACTACATACTCTTTCAGTCTCTCTCTCATTGACAGATCCCAGCCTGTCCTAAACACTGACTGCTCAGCCAACTCTTCCCTGCATGCTTCCATTGCTTGCTTCCTGAATGTTGAAGACGGGTGACGGCTCTATTTTAGTCTCCCCAGTTGGTGATGGCCTGTGTCTCATGATACTTAGGACAGGTGTGCCATGCATCTCCCGTGGTCAGCTTCCACTCATGCTCCATTCATTCATTCAACAACTTTGACAAGAGTATTTGTGGACTGCTTTATATGTATCAGGCATTGTTTCCTTGAAATTCTGCCACCACATCCTTTACTCCAACACATACAAAAAGAGATGGTCATTACTTTCAGAGGGCTTAGGATCTACTCAGGTGACTAGAGACCACTAAAAGAATCAAATAAAATAAAATTCTATTTTTGGCAAGTGCCACAGAAGAGAGGTATGTGGTGCTGTGAACACATACAACTTTATCCAAGCAGACAACAAAAACTTTCCTGAGAAATTTACCTTTTCAGCTGTGTTTTCCTTTGAGTTATTTGGATAACCTTAAATGATTTTATTTCCAGATGGCGTGTGCCTCATTTGGGGTATGATTGCCATTTCCTGATGACCATAGTACCCAGCATTCTTACCTTTAGTTGGATGGGATTTCAATATTTCCATCCCTACACAAACATAAGGGTAAACCAGACAATGTAGTGCATTTTATTATTGTTTAACACTCCAGCAAGAGAATTAGAACACATATACTTATCAAGTACAGGTGGTACATGGTATACTTTTGGTATACTTGATGGATACTTTTTCTTAAAGGTTAGATATCACTAAAATATATTGGAGTAGTGATTAAAAGGTGCTATTTTTAACCCTCTTTACCGCTTATTTTTGTTTTCAGCTCTGTTTTAAAGAGTGAATGCTTTTGTATAACTCATTCAAACTCTAATTGATAAATCTACAGAATTATAATAAGTGGCTGTTTGAGTGATTTAACTGGTAAACAAAAGATGTAGGGACTTTTGATAAGGCAGGAAATTATGCATTCAGATGCCAAAAATTATAGCTGCTTTGTTAAATAAGTGCCGTTGTCCTTTGGTACTTTCTTTGCAACTACAAAAATCCAGGGATGCTCAAGTTTCTTATATAAAACTGTGTAGTATTGTCACATAACCTGTGCATATCCTGCCATATACTTGAAATTATTTATTCCATATAATAGCTAAAACAATGTGAATGTTGTGTATATGATTGCTAATGCCACTTTTTGTTTATAAAATAATGACAAGGAATCAAAAGTCTGTACATGTTCAAAACAGATACAATTACATACCAAATATTTTTGATGCAGAGTTGGTTGAATCCATGCATGCAGAACCCGCAAATACAGAGAACCTCCCATAACAGCAGCCATAAAAACCAATATTTCTTTATACTACATACATTTTACAAAATTAAATTCACTAAAGTTCTTAAAGAATGATGAAGAAGAATGAAGAAAGATTGCCTTTTAATAAAACTGTCAGTGATAAATGACCACTATGCAACTAAGGTGATTTGAAGGATAATGCTTTTTGGTAACATAAAAAAAAGTACATGTGCCCCCACTGCATATGCACACTTATATGTATGTGAATATTTATAAATATGTAGTAATAAAAATATATCTTAACATTTCAGGTCATATGTAATTTTGTGTAGTTCTTCCTCAAAAATCCATATTCAAAGTCACAAGAATTTGTTGCATCTCTGCTATGAACAAAATGGGAGAACTTGGTATTCCAAGCTAGGACTTAGAATAGTAAGAAAGGTCTTCATTGTTTTTCCCAATTTAATCAAGCAAAAATTAATTCAGGGAAGGAAATATAACATTGCATTAGATGCTCTATATCAACCAGTATTTTATTTTTTTCAATCTCCTAACCATTCACGGTTCAATCAATGAAACTGCACCTATTGAGCAACTACTTTATGTTCAATTCTGGGTTATACATGACAAGATTATAAAACTCAATCCTTGACCTTGAAAATTTTCCCAGCTGGTTGGTAAGATAAAGCTCAGACCTAAGACAATTAGAAAAAAAAAAAAGATCAATTATTGATGCAAGGTCTCCCTTCTGCGCCCAGCCATTTACACTTCAATATTTTTTTCTTTTCTTTTTTGATTATTGACTCTGGTCCCAGGTAGAAGGTCTTTATTTTAAGCACTAGAAAAACAGGTGTTCAGTATGAAAGGATGTGAGAAAAAAAAAACAGTTCAACCAGAGACAAGAGAGTCCTATAGGGAAAACATAATGTTTTTCCTGCTAATTTTGGAAGTATAAGCTAGAGTGTGTGTGTGTGTGTGTGTGTGTGTGTGTGTGTGTAGACGTGTACATATATATGAACCAGCATATCACTGAGGGAAAATATTATAATTATTGAAGTTTTGTCCCTACAGACTAATCATGCTTTGAAAATTGGGAGGCTTATACATTGTCATTATAATGTACAAAAAGAAAGCCCATTTTTTTGGTGGATAAGTCACTTAATAAACTCCAAACATTTTATTTGTGTTTGGTATCTGAGTACCCTCAACCCCCTGACTTTTGATGGAAGGGTACTTTTTTAAAGGTGTATATGCATACAAAGCTTGAAAGATGGTTTGATGATTTAGGGAACATAATATCTGGGAATCGAATTTAGAAATCTAAGCAAAATCTGATTATTCATACCACCTTGGAAGAAAAGCAATTCATGTTTCACTTTGGTAATTACTAAGGGGATATGCAGAGCCGACTGTCATTCTCAGAAGTTTCTTCTTCAAGGACTTTGAGGTATAAAATGAGTTAGGAAACAGGTAATTTAATGCTGAGACCTAAAATATTTATTCAATAGTTTTATTTTCAGGGGTCAAGAAAAGAAGTAGAACATTTCTATCTTTTGTGTAAATAAACCTATCTCTGAAAGGCAATTGGAGGAACAATGTATTTTGAGTGCACTGCAGTTCTATGTTGATTACTTTTACTAGTTTGGCTTTCATTGTGTTAAATCATGATAGTGTCCTTTTTGCAGGTCAAATCTATTTGATGACAGCAATTTGATACGGTTCAGCCTAATCAGGAGGCTGTTCCAGGAAACAGTTATACTTATGGAATGTGATGACCGCTAGGTGACCATCTTTAAGACAGAAGATGATCAGTAAAGCCCTATCCACTGAGTCTATCTCCCCTTAGTAGAAATGTATCTTGATGCATTTATTGACTTGTAATTGAATTACTGGCCTAAAAATATTTTGAACTCTTTTACCATGACTTGTTAACTTTAGCAAACAATCCTACCAGGAAACAGTAAACCTAGCTGAACTCTGTAGGGTTTTGTTTTGTTGGTGCTAAGGATGGAACCCAGTGCACTGGGTACATGCTCAACCGCTGAACTACATCCCCATCCTCCTCATTGAAATCTACGAATTTGTTATAGCTTTGTGATTTTTTATATTTGAAAGTGTAGATAACATAACTGGAAGTCTTTTGTAGCATGATACCAGTATATAAATGTAGGTTCTAATTCAGTTATTGAAATAAATTCCACAATTAATGCTTTGTTCTGCTTGAGGGGAAGCAGGAATTGAACCCCTGGGCACTTAACCACTGAGTCATATCTCCAGCCCTTTTTATTTTTTATGTCAAGAAAGAGTCTCAATAAGTTGCTTAGAGTCTAAGTTGCTGAGGTTTTTGATCCTCCTGCCTCAGCCTCCTGAACCACTAGGATCATAGGAATGTGCTACTGCACCTGGCACAATTAATGTTTTATATAAGTTATCAGTAGTTTCTGGGCCTATAATAGAAAGTTGATATTGAATGATAAAGTACCAGTATTATACTTATTGGCACTATAATGTACTTTACATTATTAATGGCCTTTGGATCTAAATGGCTTATGCCAATATTTCTGCTTCCACTTTTCCCACATTACAGCTAATGATATTTAACCTGTATGATCATTGAATTTGTGAATAATATATCCCAATAATTTATATATCCCAATAGTCATTGGGATATATAAGTGGTAAATATATAATAAAATATTATTATTTTAAAATATGGGTTTACTTACAAAATGAGTCCCTGAATATAGAACTTGGCACAATCTGAAAGATCTGAAGCAGAGACATTTATTTTATCTATATAGCAGTGCTATATCCACACAACAGTATTTTTGTTAAGAATGAAGATAAAATGTTTTCCTGTATGTTCCATTTTACAAATATAAGAATTTTTTTTCTTCTTTCCAAGTCTTCACTAGAAAAATAGCAGAAAACATAATAAAATGTAAGAAAAAGTAAAAAAAAATTAACTCACAATTTAATTGTACTCCTACAAAACCATTTTATAGTCTTATTTAAATCTACCATGGTACTTATTTAAAATAATTTTAATATAAATAAACTTATTATCTTAGTTAACATGGAAATATTGTTTGATAAAATAAAGAGCCATGATCTATAAAATAAATCAGAAAGAATCATACTAAAACATATAATGAGAAGAAAGTGTTTGAAATTCTATTATTGTTAAATGCAAACTTAATTTGTAACTTTTGCTCTTTAGGCTTTGCTAGTTGATTGCCACCCAACAGACACTAGACAGTTTCACTAAATTTAAGTTGATTCAGTGAAAAGAAAATAGAAAAAAAAATCTTTGCTACTTTTAAGTTTGAAATATTTTTCTACTCTTTTCATTGTGAAGATTCAAAATATACTGTGTTCCAAAAGGAGTCATTTATTTAAGCTTATGATATGGAAAATAATGTTACTATGACTATCACGAATTTTCGTGTGTTATTCAACTCACCATATTTTTAAAATTAATATGCATCAAAACAATTTGGTGTTTAGGAGAATTTCTTCTAAAGAGTACAAATTTGTGATAACTCCTTGACATGCTCACATATTGGCATTTATAAATAAACACCAATAAAAATTTTAAAATCTAATGTAATGGTTTTCAAACAACAGAGGACAAGAAAGAATACTCAGAGGCCAATTTAAATATCTTTAATAATTTAGTGTTACCAACCTTTCTGCACATCTACCAAGAATATTATTTGGCTAATTTTTTTCTCAGGAATCAGCAAGACAGAACTCTTGCCTATAAGATGAACATCTTGATGCTGTGATCAGCATATTTAACTGCTTACCCTTGATGCTGATGCTGATGATGTGGATAATGATTTAGTTGTTGTAGGTTCCAAGAAGGATGAAGTAAGAATGAGCTCTGCAGGTTAAAGTTGAATTGAGGGGATAAATTTGGGTGACTGCTTCATGTGGCGGGAGTCATGGATCATAAGACATTGGGAGGCTACTTTGGCCACCTTGAAATGAGGCTAAGTTTGAACGTCATGTAATATGCAGTTGCACTACATTAAATTAATATTTGAGAATAACTATTCTGGCATTAGCACTGAGAAGTGTGTCTTTTGAAACTTTGAAACTGGGTGAAGGGAATGAAGTCATCATTTTGGTATAAAGGAAACAGGTAACAGTGAGAGGAGAAAAATGGTGGTCAGGTGGAAGGAATGGTGAGGACGGAATAAAGGAATCTGTTGGTTGTGGGCACAGGAAGAATATCATCAACTGTTGGCATAGCTGGGAAATTGAATGTGGGTTATTTAGCATCCTGTTAATGATGAAACAACTAAAAACTGATTTTATAATATTACAAGATTCCAAGAGTTTTCTGAACCTCAAAGCAAATCTTAATTGTGTTTATTCTAAGTTTGAAGGTATGATTATTTTTTAAACTAAGCAGAAATTGCTATGTTGTATTAGAAAACATTACCATACTTTACAGTTGATTCATCTGAGTGTTACATTTCATAACCCCAGACTGGCAAACAGAATTTTTTTAAACATTCCTTAAAATGTTTCATTTTTTGTTTTACTCTAAGGTTGTAATTTAAGTTGGGCTGGTAGTTGAACTTTTGCAAATGGCCCTTCATTTAATACCTCCATGTAATATTTATATTGTTGAAATCCTAAAGCAACTCTATGGAAAGTAAGTACTATTACAATATTCACTTAAAGTGCTTACTTATATACTTATTTAAATTGTTGTAAAATGTGTAAGTCGAATTAATAGACCAGTTAGAGTATTCCCTCAATGGTCTATTAATTTGACTTACACATTTTATAACAATTTAAATTTTGATATATAAAGTGCTTGCTCTTTGCTCTGTTGTTTCTTTATTCATTCCTTTGGTTTTTTCTTTCTTTCTTTTTTTAATCCTAGAAAGTGTAAGGCAGTGGTCTATACAAGGCTTAACCATGAAGCAGTGTAGTTCTATAAGAAAAAAAAAAAAAACTTTAGAATCAAGAGTCAAAAGATGTGCTTTTGCATCCCTTCTCAGATACTTGTTAGGCTTATGCCTTTAGCAAGCCAATTTAGCCTCGTGGATTCTCTCTTGAGTGGAGTTCTCAGCTCTACTTTTAAAGGGTTTTTGTCAGATGCATTTGGAATGTATGAGAAACTACCTGTGTGTATGATTATTATTTTAACAAGGCAACTTCTCAGACAGATTAAAATATGCTGGATTCTAATTGTTATTGTCATAGCTCCCCATCTTTCATCTTTCTCAGACAATTCTATTGCCATTTAAAAACACCTTTGCTTTTATTCAGCATTTTATTTTTCCTCAGTCCAAGAAAGTTGAGCTTGGGGTTTACATGAGTAATTTCCTAGCATCTACGGGAGGCCTACCTGAGCTTAACAGGTGACTACAGATATTGACATCTAGAGCGAGTGAACACACATTAGTCATAGTATAATGTAATTCTTAGGACTTATATCTTTCTACTTTCCCAACGAAAATGACACAGTGCTCTATAGTTTCTTTGTTTATAAGGCAAACATGAATTTGTCACTTTCACTGAGGATTTTCTCTTCATAAAGACCAAGCACATGAGCCTTATTCTCCCCTCCCCCCACTGAATTGAGAATATCAAGTGTGCTGCAGCTTGGCTATGCTTTGTTTGCTGGCTTCTGCAAAGAACAGTCAAAAGCCAGCTCTGAACTCCTTGACCTGTTTCCAAGCTGCTGAAGGGAACAGAGAAAAGTCAATAAGGCAAAAGTTTCATACGGAAGGATCTTCTGAGTCTAAGAATGTTAAAAGTAAAAACTCAAAATGAAATATATGAAAATAAATAAATAAGCAAACATCAGTGATACATTGAGAACATGAGGCTATGTATAACATGGATGTGTATGTGTGTGTATCTCTATATCTATTTATCTATAATATGCATGCATATACATATAGATAGATGAAAATCCTGATATCAGATTTTGTCCTAAAGAATAAATAGTTGATAACTATGTTTACCTTTTCTTATAGATCCTTTGAATGCACTAGACTATTCTACACAAGAGTTCATTTTGTGTATATATATATATATATATATATATATATATTTTTTTTTTTTTTGCTTGGAACAACCACTTATTTGTAGTAGGACTGTACCTACTTTCTCCATCTGTAAAGTGCTAACAATAATGGCATATACTTCATGGAGTTATTGTGAACATTAAATGAGTATGCACACACACATACACAGACAGCATTTGCAGTCATCCCTCAATATCCATGAGGGATTTATTCCAGAATCCCCCATGGATACCAAAATCTGTGGATGATCAAGTCTCTTATGTAGAATGGCATCGTACATTGCTAACCCATACCACAGCAAAGAGTAAACCTACTAATTAGAGTTCAATATTTTAGATGGGGCTTTTGAACATTTGACTAAAGAAACACAGATATCAAGTGTATAGTTCATGAGTTTAGACAAGTGCCTCTACAATATGTAACTCATATCTCATCAAGATAGAAGACATTTCCATCATCAAAGAAAATTTTCCTTGTGCCCCTTTTTACAGTCAATATCCACCCTCAAAAGCAGCCACTTCTTCATTCCTATCACTGTAGACTAGTTTTGCCTATTCTAGACTTCATGTGAATGGAATCGGTTAGTGGATGTTTTGAATCTGGTTTCTTTTACTCTTTATATGATATTCATCAATGTCTCTCTCTCTCTCTCTCTCTCTCTCTCTCTTATTTATTTATTTATTTATTTAGCTGTNATATATATATATATATATCCCTCAATGGTCTATTAATTTGACTTACACATTTTATAACTATCAAATACACACACACACACACACACACACACACACAGAGAAACATTCTGCTAAGTGAAATAAGTAAATCCCAGAAAATGAAGAGCCGTATGTTCTCTCTGATATGTGGATGCTAACCCACAACAAGGGAATGTCAGGGGAGGGGAAGAATAGAAGTCCATTGGATTAGACAGAGGGGAATGAAAGGGAAGGAAGGGCGAGGGGAAAAGGAAGGGCAGTAGAATTAATTGGACATAACTTTCCTATCCTTGCATTTGCACACATGACCAGGGTAACTCTGAGTCATGTACAAGAAGAAGATCCTAATTAGAATAAGTTATATTCCATGTATATATAATTTGCCAAAATACATTCTACTGTCATGTATATCTAAAAAGAACAAATAATAAAGTGTATATATATATATATATATATATATATATATATATATATACTGATACATATAGATATGTAGTTTCTTTTTAATTGCTGGGGAGTAGTCCACTGCCTACTTAGACCATAATTTGTCTATTTAACTGTTGATAGATGTATTAGTCAGCTTTTCTTCACTGTGTCCCAAATACTTGACAAAACTAACTTAGAAATGGAAACATTTATTTTGGCTCATTGTTTCAAAGGTTTTTGTCTACAGTTAGCTGGCTCCATGGCTCTGAGGTGAGACAGAATATCATGGCAGAAGGGTGTGGTAGAGGGAAGCTGCTCCACTCATGGCAGAATGGAAGGAGAAAGAGAGAGAAGGGCCAGAGACAAACAAAACCCTCTGGAGGCATTCCTCCAGTAACCTACTCCCTACTACTAGATCCCACATCCAAGTAGCCTTTCCAGCTACCAATTTATCAAATGGATTAATCCACTTATGATGTCACAGTCCTCATTATTCGATCATTGCTTAAACACCCCACCTCTGAACTTTGCTGCACTGGGGATCATGCTTTAAATACACATTTCAGTGGGTTTCATTTTTTTCTGTTTGAAGCTAATATAAATAAATAAAACCAAGTAATATCAACATTTCCATACAAATTTTCTTGTGAGCTTATGGATTCCATTTTTCTTAAGCATCTAAGAATTACTAAGTCATAAGTAGGAACATATTTAACTTTATACAAAATTGCTAAAAATTTTATCAAAGTGATTGTACCATGTATACTTCTGCCAGAATGTATAAAAATTCTAGTTGTTCCATATTATCACCAACATTTTGTGTTGTGAGTATTTTTAACTATAGCCATTCAAATGTGTGTGAAATAGCATCTCAAAGTGGTTTCAATATGCATTTATTTGATATCTAATGATGTTGGGACTTTTACCATGAGATCATTGGACTTTTGTATACCTCCTATTCTGAAGTACCTATTCAAATCTTCCTATTTTCCAAATTGAGATTTTTGTCTTTTATTTTCTTGAGTTGTAGGAGTTCTTTGTATCTTATTCATATAAATCTTTTGTAGATATGGTTTTTAAAATTTTTTTTATATGTTGATGGACCTCTATTTTATTCATTTATTTATATATGGTTCTGGGAATTGGACCCAGGGTCTCACACATGCTAGGCAAGTTCTCTTACCACTGAGCCACAACTCCAGCCCCTGCAGATTTGCTTTATAAGTGTTTTCTGACAGTCTCTGACTTGCCTAATCATTTTCTTAATGATGTCTTTCAAAGAGAAGGAACTTTTAACAAAGTATTTATTATAATTTTCATGTTATTACTTTGCTTATCCTTTCTAAAAACATTTACTTTCCCAGATTATGAATTTATTCCTCTGTGTTTTCTTATAAGAGGTTTAATTTTCAAATTTAGGTTTTAGATCTCTCTTAAATTAATTTTTGTGTGTGATACAAGGTAAGGAAAACTCTGTGTGTTTTAAACATATATTTTTTTTTATCATTTTGAAGGAAAAATTTCAGAAATATTTTCAGTGTTTTTTTTTCACAATAAAAGAATATTTTGCATAACACATTATTGAAACCAACTCAAACTTGGTTGAGCAAAAGAAGATTTATTTATTCACTTTTCTGAGAAGAATAACATGTATCTTAGAAGATCCAAGAAAGTTACACAGGGATCAGAACTTCAGGGGCCAGAACTTGGATCCATATTCCAAGGCTCTCTCTATTCTTCTCCCATACCTGCCTCTGTCTACACTGCTTCAGTCTGTAGACAGCTTTGCTCTGTAGGGCAGGGAAGATGTATGCTGTCAATCTTGATGTATATCTTCCCCCATCTTTCTATAACCATCAAAAGGGAAGGGTTACAGGGCCCTTCTTAAGTCACATGCTCATTCCCTGGGCCAGTCACTTCTACTGTTGAGCTCAGGTCATGTGAATAATCAAGTCCAGGTCTATTACTACAGCAGTGGTATAGTGGTACCATCTATAACAATATGGCATGCGGGAGAAGGGGACATTTGTGATGTCCCAAAGCTCTGGACATCACAAATAATACATGTGCCACCAAACTACCTAATTTTTTAAAATGTTGTTTTTAATATATAGGATTTTCACTGAACTCTGTTCATTAATTGTATTCATGTGTAAAGGCAATTTTTTTGTCACCTAAAGCTAAAGTGTGAATTAATTATTTTAAAGCACTAAAACTATGTTCAATAAGGGGATCTCAGCAAAGGCCACAGTTTAACTCATCAAAGTCCACCATAATGTGAATAATGCTGAATAAAGTAGAACAGCAGTCAGATTCTTTTTTTTCCCCACTTTGACATCATCTCCCTACCATCTTCAAATTCTAATGAAAAAGTTGTATTGTCAGTACCTCAATATAATAAACAACTGGGAGAGTAACTGTGGTTCAGTGATTAGGACAAGATTTATATACTTAGGGAGAGTAGTAATTTTCCTGGGCTTATAAAGCAACCCTGATGCTGTTCAACCCACAGGATTAATTGACAAAGAAGAAGCAGTCCTTATTGGAAATCATTAATTGCCTCAGGGCTTTCATTTGAAGGAGAAAACCTGAAAGTTCATTCTAGACAAATGACTATCTCAAAGTTACCCACTTGTATTTTCTTTTAACTGTGGTCAAATAAAATCTGGTCCCACAGACAGGCTTGAAATGATAATGTAATCGACAACATTTGATTTTCTTAGTTGGACTCTCTGAATGTAGCAGATATTGAAAGTAGTGCTTCATAAAAGCTTTTATCTAAGCTTAAAAATATGACCATCAGGGGACAGAGATGGAGGGGTTATATCAATGATAGACACAAAGGCCGTTTGCCGTTTATGAGAAGAGGACCCAGCTGAGGTGGTTTTCCCCAGTTGGGCATGACCATCTCAGCATCCCACAGACTTTGCCTTTCTTCTCTCCATTCTCCCCACAATGTGCTAAAGCTTTTCTTTATTGTTCTCCTGCTCTCTCTTCCTTTGGGTAGCATAATTCATTACTTTTCAGATTTGGGAGTGGAAACCCTCCTTTGTTTGAAACAACTTTTCAAAAATGATTGTTCTGGGTGAGAGCGGAGAGGGCCATACAAGCGCTTAAAACATGAGATGTTTAGAAAATCAGGTTTCTGATACGATTTCAAAGAGTCTAATCTTAAATTAAATTAAATAACATAGAATAAGGAATATCCAATTCCTATTTCCTTTTATTTGCTTCCAGTTTTTCTTTGTTTTCCTGTGGCCCTACAGCATGCAATGATATTTGCCATCTTCAAGCTTTCATGAAATGATTAGTTCTTGCCATGAAAAGATATTGGCTTTCTCTTCTGTTATCATTTCAAATGGCATTCCTTTTGAGGAATACCTGAGTTTTGATTTGACATTTAAGGGAGATCTTTAGTTCTTGGTTTGTTTACAGAACTGAAATAACCAAGTCTTCCTTTCCTTTCCATGTGTGATTGACTGATTCTGCCTAGAGTGTCATAGTGAGAGGGCATCAGGGCTGTGAGCACCAGGGCGATTAACTGATGATGTCTTCCATGACCCTGAAGAGCAACAGTACAATTGACAAAATCTGCCAATTCTTTATTAATCCTATCAATGTCAAGTCTTTGTTTTAATTTGATTTTGTTCTACTCAGTTTATCAGCATTGGAAATTACAATAGCTGTTCTTTTCACTTATGCTTCAGATAGTGATGTGGTGATTGGAAACACTTTGAAGTATATGTTAAAATACCTTCTTCAAAACCTCTTTCAAAAGGAACAGATTGTCTCTACAAATATGAGGCATTACCTATACAACAAAAACATAGCAAATACTTAAGATTGGTTTCTTTTTGTATGGTTGGTCCCATTAAGTCATTTTGATTTCTTACTAAATGAATGTGGAAATATTGAAGTCTACAATATGAAATATAGATTGAATGAATTAAAAAATGCAGGGGTAGCATGCTGGCAAAGGTAGGCAGGGATCATACTGGGTATTCTAGACCATGACAAATAATTCAGATTTAACTCTTATATAAAGGAGTAATCATTGGAGATCTTTAAGCATTGTAGTACCATGACCTGATTTGCTTTATAAAATGAGTTCTGCTATTGTGGAAAAAATGTATAATATTATTGTGATAAAAATGGATTCAGAGAGAAAGTATAATAGTATCAGTAAAGGAAAGAGATGTGTTGAGTCTGTATTTGTATGATTTTTTTCCAGAATATTCATTAAAGTGTAAAGCTATGATGAGTGTGTGTGTGTGTACACGTGCACTTGCACTAGTGTGTGGGGGGGAGAGAGATACATGATTTTGTTCAAGTTTTAACCATATACCCAAATTATATTGACTTTCTTTTCTAAAAACAAAATTCTTGAGGTTAGATATTGTAAAGAAAAGAGATTTATTTAGCTCATGGTGATGTAGGCTGAAAGTCCAAGATCTGGTGGCCCCATTGGTTTGGCCTCAGGTGAGAACTTTGTAGTAAACGACATAACATTGGTGGGAGCAGAAGAGAGCACAAGACATTACAATCCAAGGAGATTCAGGAGCCAGGTTTGATTTTTTTACAACCACTTGCTCTTGTAGGAATTTCAAGGTCTCTGGAGACGTTTGTGAATTTTTTCCATAGATGACATTCCCAATGGTCTAATTATCTCCCACTAGGACTTACCTCTCAAAGGTTCTACTACCTCCTAACACCACCACACTGGAGACCAAGTTTCTAGCACATGAAACTTTGAGTGACACAATCAAAGCAAATTCAAATCAAAGCATACAGAATTTAATATCTGACTCAGGACAGAACATAGAGGTATAGACTTTCATGATGGAAATATTTTTCCCTTACTCTCACCTATTCTGTCTCCACCTCCACTTTCATCGTTCATTTGCATTTCTCTCATTCATACTTGTTTTGCCTTGTTGCATGGTCCTGCTACACTTTTGCTTTCATCCTTCCATAAGCTAGGAGATTATATT
Source organism: Marmota marmota marmota (assembly GCF_001458135.2). NCBI lineage: Eukaryota > Metazoa > Chordata > Mammalia > Rodentia > Sciuridae > Marmota > Marmota marmota. The sequence goes on along the minus strand of NW_026000119.1, from coordinate 707,101 downwards.
GACAAATTTACTCTACTTATTCTTGGCTTCCCCACACCTGAGAAGCTGAGTATTAAGGGTGGCTTTATTGGGACTTGGAAAATGGATAGAAACTTGAAGGCAACAGTTAGTCTTGTCATATTTGGTAAGAAAAAAGTGGCATTAAGCTCAATGGTGAACTATTACCATTAGGAAGGAAAGTGAGGGTACTAAAAGGGGAGACACCTGCAACTTGAAATCATTATCGAAGGCCAGTACCCTCAGGAGCTTGAGGGAGAATTGTTCAAGTAATTTACTAGGAAGCTCTCAGAAGAATGGAAATGAGGGAATTAGGATAGGACAGGGAAATAAAGTTAAGTGTAAACCAGCTTTGGCCTAATCTAGTGGAATAACTCTGAAGCACAAATTGTAGCACAGATTTAGTCTTTCATAATTCAAGGATCCTGACTACCTTTTGTACCCCTTTTCCAGTTAGTCCTTGGCTAAGGATTTTGGAAGAAGTAGGTGACAGAGAGTTTCCCAAAAGACTCCCCTTTAGTGAAGTCAGTGTCCAAGAAAAAGAGTCTAGGCTGTGAGTCCTGATCAGTTAATATACACACCTTCTGGTTATTCTGCTCAGGAGTCTATAGACTGGGTGGCTTAACTAATAAAAACTTATTTATTTCTTTATTTTATTTTCTTATTTTTTGTATTTTTTTGTTCTTTTTAGTTATACGTGACAGTAGAATTTATTTTGACATATCATATATACATAGAGTATAGCTTCCCATTCTTGTGATTGTACATGATGTGGAGTTATGCTGATTGTGTATTCACATATGAACATAGGAAAGCTATGTTTGATTCTACTGTTTTTCCCATTTCCATCCCCCGACATTTTCCCCCATTTTCCCTTGTCCAATCCAAGTGAACCTCCACACTTCCCTCCCCACTGCCTATTGTGAATCAGCATCTGTATATCAGAGAGAATATTTGGCCTTTGGTTTTCTGGGATTGGCTTACTTCACTTAGCATGATAGATTCCAGTGCCATCCATTTACTAGAAAATGCCATAATTTCTTTTTCTTTTTTGCAATGTTTTTTTTTAAATTTAAATACGACAGCAGAATATATTACAATTCTTATTACCTATATAGAGCACAATTTTTCATATTTCTTTGTATACATAGTATATTCACACCAATTCAAGTCTTCATACCTATACTTTGGATAATAATGATCATCACATTCCACCATCTTTAATAACCCCATGCCCCCTCCCTTCCCCTCAACCCCTCTGCCCTATCTAGAGTTAGTCTATTCCTCCCATGTTCTCACTCCCTATCTCACTATGAATCAGCCTCCTTATATCAAAGAAAACATTCAGAAAATGTCATAATTTCAATCCTCTTTTTGGCTGAGTAATATTCCATTGTGTATATATACCACATAGGGCACCTATGTGGGTTCCATAGCTTAGCTATTGTGAATTGAGCTGCTGTGAATATTGATGTGGCTGTGTCACTATAGTATGCTGATTTTAAGTCCTTTGTATAAACTAAGGAGTGGGATACCTGGGTCAAAAGGTGATTCCATTCCAAGTTTTCTGAGGAATCACCATACTTCTAGAAACAAATTTTTAACAGTTCTGGAGGCTGAAGTCCAAAGTCAAAGTTCTGGCCGGGAACATTTCATTCTGAAGCCTCTTCTCTTGGTTGGTACAGGTAGTCACTAACTCACTGTGTGCTTGAAAGTCCTCTTATTTGCACAGACACAGAGAAAGAGTAAGCAGATTCTTGTGTCTCTTCTTTTAAGAGCATTAATCTCATCAGATCCGGGCTCCACCCTCATGACTTCTAATGCTAATTTCCTCCCCAAAGCTTCACTTCAAAATGTCATTACATTGGAGATTAGGATTTCAACTAATAAATTGGGGGTGGGGACAAAATCATCCAGTCCATAGTATCAGGAAAGAGTTCCACATAGGGCACCAACTTCTGCTATAGATAGTGAGGGTTAGGAAGTGAGGATGGGGGCATCCAGGGCAATTCAGATGAAGTTAGAAAATGGAGAGAGGTTTGGTAGATTCATCATTCACATTCAACATCCATAGCTGAGCTGAAGTAGAGGAATGGCTGTTGTATGTCAAGCATGGGGTGACTGACTCAGATGAGAAAAATACTACTAGTGTTACTTTATCCTGAAATTATTTAAATATTTAGAATACTAAAAGAATTTGATGTTCTAAATTTGATGTACCATTACAGTTGTTGGAGAAATGTTTTAGGAAAGAATAAAAATAGCCCTTAATTTCACAGATTGACTGTATTACTAGCACAAGCAGCTTGCTTAATGAACACTGTGTGGTGAAGTTGTTTTGTGTTCTTTGCTTCATGAAAGAATATCAGGATCTGTAGACATACTTATGCTTTCCAGTGCCATGGCACTTAATATTTTAAAGATGAGAAAAAATATCAGCAAATATTTTGCCTTTAAGGATTTTGTTCTCTAGGGAGAACACATACAATGCATGTAGACCCACACCTACCATATACCTGCATGTATATACACATATATGTGCATGCACGTGCTGTCTTATTCTTTGTGTTCATAATGTGAATCCTTCTATATAGAAAAGATATATACTAGCATTTAGGAATACAGCCAATAGAATGTTTGAAAACCATCATGTTAGCAACAGCTAGAAAACAAAGTGTTTATTTGTTTAATAAGAAAGAGGATTCAGAAGAATATTGACTGTAGTTTAACAGTGCCTACAGAGGGATCATATCTTACAAAGAAGTTTGATTCTAATGGATTCTAATTCTGTCACAGAAGGTGACTATAGGATGTGATCCAAATTACTCCAGACCTATAAATCTCTCATAAATCACAATATTCTACCAATATTGCTTGTTTTTGTTTTCTTCCCCAGCAAAAAACAGATTACTGTTCTTACATTGAACAACTTAGGTAATTGGTGTTGAGGAGCCATGAGGCATGAAATCATGTGCACCCAAACTCTAAGGCTACATTTGCACAGTGAGATGTTCATTCTTCCAGATGCCAGGGAATTGACACTGATGGAGGTCTGCAGATGCACTTCTTCCATTTGGCACTACTGTAGGGGCATACATTCATTGAGTGGCTTGGAGTCATCGAAGTGTAGTTGCTTTTGCTAGTTCAGTTGCTCTCTTTCTTCTCTTCTGCTCTAGTTCCCTCTTTCTTTCTTAATATCTTCTGTTTACTGACCATGTGTAGTTGAATCTATATAAATTTAAATGTTTTGCAACTCTTTGGTGTCAGGCATTTTATTTATATTCATCTGACCTATAATATTCAACAATATTCTTTGTTGAAATGAAGTGTGTGCCTTTTGAGGTGAGAAGATTCTGTTAGGAGCATATATTTTATTTTGATTGTATATGCAATGCTGTTGCATTTCTAGTCTCTGGTTGCAAAAAAAAAAAAAAAAAAAAAAAAAGAACCATATGAGTAGATGTAGGAACCGGTTTCCACCATTTAAAAATAATTCAAAGCTACAAGCCCATCAAATGATGGGAACTTTCTAAGCCATGGTATGTTATAATAGCCCAAATTAAGGCTTTTTATACAGAGTGATATGACCACACAAATTAATTCCTCAATTTCATTTTTGTTTCATTTTGGAGTAGCCACTCATTTACATCTTTATTATATTGTCACTGTTATGTTCATTTGGTAATGAAGAAAATAATTCTGTTTTGTAATCTCATCTACTACTCAGCTTTCATGCCCTGACTACAGTGAGAGGATTTTCCTGGTATAGATTCAGTTGAATCATTCTCTGAGATTTTAAGTAAATAAATGGTACTTGTTTTAGTGCTAAACCAAATTGAGTATGTACATTTACTAACAAGGCTAAAAACGTCTACAAGTTTGAATAATATTATTATTTTTTTGTAAAGGACAATTTCAGGTTTATCCAAGTCTGATAATTTTAATATTGTATTTAAGAACACTTAACATGCTAACTGAAATCTATGTCAGAGGGGAAAAAAAAAACATTTCTTAAAGTACACAGTTTTCTTTAAGGCATTTAATAATATTAGAAAGAAACCTCAAAAATTTCCTTTTAGGAATTCTATTATGGTTGTTATCTAGTTTCATGTGTTGATTGAGTAGATGTGTACTGAGTACACTATTAAAAGCTCTGGTGATACTATAGTGTGAAAAACCATGTCCTTGACCTTGTGAAGCTTATGGTCTTCTGATGGGGTGATAGACAAAAAATAAAAAATTTGAAAATACAAAATAAACAGGTAAAGAACTTGAAATTTAGGGAAGTGTGAGGAAAACAGAGGATACAATTCAGGACAGAAAATAATGAGAGATGAACTAATTCACAGAGTGACTAATGAAGGCCTACTGAAGAAGGTAGATTTTAGGCTGAGACTTTAATGGAAAGGGGTAGACCATTCAAAGAGCCCAAGATAGTGGTTTATGGCTAGAGATCAGCAAATATCAGGCATCAAAGCATAAGGAAGCTTGGGTCTCTCCAGAACCGAAAACAGTCTGGTGTGGTTAGGCATGTATGTGTGTGGGGAGTAGAGGAGCAGGAAGGAGGTGGTATAAAATTAGGTTAGAGAAGTAAACAGGCTCCAGATGATTCAGAGCCTTTCAGACTCTGGATTTTGAAATAAGTACAATGGGAAAGCAATAAAAATTTTAAATGTAGAGAGTCATTGTCTCATCTGAATTTTTAAAAACTTATTTTGGCTGCTCTTTGAAGAAGGAAATATGTGTGAGCTTGTACCTGTATGTTTGTGTTTGTGGTTAAGTACAGAAATAGAGAGACCACTTGAAAGTATATTAGAATTGTCTCCTTAAAAAATTAAATGGTGCCATAGGGTGGCAATGGAGATGAAGCCAAGTGAAGAGATTTGTGAAATTTTGGAGGTACTGTATTTTGGATATATAGTTGTGATATTCAAGGTAAGGGAACATCAAGATTCAACTTATCACTTTTTTCTTTTTTTTTTTTTTGCAACTGGCAGTATCATAGTCTCATTTCCTAAGATCAAGATTGGTAGATCTTGTTTCAGAAGGAGATCGTGTTTGCTTTCAGACTGGCATTATACCTATTGTAAAATTGATTATTTCATCAAACATAGATTGAAATTCACCATACACCAGACAAATATGGGGGATACATGGTGTTCCTACAGTTGTGGGATTTCAGAGATGATAGATTTCAGAGTGCTAGAAGAGACCATGAAGTTATAAGCGATCTAGTTCATTATCCTTATTTTAAAGATGAAGGGTAGAATTTGAACCATTTAATTTCTCCAGAAATATCATGAATCCTCTATAAAAATCATGGTTATTTTTGTAAAAGTTAAATTTATTCATCCAGAGCTAGTTGTGGCATTATTTTTCTTTAGGGATGTGATGAATCTATTTTCATTTGTTTTAATGAATCATTATAATTAGCATTATTAAAATACTTTCTGATGTATTATAAAGTCATGAAAATACAAGTAGCTTAGCCAGGATTTCAGTGAGTAATGCTTTATTGTCTCCAGCCAGATTTATTAATAAAAGAAACATGCAAAATCATAAACCATATTCTAATGTACACACATTTTCTTCACTATGGCATTAATAGTAGACAAAAGGGAAATTGGCCATTTGTGTTTCTATATGATTGATAGTAAGTTGCTAATTACTTTGAATTATTTTTGAGTGAACTTTTTAAACCTAATATAAAGCATGAAATTGAGAGGAAAGGGAAAAAAAAGAGGCCCCCAAAAGTTTGTTTTTCTGTAATGCATACTAGATGTACGTGTATAAACATGTGCGGGTGTGTGTATGTGTGTGTATATTAAAATATTTGTTTTATGGTCCTATTTAATTTTATAAATAATGATGTTTGGTCAAGAATAAGTAGTGAGGAAATTCATTGTACAGATTTGAATAATTTAAATACCAGGAGAAGAAAAATGAAGATTATTTAGGGTGGTCTAAATAAGCAAGCTTATTATCTAAATTATATTACACCATTTATTGTTCATTTAAAAAGCAGAGTTTTCTTGGCTCTTTATACTAGGTCAAGTACTGTGAAAGAAAAGAGATGAAAGTTCTTGCCCTAAGGGCATAACAAACTTAAAACATCAGGCATGATTCAATCTGCAGACATACCAGCACACACAGGAGGAGAGGCTGTTTCCTGCAGTCAGTGATTACTGCCATGGGAATGCCCCATATAGCAGAGAATTTCATGATATTTTGTAGAAATAGGGGGGTGTTAATTAGAAGAGCATTTCAGTATAAAAAAGGATAAAAGTAGATATCAATAAGACAGATAACAGTCCAGTGTCCTACTTGAAGTTTAAAAGGAGTTCAGAGAACAGACGATTTTGAAAGCAAGGAAGGAGATAGATTGGAATGTGTGCCAAAGGAGGAGGCAAAGCTACTGAGAAGATGGGTGAAATTATCAAAATAAAAAGTAATTAAACCAAAGTTCTGCCTCATCGCTGAATCTGGAATGGCATGATTACATTAAAAATCGCTTTGACCAATATCAGAAGGTTTAACCTGCCCCTTCAAGGAAAAAACATTAATAACCAAGGGCTGACGACAAAATGCATGAAGTTTATCACCAAGATTGTGAACACACAAATTGGTTAAAAAATGATAAAAATAAATACCCGTCAAAAAGGTAGCTTGTCTCCTGGAATCCATCAGAAATAATAAAATAGGGGTTTTGTTTGTGAATATTTCCAAACAGCAATATTCTGTTTTATTAGTTTACTGTATCATTGTATCCTTGTCAGAGACACAAGGGTGAGCTGGGCACAGGGGTCCACAGCTGTAATCCCAGCATTTCAGGAGACTGAGTCAGAAGGATTGAAAGTTGGATGCCAACCTGGGCAACTTACTGAGAACTTGTTTCCAAATAAAAAGGGCTGGGTATATAGTTCAGTGGTAGAGCATTCTTGGATTCAATCTCCATTACTAGGACAAAAAAGAAGAAGACCTAAGAGAGAAAGTGCATGTCTCACTTCCTGAATAAATTTTTTAAAAATAAACCTTCACAAGAATTTGGAGGAAGCCTTTGAGGCAGGAAAATCTGTCTTAATTCCTAACCACACATCCCTGGGTCTTCCTGTCAGCTCACCTCCTCCAGTCCTCCTGCGGTGGTTCAGCTTTCTAACTGTTGATTAATATTTTCCCCGTAATTAGCTTCTTTCCTTGCTAATTACAGTGCAGTATTCAGCCTTGCACTTCTTCACATATCACATTAGAATATTCTTCCCTATGTCATGGGCGGGGGTACCCACTCATTCCTGAAGGCTGAGGGTGAGAGTCGGGTAAAGGAAGGACAACTGACCAGGCAGGGTTTTTGTTTTTTGTTTTCTCCCAAACTTCTTTGGCTGCACTAATTTCCAACCAGCCAGAGAAACTCTCAAGAGGATACATCTTGAGAAATGTTCACATATGCAAACCAAATGTCTTCCAATGAGGTTTTTAAAAAAAAAAAAAAAAATCTCTTTAAACGTTAACACATGTGGAGCTAGAGCTTGCTCAGGTAATCCCAGGCCCGCACAGGCAGGCCCCGTCAGCAGGCACCAGACACACTGGCCCCCATCTTGAGAATTATGTTTTTGTTGGTCATTTTCATAAATTGCTTCTTTACACATTACCTCTAGAACTTTCCCATTCTTAAGTCTACTCAGGAAAAAGAGGTTCTCCTCATGCAGCAGCCAAACTCATTTAAGGAGGCAGGAAAGCATAGCAAGGTCTTTCCAAGATGCCTCTGGGCATGTTGTTGTCAGGTCTGTGGTTTTCATCCAGAAATTTGGCCAGTAAGTTGATTGGTCCATGGTTCTTTTCTTTTCTTTTCCCTCCATCCCTCCCTCCCTTCCTTCCTTCCTTCCTTCCTTCCTTCCTTCCTTCCTTCCTTCCTTCCTTTCTTTCTTTATTTCTTCTTTCTTTCTGTTTTAAGAAAGAATTGAATATAGCACAGCACCTTAGTCTTTCCCTTTCATTGTGTTTCTCAAACAGGAAAGTCCATCAGCTTGATCATGGAGGAGAACAGTGACTCCACAGAGAACCCCCGACAAGGCCAAGGGCTGCAAAACACCAGAAAGTGTGGGTGGCTGAGGAAGCAAGGAGGCTTTGTCAAGACCTGGCATACCCGCTGGTTTGTGCTCAAGGGAGATCAGCTCTATTATTTCAAAGATGAAGATGAAACCAAGCCCCTGGTAAGTAGGAAAAAATAAAAAGCATTGCAGGCCTAAGAAAGCCAAGAATAAGTGGGATTTACTAGAAACTGATGGAGACTAAAGCCAACTCAAATTCCTTCATTTTCTAGCCATCCTTCACACTTCTTCACCATTGTTTGCTTTAATGTGGAGCCGATGAACTTGCTAATTGAGGCCAACAAGCAGATTATGCTTGTCTAATGTTAATTTTCTTTTTACTAAGCTGGAAAAGAATACCCGAGTCCCTCAGGCACACTAACTTCATGAGAGATATTTAATGCACATCTACTAGAAGATACACTTTGTAGCCCAAACATCTTTCTTTTTGGGGGGAATAAGTTAAAAGGATAGACTTGAAGGCAAACTGTAAACACGACTGACTTTCAGTAATTGCTGAGACATCTTCAATAAGAATTCTCAGAGGCATCCGCTCCACCTTAACTTATAAAATATGGATATGGTACTAAACCAACACACATAATATACTCCTCTGGGAATCATTTCTGTGTTGCTTCGTGGTTCCTTAGCAGTCTTTTATTTCCTTATTTTCTCAGCCACAAATCTCAAGTCTCCAGTGGCAGAAGAAAAATCTCCAAACTGCATTTTGTAGCTGCAACAGGGGTTTTCAGCTGTGATCATTGCTCATTAATTGATAGATGGGAGCTGAGGCATCACCCTGCGATTTCCCCTCATCTACATCTGTGGGATGTATAAATCAGAGAAGAGTCATTGTAGATTAGTTTATGTAAACATCCCTGACAGTATGTTCTTGAGGCTATTTCCTCTTGTGTTAAAGTTCAAGAACTTAATTAGGAATTTGGATCGAGACTCTGCTTTAGTATTTTAAATTCCCGAAGCATTATAATTTCACAAGGTTCTCATTCCTTTAATTGAATTTCATAAAAATAGCAAAGAAAGTACAACTATAAACCCAAATCATTCTGTTTTCTTTTTTTTGTGATTCCTACTCATTTTTGAATGTCCACAAAGGCTATTTACACACATTTTCTTAAGAAGTACTCAAAATAATGCTCTGAGGTAGATGTTATTAATCCCATTTTGCCCTTAGAAGTCCAGGCTTAGGTGTGATTCAGATAACCCAAAGTGCAAAAGATGATGGGGCCGTGATTTTGTCTGGATACATCTGAGTTCATATGGCCAGAGGAATGTAACTTAATAAGCTGGTCCCACATTAATATTATGACAGTGAGAGCACATTTCTGCATCTGTTATTTTACTTGACATAGCAAACCTGTGAGGAATACCAGGATTATTTTAACAGATCAACACATTGTGGCTTAGAGCTTATGAAGTGACATGATCAAGATCACATAGAGATCAGAGGCAAAGTAGTGCCTGTGATGTTACCTAAAATCGTACCCATTCATGTTAACAACTCAGTCCACCTCACACCATGCCAGAATGAGAGTCCATGGGATCGGACACGAAATCTTATCATATTTCTATTTTGTTTGGTGAGCTCCTCCATATCCGTCTCCACTCTGATTCCCCATGTTCTATATTTTTCCACATTAACTTGATCCCTTTCACTGAGTTTGGTAAAATGATTTTGGTAAAAATAATATCTGGATATCTTGTGTTCAGGATAATAACTCACAATCTTATTCTGAGTATTGTATGATAAAGAACAAGGTGCCCTTTTCTCATTACACCTTGTAATTAAACACCAAAAACTAGATCTTCTTGAAAAATGTTATAGCTGGACAAAAAATGATATCTATTTGTATTTGTCTGTGTAGCAGCCAAAGGGCTATTGCTGATGAATGGCAGATGAGGACTAGAATCAGAGTTCCTTGCTCCTGATACAGTGCTCCTTCTGTTTTGCCTTTTGCCTTCCCAGTGAGATTCAACTTTTCTTTAGACTTACTTCTAGTAAGAAGTATATCTTGGTTATGTTCAACTTCAGTGCTTCTAACACAAGTATGCCCTGGGCCTTTGTATGTTTTCATGAAGGATACTTCAATAATATTGGAACAAACAAGCATTACTAAAGAAATGAAAAAAAAAATTCACTCTTTTAAGCATTGCTAACCAGCTAGAAATGTTCAATAAACATAACCTCCTTTTGTTTTCTTCTCTCTTACAAGGCATTTACTAAAATAGGCACATAAAACCCCTGAAATGTGTTTCTCTCTTGTCCCAGAATAAGGATCTTAACTTACTTATGGAAAACTGTCAGTGAGTTTCTCCTAAACTCAATAAAGAAAATCAAACTGTATCATTATCTTTATTGTGAAAAATGCTCACCTGCTGAGGAAAATATATAAGCAAAATTATAATCACAATAGAGTACCATGGAAATGCTAAATGCTGTGAAAACACAATGTAATTAACACCAGGGAATGAGTGGTGCTCATCTGGTAGGGTTGGGAAAAGGTGCACAAGGTAAAAGATGACTCCTACCTGGGGTGTTGGAGATTGGTGGAGGTTTTCCAGGTGGATAAATTGGGAAAAGGAATTCAGAGCTGGGGGAAGATATGGAGTTGTATAATAGATATCTATTGATAGAGTGTTCCATAATGAAAGGGTGGCAAAATGGCAAGAAATGTCATTAGAGAAATCAGTGGGGCCATAATAGATAGGATCTGTATGCAGAGCAGTTACTGCATTCCCTTGTAGGCATTGGGAAGCTATTTCCAGACAAGCTGCACAACTATGTTAATCTTGAAAATAATTAGGATAAATGTTTCCTAGTTTAAAACCTGAGTTAATGAATATAGTTTTCTCAATTAGGTTTTTCTTCCATTCATACCTTCAATTTTCATCTCTCCAAGAAAAATATGTATATAACTATATTTATGCATAAATATGTATATATCTGATTTAGTGTATTACAGACTTAATCACTTGAATTTATTATTGATATTTTTTGTACCAGAGATTGAATTCAGGGGCACTCAACCACTGAACCACATCCCCAGCCCTATTTTATATTTTATTGAGAGACAGGTTCTCACTGAGTTGCTTAGGGCCTTGCTTTTGTTGAGATTGGCTTTGAACTTGTTGTGATCCTCCTGACTCAGCCTCCCATGCTGATTATAGGCGTGCACCACCGCACCTAGCTTATTTTTATGTTTTTATTCACATTGAACCTTGCCTTCCAAATATTCAACAACCTGTGCAAGTGTGAGGACCTAGAAAGTTTCACCTCCACTTTTCTTATTTTCTTTTTTGAGCCAAGACAAAAATGCCTCTAGGTTCTCCTCTATAGGGACAGTATCTGATTGTAAACAATGACTTTCAAGTGTTTAACCAAGGTTCCCTGGCAATATATTAGCAGCTTTTCTCAAAATATAGCTATTTCATATTTAAAATAAATCAAACATTATATTCTTAGTATCCTGTGATTTTTTTAAAGAAAATTGAAATAAAATCCCATAACTAGTTTATCATGAATAAAACTTTCTCCAGAAATCATTGGCTACAAGTGTTTGCACTTATATAGAAATGTATTTTATTCACAACAGATTTAAAAACAAAAGGCGATTTTTGTTTCTGAAAAACACATACACACAGAAAAGTGATGTATGTAGTCAACTTATGAAAATACATTAATATATCCATAATTCTGTGACTCACAGGCCACTACTGTAAACATTCTATATGGTTGTATTTTTCCATTTTGAGGTAATATTTTTATTTTGATTTTTTAATTTTATAATAAAGTCTTATTTACTTTTAGAGAAAAAATTTAGAAATTATACCACGCAGAAGACTAAAAAAAAAAATCCTCCCTATTACTGCATACTCCTAGGACTTTGGAATAGTGATTTTTAGAAAGGTTTTAAAACAAAGTTACACTAAATTCATGAAAGTTTCTGTGTGGTCATCTTTTATTATTAATAGTGATGACAAATGACTGAGGCCTTAATTATAGATACCATAACACCAAGGGAGCAGATAAAGCATGAATGTTAGTTATCCTAAAACTCAGGCAATTTTGCTGGTTTTGTTAAATGAATCCATTGATAAATTTCGAATGCTCTTTTGGATCCATTTATCTTAATTCTATCATGAAGTGTACTATTACTTAAATAAAAGCTGAATCTCAACTTGGGCTATGCTAGAGAATACTTCTGACACACTATCATGCTAGAAGTGGACAGGAGACAGCATCGATTTTTTGGAGCCAGTTTGAGACTCCTGATTAAATGGCTAAAACCTAACAGGCACCAACCCAATTAATTTAGTCTAGACATTCTACAGCAGTTATTGATCCAATTGTGTGGGGAATGTTTTTTCTGGACATGACGAGAGTGACACTATATTAGATCATAATAGATTTTCTTAGGGAACAAAATGATTTTGAGTGAATTGTAACCTGAGGGCTGACCACTAAATGTGCAAGCATTGATTGCTGATTAAGAGTAAGCTCTAATTTTAAATATTTAATGAAATTCATGAGTTCATGAGATCTAGAAATCTCTAAGTCATTGCTGTTCTCTGTTATAAAATATGAGCCAGAAGGAGTCAAAGCCCCAGCTAAGTGCTTAAAATAACACTGAAAACACTAAAACTTGGATTTCATCCTCAAATCCAAAACAGATTTCTACATGGCATCCAAACCTTTGGGTGTTTAAAAAGACATATAAAATGGTTCTGTATGTCATCATGAAATTTAAGAGCTCTTAGTGCTTTCCTAGAAATGATCAAGACAGAAAGTATTAATATAAAATATTCTACTGTTAGTTGAATAATGTTGCTTATCACTGTATAGCAATATAGGCATAAGATGTATGTATTCATTTCAGAGTAAATAAAAGTAAAATTGTTTGGGTTGAATTTTGGCTTATCTACTTACTAATTGAGATACATTGGACAAATGTGATAGTTTGCTTAAGCTTTAATATACCCATCTGTACAATGACATAATAATAGTACACACCTCATAACATTACTGGGAGGATTAAATGAGAATTTATGTAGATGATTTTATAGAAAGCAATTGCATCAAACAAATGTTAGCTATTTTTATAATGTTAGACTATTGTATTTTAAGAGACTTATACTCATCATTTATTCATTTGATTATTTAAAATTTCAAAATGTGCTTGTAAGTTTCTAATGTGTCTATGGGGATTATGCTAGATTTGAAGAAATATAAATGTGATATATATTACAGATAAAAGTGATATGTGCAGCCAACTTTTGAAAATACATTAATATATTCATAATTTTGTCACAGGTCACTACTGTAATTGTTTTACATGGATTTACTTTTCCATTTTGAGATAATATTTTTTTCTATTTTGAATATTTGATCATATGATAAGATTACACACACACACACACACACTCCCAAATAAGTATTTTAAAGAAAAAGCTTATTTGTTTCTCAAGTGAAAAATTCAAATAAGCAAGGGAAGGATGTTTCAAAAAACTGTTTAGAAACCTAGGCTGCCAGTGATTTTGCATTTAAGTTTTAGCTTCCAAATTCCTTGAGTTATGCTTTTAACTGTTACTCAAAATGACTGATAGCTTTTGTGTTTGGGATGTAATTCAACATACAAACCAGATAGTCCATATTTTTACTAACTTATTAGCAGAAACAGGCAAATTTCTATTATGCCAACTAGTAGAGAAGAGAAGTTAGGGGTAAAAAATGAGTAAGTACAATGTTAAGTTGAACATTTGCATTTTTGGTGTTACAGAACAATTTTAAAAAGCTACTCTCCCCCCTAACAAATGAAATATTTCACAGCCATTTGGTATTTATTCTCTTTTAGAGTTTTTTGGGAAGTAGACCTTGTAGTTTTCTCTTCTTTAGCTTTATCCTGCCATAATCCAGCTGGTCTCTATTTTTCTAGAGTTATTATGTTCTTTCATTCAGTGACTATTAATCAATATAAACTATACAATTTACATTATAGCTTTAAAAACAATTTGATCAAAGTACATACAAGAGGAAGTGAGGGGAAAGGGAAAAATAATGCAAGGGGGAGAAATGAATGACAGTAGAGGGGGTAGAGAGAGAAGAGGGGAGGGGAGGGGGGATAGTAGAGGATAGGAAAGGCAGCAGAACACAACAGACACTAGTATGGCAATATGTGAATCAATGGATGTGTAACTGATGTGATTCTGCAATCTGTATATGGGGTAAAAATGGGAGTTCATAACCCACTTGAATCAAAGTGTGAAATATGATATGTCAAGAACTATGTAATGTTTTGAACAACCAACAATAAAAAAAATTAAAAAAAAACAATTTGATCACTTTTTATATACAAAGCAGTAAACCCAGATGCAAAAATTATTATTTTCACTATGAATTCTGGCTCCTTTATCTTACTGTAATGTTTTTAAAGCTTTTTGTAGTAGGCATTAATATTTCATTTCTTATTATTTCTTAATAATATGCTATTGTATTAAATATACCAGATTTTGTTAATACATTTATCAGTTGATAGTTATTTGGGGTGCTTATGCTTTGGGGCTATACTGAATTGTACTGCTATGAATACTCACATACAAGTTTTCCTGTGGGATATAGGTGTGCACCTTCATGCCTACCTTCCTAGTAATTAAAAAGTATCTTTCCATTCAAAATGATGAAATACAAAACTCATGAGATAGGACCTGGGATGTAGCTCAGCAGTAGAGCACTTTGCCTGGTATGTGCCAGGCAGGCCCTGGGTTTGATCCCCAGCATCTCAAAAAAACAAAACAACAACAACAAAATGCATGAGGTAGAAAACTTGCCTGAAGTTTTTAAAACATAAAACTGCCACTTACTGCATGAAATTCTATCAATTAATTTCTTTTCAAAGAATTGTGGGTACAAAGGAATCCCTGAAGGGACACCAACATTTCTTGTGTCACTATCCAAACAGCTTTCAGAAGGGTCAATTTAAATATTAAGTTTAACCTTTCAACTCTTAGTATTATATATCCTATTATTACTAGGTGAAGACCTTCAAGTACTTAATTATGGATCTCTACTAACAGTCTGAATTGACAAGTCTCACCATATTTTAATTAAGATATTTTGGATCACATAAATTGATTTGATCTTGGAAATAATACTTTGTAGAAGCATTTTTTTTTGTCTTTGAAAAGACAAAATGTCTTTGATTAGCCTCTTCAGCTGAATTGCATGTTTTTTCCTTCATTTTATAATCTAGTTTGGGACATAGAATTTGTGTAGCACTATCCCTGGGGACTTCCATTCTCTGGCATTTCACACGACTGGTACTTTTCTAACCTTCCTATTTTAATGCCTATCTGAGAATTTCAGATTTTTCTCTTGTGAAATATATTATCAATTTTACTGATGTCCCGGAAACTAAAATAATAGTAAGCTTTCTTATTTCAGAGTTTAACTCAAGTATTCTTCAGTTTCTATTTTTATAACAATGACAATTAGAAAGAGTTCCAGCTAATAAAAATTGAAAATACATTTTAAGAGGTGATCACATTGTTTACTGTGATTTTCCAGGAAGATAAAAAGGGAATTAACATTCATTATGAGCTGTCATGTCTTATGTTCTTGGCTCAGTACTTTACATTCTTTCATTAATTCCCACAAAAACATTTTATGCAT
Source organism: Marmota marmota marmota (assembly GCF_001458135.2). Classification (NCBI taxonomy): domain Eukaryota; kingdom Metazoa; phylum Chordata; class Mammalia; order Rodentia; family Sciuridae; genus Marmota; species Marmota marmota. The sequence continues at coordinate 691,336 of NW_026000119.1, read as the reverse complement.
AGATTTTTTTTATATCAGAAAATCAAACTTCAAAAGGCTTAAGAAAAAGTGATAACCCAAGGTGAGCTATTGGCAAAACTGGGCAGAATAGTGAAAAAAATAAGAAAATGGTCAAGAAGGAAAAAAATAAATGTTCTTTGGAAGTGGGCAGGATTCATCTAGTCTCAAGAGTTTTCTGAGCACATTTATTTATCAACTAAGAAAGACAAAAGAAGGAACTTGATAGCAAGTTTAGTATATAGAACTAGAACTTGCATAAAGAAAAATTTATTCTTAAAGTAATGATGAGAATTTAGAGGCATGCTGGAGATTACAGAAATTATATTAATAACTCACTATTTTTGCCAAGAGTTCTTAGGAGAGGAAATGTTGACCTTCTCTAGACCATACTTGACAATTTGGGAAGAATGTTCAGAGTGTGTATCAAGATGAAATACAGAACCTGCTAAAATCTACATAGATAGGTTTTACCTAAATACCTACAGCTAATGCTCATTCTTTGGTGTTATTCATGAAATGAACCTCTTTAGGCTGTACAAGAGTTTTACACTTTTAGTTGTGTTACATTTCGCCACGCTGATCCATCCACACTCCTAACATAAACCTGAGTTTTGTTTCTGGCTGTCTTCACAATGAAGAGGACTCATGGACAAAAACAGACTGTGGTGCATTCTGTTTCTGACACAAGACAAATTGATACAGAGCAGTGGCTGATGATTATGACTGAATTTTTAGACATGAAATGGAAGTGGCTAATCAGGAAATGTGTCATGGACTCTCTTCTTGAGTATATGACAGAGGACTGAGAACAGCATGCCTATCATACCTGCTTTTGCCACTCAATTTTGTGGATTCCCATGGGATTATCCTTCTGGTAGGGTGAAGTCCTAGAGAGGAACCTGAAATATTATAGAAAAGGCACTCTTTTTAACTGTATTTCCATTTTAGTGTTATTACTAGAAGACAAATGATATGAAGATCTGAACAGTTGCTGATATGATGATGCTGGAAAATAGATTTGGATATTTAGGGCAAGGAATGAATGAAACTTTTATAATATCATAGAATTTAAAAATGAGCAGTATTCCCCTTTTCTTCCATTTCCTTTATTTTACCCCAAGTAGAGGAGGTTCCACTTTGGTAAGTTGGGCTTGCAGGCTTTGTCACTTGCACTATCCAATGATGGTTCCCAGTAATGGATGAAAAGTCCAATCCAGACATACCCCCCCACACACACACACTTTGCTCCCCTACTTACTGCTATCCAGAAGGAAGAATTGCCAGTTATCTTCTTTATACTTTGCATCTAATTTGTTCTTGGCCCAATATACAAAAGATTTGGTCTTGATCCTTCATTGAAGAAACAATTTCTGAATTCTGAATCCCTTTGCTTTTGCATCTCTTTTTGCGTATTTACATCTCTCTTGTTTTTTACTCCTTTTCTTCATTCTATCTCTCAGCAAATAATTGCAGACTGGTCAAGTAGAGAGTTCCATTTATTTAGACACTACTCTCCCCCTGCCATCTCTATTTCATTCTTTTTTTAATTTTTTTTTAGTTGTAACAGACACAATACCTTTATTTTATTTATTTGTTTTTATGTGGTGCTGAGGATCGAACCCAGGGCCTCACACATGTAAGGCAAATGCGCTACCAACTGAGCTACAACCCAGCCCCTCTCTTTCATTCTTGCTCATACTCTTTGAGTTCAGTTGCTGGGACCAGGTCTTACATCACAGTGTAGTAGAAAGAACTAAACTTTGGATTTGGATTTTGGGTAAAAATAGAGGAAGGAAGACATTGTGGTGTTCAAGGCTACTTACAGTTACTTTGCATAAGGAAAAGGAGATTTCCCTTGTCAACCCAGTATACCAGGGATCTCTGTGCAGAAGCTTTGAACCAAAGTCTAAACTAGTAAATATATGAGAACTTGTTTATTACTATTTTGCATATAGTCTCATGGTGAAAGGGGATTGGTTGAATGAAATTTTCAGATATTCCTGTAGCTCTGCAAAATGCCACTGTGAGACTGTCTCTGTAGCATGCCAATTCATATAGCTCAACAGAAAAGCTTGGATAGCAATATTCCAAGCATATCATTTAATAGAAGAGTAAACTGAGAGACAGAGAAGATTATAGATTTTTATAAAAGTTCCTCATACTTAATAAAATAGAGACTTACTTAGATTTACATAATAGCTAAAAATAGCTCATGTATTTGGTCAGAGTTTCAAATCTAGGTCTTCTACCAAAAGCACTGAAGCTGGAGAATTAGACCATAATCTTTGATGTTCCTATTTCTCAAAATGGGAAATAGGGTTCTATCAGAACCTTATAAAGTACCCATAGTAATTTTTTAAGGTGCTAGGATTGAGCCTAGGACCTGGCAAATGATAGACAAAATATTCTACCACTAAACTAGAGCCCCAGCCCTTTAAAAAAACATTATTATAATTATTTTGTTATTTTGGAGGCATGTTCTTCCTAAATTGCCCATACTAGCCTTGAACTTGTAATCCTCCTGCCTCAGCCTACTGAGTAACTGGGATATAGGTGTGTACCTCTATACCCAGCTTCATAGTAACTTTAAAAATTATCTTATAACTACTATAAAATCAAAGACTGCTTCAAGTTTTCAATAGCTATGTTTCATTTGTTTTCATAATGACATTGGCCCCAAGTGCTATTCCTTAATTAACTTATTAGAAGAATAGAAATATACTTAATAAAAAATGTTGCATTTCCTTAAAGTGAAGGCCAAATGACTCACCATACAGCACTTTCTGAACAAAGGTTTCCCAGTATTAGAATAGATATAAGTGTTAGGCAAATTGTGGTACCATATTCTCCTGTGCTATAGCAATCAAAACCTAATTTATATTTAGTTATAATCATTTTTTAAATAGCATCATCTGACAGATCACATGAATGTGGCTTGTCATTTAGTGCTAGGCATGCACATGATTGAACCATTAACAAAAGCCTCCAGTTGCTTTTTTATCCTGTGTTGATGATACTTCCTGCTTACTAAATGCCTTGTTCTGCTCTTTCACTCAATAGCCTTTGTTTATTTAAGAGAAAGTAAAATCATGTTTGATGTCCTTCTGCCCTTCCTGGATTCCTTCTTTCATTGTCTTTACCCCATGGAATATGGGGTTGGAAATAAGTAGGGTTCTCAGGTCAATTCTCACTGAACCCCATAAATATCTGACAGCAGTTGCCATGTAGGATTGCTTCTCTCTCTTATTGGTGACTCTCCAGTTCAGGGACCCTCTCAGCACAGTGCATTCCTCAGTATGTACTCAAATCATGTCCATTGACTGAGAAGTACCATAAATTCATATTCAACAGGAACATATGATTTTTTTGAAGTTCAATGAAGATACAAAATTCATTATTGAGGTTTATGCACTTTTCAAGATGGATCCTGAGATTGTTTTAAACTAGAAGTTAGATGGTTAAAATTAACTCAATATTTATTTCATTTCTGAAGTTTCAAAAATCTAACCTTTTCTTTTATTATCAATGCAGTTTGTAAAATGTGTGGGGAAGAGTTTAAAGGCAGGGATTCCTGAAAACTTTGTACCTGGAATAATCTGACCCATAATCCTTTGGCCAGAGATGTAGAAACCTTCTATTTTTGCTTCCCCATATCAAATTGGCTTTTTTTCTTTCTTCCTTCCTTTCTTCCTTTTTTTTTTTTTGGTGGGGAGGGGGTGTGGGCGGTGCTGGGGAATCAAACCCAGGGCCTTTTGAATGCTAGGCAAGCACTCTACCAACTGAGCTATATCCTCAGCCTGCAAATTGTTTATTTTATTTCATTTTTTATTCTCTCTTTTGATACTTTTCCCCTTGGGATACAGGTAGTGAGTTATCTTTACCTGGAGGCCTGGGTTGGAGAGAGAGGTGGATGGGTTTGGCTCAGGCAAGCCAACTCAACAGGTTCCCTTTGTCAAATTTACTACAATGGAACTTTACCCTTATAATAAAAGCATAGTGAATGAATTTTAAGATGAAATTTTGCATTTTGCATTTTTGTGACTTTTTTAGGGTACTATTCTGAGACATCTATCATCAAAATACTTTAATAAGCATATATAATATGACATCTATCATCAAAATACTTTAATAAGCATATATAATATGCTAATACTAATCCTATATGTTAAAGAAGTCTTTCAAAGTAGACTCAAAAATTTAAAAAGTAGAAAGTGGGTTTTCATTTTGCAGATGTTTCTCTCTTAATTATAAGTCTGAAAATTAGCTCTGGTATTTTTCAAAGGCATTGCCGCAAGTTACATACCATGCCACATTTATTCTTGAAAAATTACTATAATGTGCATTTCATGTTAATTTAGATTATCCCTTTTTTTAAGAAAGTAAAGAGAATTCACTCTTAAAGGCTTAATGAGTTACTGCAAGACAGTGAATTGGTAACACAACATGTTAATGTTTTTAGAAAATGACTATTTAATGTAAATGCATTTTAATTTGTTTAGAATAGGAAAACTACCTTTATTCCTTTCTCCCTCCCTCCTTTCTCCTCATCCTCATCTTTCTTCCTTCCTTCTCTCTTACCTTTTATAATTAAAATAAAACTCATTGAGCTGCTGTATCTCAGGCTTTTTCTGCAACCATAGAGTCAGCCGTTCATGTTCACATATTCCTCATTCTCAGATTCAATAAACATCAGATCAAAAATGTTATGTTGTTAATGTGTGCTATGTAGTTTGTCTATCATGTGTTTTTCTATACTGCATGTACGTAGACTGTCTTTCTTATAATTATTCCCTAAACAATGAAGTATAACTATGGTGCATTTATATTGTATTAGGTATTATAAGTAATCTAGAGATGATTTATAGTACATGAGAGGATGTACATAGTTTGTTTGTAAATACTATGCTATTTTATATAAGGGACTTGAACATCCTTGATTGTGATATCCATGAGGCATCATGAAACCAATCATTCTACCCCATACTCTGAGGGATTGTGGTATTGTATTATATACACTTTTCCTGCTACAAACACCCTACAACATTTATCAGTATTTATCAAAATGATAGTGTAGTTTTAAGTAAACTTAGAGATGTGTTTAGTTAAATAAATACCTTTACTTTTTTCAACAATTAGCCACAATTCGTAGATATGCATATGGGGAAAAATCAAAGAGTAGTTAAAAAACAATATAAATCATTGGTCTAAGTTATCATTGTTTTAATTTTTTATCCACTTAAGGAAGGACAAAAGTGGTTTTTAAATCTGTTCTCATGCGACTAACCTGCCCATCCCATATATCACCACTATTAGATATGTAATTTAAACTGATTTTCTAGAAGTGTTTGGTAATCACACTTTTACCAATTCTCATCAACATTCCACTTTTATGAAAGCATGCATGTCTGTGACATTTAATTTGAAATTAGGAAGGGAATGAATCTGGGAACCAAGAAATTGGCACGTGTACTATGAAGTACTCCACTTGAGTGTCTACATGCTCATGTATCATAGCCATTAGTTAAAATCACAAGTCATTAGTCACAAGTCACATAAAGTCACAAGCCATTAGTTCAAATATTAAAGCTTGAGAGAATTTTACTTTTATAAATTACAGTGGGTTTAAAAATTATCCCTATAAGACTCAATTGTACACTGACATTTTCTTTATCAGAAAGGAAAGGGAGGAAATTGCAACTAGAACTCTTGAGAATTGACCACAAGTCTTAACGTAACTATGTTAAAGGATTCTTGTAAGCATTAGCTGTAGTTGTTGCATAGAAGATACTTATGTTACTTTGCATATAGAAAATGCTCAGTTAATGTATAATATTGCTACCAAACACTACCAACTACAATAAACTTTTGTTATTACTTTTACTATCAATTACGTGAAGTATGACAGAATTAGAAATGGTTTAAAACCTCAAGCTTAATATATACTTAACCCTTGGTCTCAGGATGGGTTGTCAGCTGTGGCCCTATTGCTCCTTCTTTCCAAGGCAGACTTTCCTCCTCCCTGGGTCCCACTAGTCTGGAAAAGAACTGTGAAATCCTCACATGCATTACAGGGAATCACAAGAAGTTGGTCAGAATTATCTTGAGAGATCATCCCTGTCTTCCAGCCTAGCCTTAGATTCAATAGCCATTGAATTAACCCTCTGATCAGAATATTAGGAAAGGAACCTCATTTAGCTTTTATTTTTTCTAAACCCAAGGATAAAAATATCAAGAGCTCATAAGTAAGTAATAGTGGGTTATTCCCTGTATAGCATGTGGTAAAAGGAGTCTGTGTAGCCCCACAAAAGCCACCTTTATTCTTTTTGCAGTTCCTCACCAATGTCACCAATGCCCCAAAATTAAAATATAACCAAACAAACCAAACCAAAATGAAAATATTGTTTAAAATATATGAGAACTAAAAGAGGGACAAGGTAGAACAAAATTCATTTTCCCATTCATTTGCATGATGGAAAGTAATAACTGTTTAAAAAGTGCCTTCAAGTAGAATAGACTTGGCCTGGCTGACAAGCACTGCAGCCCTGTTTGCTTTCTTTTCATAACAGGCTCTGTTCTTCCCTTCACTTCCATCTGCCACCTGCCTCCATGCTCACTACAACCCATCCTTCCTTTTCTCCAGGGCTTGGACAAATGTTGTACTTTGCAAATTGAACAAACGTTGTAGAACATGAAAACTTCCTTCTTCTCGAATAACTCAGAATATGCATAACTAGTAGCCTAAAGGTGACAAGAGAATCCCATTTCAAGGATGATGGAGCACATGAGGCACTGGAAAGCTCCTTTTCATTAAGAGACCCATTGATGGAGGTCCTATTCTAAACAAGTATCTCTTGGTAGACCAAGGATACATTCTCTTTGTTTTGGGTCCAGTTAATTTTGCACCTGGAAGGTGATAACATAAAATAATCACCCATTAAAAAAATCTGGTGGTATCAATAGTTATCTGGTAGACATGAGGCAAGACTGTGAATTTCCTTGAAAGAACTAAGCTAAGCTTACCTAGGTTGGGATTCATGGTTTAATTTTCTTGCTGAGTTTTAGTGTATAGCCTTTGCTCATAAATGTAAAATACCTCTGCTGAATTAGAAAATCAGTTCCTACTTTTCCTCTGTGGATTGGGTAAAAAGACTGTGGGGAGCATAATTGAAAGCTGCTATTAAATAACCAGGATGGATAGAGAGGCAAAAAGGGTTTGTGAAAGAAGTCTAAAGGAAGAGGTGGTATGGGGCAAAATCAGGCCTCACAAGATAGTTCCAGGGAGACTAAAGTAATCAAAAAGGAAACATTCCAAACACAAGTGTAAGATAGGAAATATGTGAACTGCATTCACTTCCCAAGGATCTGATAACTAATGCTAGATGTAGGTGTCACACTGCAACTGGCTCAATTTAATTAGTAACACAAAGCACTAGCAAAATGTTGGGGTTGACCTCGTGATGATGATCTGAAAGACAACATTGAAGGTGCCCCTGTCTGACTTTTCATTAAGAACGAACAGCCCAAATCTAAGCTCCTGCCTCCATGCCAGTGCCTAGCATATATGAACCTTCTCTTATCAGGGAGCTGGTAGCACTTTCCTTTTAGTTAAAAGTCACTGTCATTTTGCACATGAAAATGTAGCTTTTCCTCTCTATTCAGGTGACCCTGAAAAGCTTTTTAGTATAGACAGAATGTGATATAACAAGTAGAAACCAAACACTGACTAGAAATAGGCTTTGGTTTTCTTTGGGGAAAACTGGAGTTCTTTTCTAAATCCAGTTTTAACTCAAGGATTCTAACTCTTACATGCCTTGTGGTCTTTTTGCACTTTGGGGACTGGAGCCAAGATTGTGACAGCATTGAAGGTCAAGCATCAAGTGAGAGTGGGCAGCCAGGGACATCAGGCAGTCAAGGTCCCCAGCTGTATAATGTGGCTGTTGTTTAAAAACAGCTGATGTGTGGGCATTGCCCAGTTTTCATTTTGCCTTCCACAGAAAATATTGTTGTCTCAACAATGTTGAGATAGTGTTGGATGAGGTAAGAAGAGAACAAAGAGTTGGAACTTTTCAGGGGTTGAGGAATTCTTTAGAGATAGCTGTGGTTAGGAGAAAGGCAGTTAAAATCCTTTATGCAAAATTTTCTTCTTGCAATCTTACTTGTCTTTCAATTTTAGGACCACCTCTTCTAGAATAGAAAATGGCAAATGCAAAGAACTGAATCCTGAATATTCTTCGGACATACAAATGGAATGAAATTTTTACATGAAACAGTTAAGCATAAGATCAAAAACTTATCCTAGGTTTTCTAAAGAAAGAAACAAAAGAGCTTATATGACCTAATACCAAGTTTCTTTTTTAAATCTACAATCAGAAATATGGGATCAGTTTTCAAGTTTACTGTTAACTGCCTTACAAAAGAATTCAAAATGCCTATATTTTATTCTACATTTTAGTATTTGAAGTCTAGGCATCTTTTGAAGTAAAATTACTTCTAAAATATATAAAGTCATCATTTGGAGAAAAAAAAGACGTCCACATAAAAGAAACAATAACTAGTAGATTCACTCAGAGACATGAACTGAGCCTATAGAGCAAAAATGATACTGTTTTTCTTTTTTTAAAGCAAGGATTTCACTTTTCATCATTACCTTTGCTATTAGAACATAATTTTCTAAATTGCTTTCATGAATAAACTACACATTAGAAGTCATGCTTGGTAAATCTTCTTTTACTGATCTTAAGATAAGAGATTTTGTTAGTTTGACCTGGTCATTAGAAATGTAAGAGATACATTTGTTTATTTTTCTTTCTTCATTAAGGGAAAGTTACACAAAGGAGAGTAGAGCAAGTTGATTGGGGAAAAGAGAAGGGGTGAAAAATGGAAGGTACTAGGGAATGGATTGAGCAAATTATGCTATGTAATGTATGAATATTGAACAATAATCCCACTATCATGTAAAATTATAATGTACCAGTAAGAAAAAAACGTGAGGCAATGTGTTAGCTTTTCATTGTGACCAAAATATTCAACAAGAACAACTTAGAGCAGGAAAAGTTTATTTTGGCTCACTGTTTCTGAGGGCAGATTACTTTGCTCTGGGCCCAACTTGAGGCAGAGCATCATGGCAGAAAGTCACGGTACAGAAGAAATGTTTACCTCGTGTTAGCCAGGAAGACAAGAAAGAGAGACCCCACAGAGAAGATGTACCCTTCCAGGGCATGTCCCCAATGACCTCGTTTCTCTAGGCATACCATACCTGTCTACAGTTACCATCCAATCCATTCATTCAAACTAGTTTGGACTCATAAGATTACAGCCTCATAATCCAGTCATTTCAGCCTTGAATATTCCTGCATTAATATAGGAGCTTTGGGGGGCCACTTTATTTCCAAACCATAATAGATATACCTTCCTCCTTTCTATCAAATATCATCCAATACCTTTCCACTGTGCCTAAGAACTGCAAAAAGTACTTGTTAGGGTTAAGGCCTACTAACTGTACTTGAGAACTGTTATTGGAGAAGAGATAAGTGGTACATAGAGGGAGCAAAGTTGGGGACAGGGGTGGAATTAGGGATTGGAAAAGGGTCAGGGAGCAAGGTGCATAGGAAGCATTACCTTTCCACGATCTTATCTATGTTTTGGTCCTTTATCCTCAGTCATATAAATCACCAGGAAGATCTTTAAAGCTATTTTACATGAACTGTCTTTGAAAATATAACTGTTTCGTTAGGGCTGTAACTGTCTTACTCTGTGTAGACAGTGGTGTTTGGAAGACACTAAATGCATGCCTGCTTAGTGAGGGATTAATGTATATAAAGAATGGTCTATTTTTGATAGCAAGTATCAGAGGAACCTTGATAATTTCTATTTGTAGAAAGGTTGAAAATTAGATAATATTTAAGAATATATGAAATTAGCTTTCAAAATATCATATGAGTGGAGTCTATATTAAGTTAGATGTAAAAATGAAATTAACAAGCAAATTTCTCACAATATTAATGAAGATATATGAAAATCTGCAAATCTCTAATTATGATAGGCCACAATGGCACTAAGGACAGCTCAGGTGACACATAAGAGATTCAAATTTAACTTTCATCCTTCATTTTGACTTGGAGAATGATTTCAAACTATCGTAAAGGATGGAGATGTTAAAGTTAGTATATCATACAATGGAGTTTTACTCATCCATAAGGAAGGATGAAATTATGGCATATGCTGGTAAATGGCTGGAAATGGAGAACATCATGCTAAGTGAAATAAGGTAAACACAGAAACTCAGAGGTAGAATGCCTTCTTTCATCTTCAGAAGCTAGAGTAAAATAAAGGAAAGGAGGAGGGAAGGACAGGATATCATGAAGATAAAGGGGAGATCAGTGATGTAGAAGAAGGTGACTGAGAGGCAGAGTAGAGGGATGGAACGGGAAGGTAATGCAGAATGAATTCTTTAAAAATCACATTATCTGCATACATAAATAAATCCACAGGAAACTTCACCTTTATGTATAATCCAAATACATAGAAAACCAAAAGGAAGTCTAGCAGAGTACAGGAAGGAGAGGTGGGAGGGAGAACAGGAGGGAAAAGTAGAGGACCATGAATTGAAATTGAATTCTCTGCATGTATGAGTTTGACTGGTTGAACCCAACTACTATATATGACTATAAATCTCTAATAAAAAATAAAAAATGTAAAAAAGGTTATTATATCACAAGACTCCTTATTCATTATATACCCACCCATACTATAAAGCGAGAGAGAGAGAGAGAGAGAGAGAGAGAGAGAGAGAGAGAGACTTAATGACTTCTTAGCTTAATGACTTCTTAGTTTGGTATGAATTCATCATTTAATTTTAGAAACTCAATTTTTTTTCTTTTTTAAATGAAGCAAAATTCTGCCTGTGTTCTGTGCAATTAATAAATAAATAAAGAGAAGTTCTAGGAATATTGAAAAGTATCCAAAAGTCTAAATATGAAGTTATTTTCACATTCTATAGTTATATTCCATTCTAATTAGACACATTATATTTGTAGATATAAGATTTATGGTTACTTTTATTTTCATTTTTCCTAACATTCTTTTATTACAACATTTATATAGAAATGAAGCTCAGAGGGTGAATTTCTTGTTCTAAATTATTTCGCAGAGTAGCGAAATAAAGTTTATGTGTTTTCCTAACTTCCTGTTCAAATTCTAATTTAATCTTCATCTATTTATCATTGTTATGATAATATATGATAATTTCTTGAGATTTATGAAAAATGAAATTATTATTTATTAAGAATAAGATGAATAGGATCAATCAAAGGGTTGTATTAGTGGTGTGGATCTCACACAGCATTATATTGACACTTAATAATAACCCCTTTTGATTGGTTATATGATTCTAGATTTATAGGAACTTATGTATTAAAGTTTGAAGAAATTTCTATAAACTTTTTAAATAATATTACCCAAGAAAAATAAAATTGCATACTGAACAATCTAAATCAAACTTCCCAATAGGTATATAATGTTGGTCACAAATGCATGCTATGTGAATACTATAAAATTTTCCAGGTACTTAATTAAAAAGAATAGAATGAAAAGGTGAAATTAATTTTATTTATATATAGTCATGCATCACTTGAGCACTGATTTTGTCATACATACATCATAGAGTACTTAAACTAAGGACATCACTAGGCAATATAATCTGTGGAACAACCATGTGGTTCACTGTTGGCCAAAATGTCATAATGCAACACATGATTGTATTTTATTTAAGTCAATATATCCAAAATATTATAATTTCAATATGTAACCAACATAAAATTTAAGATATTTCACATTTTTCTACTGTTTCCAAATGATATGCATTTTACAATTAAAGAACACTTGAATTTAATGATCCACATTTCAAGTGTTCAATAGGCACTGTGGTTAGTGGCCACTGCACTGAAAAACACAAGTCTGTCACCATGCTTCCAGCATTGAGGGAGTGGAGGAAGCCTTATAAAGAGGAGGCCATTAGCAATCTTCCTGTGGAGAGATATAGAACAGGAGGATTTGTATAAGTTGTTTGACTATATGAAAGGTCATCATCTCATTTCACAAGTGAGAATATTGGGGCCATGCCGAGCAATCTGCCTAAAAGGTCCTCACACTTCAGATAGAGCCCCAATATCCAGAGTATACAAAGAACTCAAAAAATTAAACAATAAGATAACAAATAACCCAATCAACAAATGGGCCAAAGACCTGAACAGACAATTCTCAGAGGAGGACATACAGTCAATCAACAAGTACATGAAAAAATGCTCACCATCTCTAGCAGTCAGGGAAATGCAAATCAAAACCACCCTAAGATACCATCTCACTCCAGTGAGATTGGCAGCCATTATGAAGTCAAACAACAACAAGTGCTGGCGAGGATGTGGGGAAAGGGGTACTCTTGTACATTGCTGGTGGGACTGCAAATTGGTGCAGCCAATTTGGAAAGCAGTATGGAGATTCCTGGGAAAGCTGGGAATGGAACCACCATTTGACCCAGCTATTGCCCTTCTTGGACTATTCCCTGAAGACCTTAAAAGAGCGTACTACAGGGATACTGCCACATCGATGTTCATAGCAGCACAATTCACAATAGCTAGACTGTGGAACCAACCCAGATGCCCTTCAATAGATGAATGGATAAAAAAAATGTGGCATTTATACACAATGGAGTATTACACAGCACTAAAAGATGACAAAATCATGGAATTTGCAGGGAAATGGATGGCATTAGAGCAGATTATGCTAAGTGAAGCTAGCCAATCCCTAAAGAACAAATGCCAAATGTCTTCTTTGATATAATGAGAGCAACTAAGAACAGAGCAGGGAGGGAGAGCAGGAGGAAAAGATTAACATTGAACAGAGACATGAGGTGGGAGGGAAAGGGAGAGAAAAGGGAAATTGCATAGAAATGGAAGGAGACCCTCATTGTTATACAAAATTACATATAAGAGGTTGTGAGGGGGAAAGGAAAAAAACAAGGGAGAGAATTAAATTACAGCAGATGGGGTAGAGAGAGAAGATGGGAGGGGAGGGGAGGGGAGGGGGGATAGTAGAGGATAGGAAAGGTAGCAGAATACAACAGTCACTAGTATGGCAATATGTAAAAACGTGGATGTGTAACCGATGTGATTCTGCAATCTGTATACGGGGTAAAAATGGGAGTTTATAACCCACTTGAATCTAAAGTATGAAATATGATATGTCAAGAGCTATGTAATGTTTTGAACAACCAATAAAAAAAATTAAAGAAGTGGCTGAGCTGAACACATCTCAGTTTATCTTGTACGTTAAGTCCTTTTTCTACAATCTAAATAGCTGTGACAACAAAATCAGTAAATAAAGCCAAGAGAAATATTCTTATATAGAAAAGTTTCATAGAGCATACAGGCTTTTTTACCTTATAAGAATGTCCAGGAGTATTTGAATGCAAACTTCTATTTGATTTGTTTGCTCAGGTGAACCCCTATTAATAGATGTGTTATGTTAATGACCACACTTTGGTGACAATGATGTCATAACATAACACATCTTGATTTTATTTAAAGGAAATATGTTTCCTTGAGAGACACATGTGAATTATTAATTGATCTGTTAAATTTTAGTTGATGCAGTACACTTTTAGGAAATGGATCATGATTCCTTAATTGAAACTTCAAGTACGTTTGAAAATGACTCTACTATTATTAATATGTAGTATATAGAATTTTATAATGATACTTATAAACACTATTATTATAGAAATTGTAGATGTTTTCCATATTATAGCCTAGAAAGATAATACTGTTTTAAATAAAATGAGTTATTTTGTTTATTATTCAGTCTATCATTATCTATCTATCTATCTATCTTTCTATGTATCTATCTATCTATCTATCTATGTATCTATCTATCTATTTTTTCTCTGTTGGCAATGGAACCCAGGCCCTTGTGTATGCTATGCAAACATTTGACCAGTGAGCTACAGCTTCAGCCCAGTTAATTCTTATTAAATCTTACTATAATTCAAACTTTATGTTTGTTACTGGGACTAGCATTGAGGAAAAAATATCATGGTTTGAGCCTTATAGAACTAACATTTTATTTGTAACACAAGCAATAAGTAGCTAAAAATACATATATTTATAAAGCATGTGAAATACTATAAAGAATAAAAAAAGAAAGTGTGCTGAAATAAGGAATTAAAGGATGGAAATGGTAGATTTCCTCTAGGTAGAGAGGAAAAGGATAAGAAAAGGGAATAGCAGGTGCAAAGGCCTGGAATGGAAAAGAGTTTAGTGTGTCATAGACACAGAAAGGAGGTCAGTGTGGTTGAAGCATATTCACTGCATTCTGAAGAGCAGAAGAACTTAAAGCTGTAGGCAGGGTCCAGACAATCCAGGTCCTTCTTGAGGATTTTTTTTTTCACTAGCATGTAGTGGAAAAATATATTGAAGAGTTTTAAGAAAGGGAATGATATGACAAATTTTATGTCTGGATAATTCACTGAGCTAGTATGTAGAAAATGGGTTTCAGGAGAGCATGAAAGAAGGGAAGCTATTTAGGGAAGTCATAACATACTCCAGGTAACAAGAAAGGATCTGGGGACTTCACCTATCAAATTAAAAAAAATCTAGAAGTCACAGACCATTCAGATTTTGATACAGAATAAGCTTTGTGTTAAGGTACAGTAGAGAAATCTCTTATCTTCACATGGATAAAGCTGAAAGCCTACACCTATTTTAGGTCACACATAATTATTTTCGTTCTAGCATCTCTGGGCTAAGATGCTCATTTGAAGAACTTTTGCTGCTTCTCCTTCATGATGTGGTTTCTGTCAAAATGCTTTGCATGCAGGCACATGGAATATACTATAGTTATTCAACCCTATAAGTAACTCCTGTGGAAATTTTTAAATAACATTCCTGGGGCAATGTATTCAAATTGATGCATGCCTTGAGAAACCTTTTTAGTTTTGCATTCTGGTCATCTTTTACTAAAAGAGCCTAAGAAATGGATGCTGAAGCCAGACTTTCTTCTGCAGCAAGATCATTGGTAAGTGATGGGTAAAATTTGAATATGCTCTCAGGGTAGCTTTTATTACACAAAAGAATAGACTCATTTTGACCAAACTCTGAAGTGATATTATGACATGTTGAGCGTTTTTATTTTACTAATTTTTTATAAATTCTTCTCGACATTCTAAAGAGCTTTTTCTTTTTTATGTCATTCACCAGACTAATGTTTTTAGTTTATTACATAATTTTCCATTTTTTCAAATGAAATGCAACTGCCTTGGAAGTGAAATTATATCTGTTAGGTGCAACGTTGTATACCTAGGAACTTATCATTCTTGGTGCACAGTATATGTTTAATAAATATTTGGTAGAGGAATGAATGAATGGACAGTTGGAAATAACTGATATTCATTATATTTCAAAATGTATTTGTAGAAAAATATTTGCTTGGCATTACATGCAGCAACATCTTCTATTTATACCATGCTTTCATTTACTTTATTTCAACTCAGCATTAGTGACATTAGAGGCTATGCAATTCTTTATTGTATGTATACCCTAGGCATCCTAGGGTATTTGGCAGCCTCCCTAACCTGTATGGTCTAGATGCTACAGTAAACCCCCTGTTATGGTAACCAAATATTCCTCAGATATCGCTAAATTTCTCCGGTTGAGAACCACACTACTAAGAGATTATTTTCATAGTATTAAACGAGCAATGTTGAAAATACCTAGCGTTTGTGCCATTGAATACTGAATTTTGACATTTTCTTTTCTTTCCATTTAAACAATTAATTAACTAATTAACATATTTATAATAGATTTAATCCAGAAGGTAAACAGGGAAATAATCTTTTCCTTGCCAACATTTGTCCATTTGGAAAATTGATTTCAAAAGGGCTCACAGGTCCTCTAAGCTGTTAATTCATAGAAAACAACAAAGGGCACACATTTCAATAAGACTCTTCTTTGCTGGCCACAAAATATTATCATATGAATCCAAAATCCCAAGAAGAGAATATGGGCGGTCCCACAGATGTAAAATTGGTTCGAAGCACAGTCACTAGAACTATTACTTTCATAGAAAGGAGAGAGAACAGTGTTGAGTTAGCAACTCACCAAGGCCTCTGAGAGTTTAGGAAGATAGCTGGAGTCTTTTGATGTGATAGAGTTTTTGGTGGGATGTTTGCATTTCTATTTCAAAAATTTCATTCTTTTCTATTGATCAAAGTAAACCATGTTACAGATAAAGCTCTGAACAGAACATGAAAAAGGAAGTATATTTGAAGGGGAAAAATATATTTCTTCTCCCATAATTTCTTGGGTAAGAAGCAATAATCAAAGCAAATGACCAAACAGACAGTTTGTAATGATTCTCATCTTTTCTGAAGAAAACATGAAAATTTAGGGAAAGTTTTAGGTGGCAGTAGAGAGAAGGTAACTTCAAAGCTCACAGAATGATTAATCACTCCTCTGCCAACTATTTTCTTTTACTCTGACAAGAGTGATAATTGGATAAATTAATAAAACATAATCCTATTTTAGGTAGAAGCAGTAGATATGTCACCGGTATACAAATGACCCATTTTCACTAAAAAAGTAATGATTTTCTATCTTAGCCTTCCACTCATCACAATTCCACTTTTATTAACTTTATAAACTCTATATTAAAATTTATTTACTATTCAAATTTCAAATTAAGAATATAGAATAAAAGCAAACAGAACAGAAATGCACTAATACATCCAAAGTTATGTAATGTATGGTTTTCTACTAAATTCTCAATGGTTTAAATTCACTTATGCTGGGGAATCAAATGGTGGCCTCTCTTCGTCCTGCCAAGGCCATCTTTGAACGTTAGTCTCTTGATGTCCTATTCTAAAGTCCTCCATCCTTGATGAAAGGAACTTTCATCTTAGGTCCCACACTTTGACTTTAGAGAAAAATCTTAAAATATGCAATTTGAGATAATGTGGAGAAAATTATCTTTGATTAATCATTATTACATCACTGCATCAACTTGCTCTATTCTAATGTCTACTAAGTTAGGGATTATATTTTGAGCTAATAAAAACTCAGCTTCAGTGAAAATTATAAGCAAGAATGCTCTCTAAAATGTGCTCATCCATTTATTTTGTTCCATTTTTTGATGTTCTGAAGAAATAAACCGCTTAATCATTTTAAGAAAATGAGTATTTTTCATTCTAAGATGAAACTGAAGTTAATTTTTTTTCTTAATTTAATAGCCTTGGGCCCTCTCTTTATTTGGGGGATAAGAAAATCATATATTAAATCATGTTTGATAAAGATCATTTATTTGAAACGCTGAATATTTAAGAACATATGGAGATGGTTGACCACCTTGGAAACTCATCTGTACAGGGACTGTTCACCTTTGGACTCCCATCTGCTGCTCACAGTTGCAGCCTAGGCATGTCTCACTTATCATCCTTGACATCTTCCCTATATTAACTTTATCTTTAATCATAATTTAGACATAAAAAGTTTTCCTTATGTTTTTCAAAGCATCCCTTAAAATGGTAAGTACTGAATGTCTTTATTTTTAAAACATAGTCTATGATTTAGTCTTTTTGCTTGCTCAGTTGATGGTCACACTGAAACAAATCAGTCATCAGTGGTACAGAGTAGGTGACGTGTGTTAGAAAATTTGGTGAAAGTAAATGGAAGAGAGAACCTATTTGTTCATTCTTACTTTCATTTTGTTTTAAAATATCAACTTTTTATATGTTTCTGGCACTATGCCAGGCTACATTTGTGAGGTTACGCTAATGGTTTGTTAAAGTGTATGCATTAATGGGACTTATAATTTGATAGCAGAGATTACATATAAGTTCATGCACAGAAAATGCTAGCCATATTAGGAAAGAGGATTTCCAAGGCTATTTTTTTAAATCATAGACTTTATTTCTTAGAGAAGTTTTAGATTCACTGTAAAATTAAAGGTACAGATTTTCCTATATACCTCCTAACCCCCCATTCCCAAAGACACAATCTCCCCTGCCTCCACTATCAACACTCCACACTAGTAGAATATTTGTTACAGCTAATGAAGCAACACTGGCATGTTCTCAGCTGAAGTCCACAGTTTACATTATAGTTTAATCTTTGTGTTATATATTCTACAGGTTTTGACAAATGTATAATACATGTATTCACCATTATAGTATCATACAGAATATTTATAGTGCTCTAAAATTGCCCTATGCTTTGCTTTTTTCTTCCCCTCACTGATCTTTCAACTATGTCCATCATTTTACATTTTTCAGAATGTCAAGTAGTTTTTAAAATTTATTCTAATTAATTATACATGATAGTAGAATGCATTTTGACACATCATACATAAATGGAGTATAGCTTCTCATTGTTTTGGTTGTACATGATGTAGAATTACACCAGTTGTGTAATCATATATGCACACGGGGTGGGGTAATAATTCCTATTCATTCTACTCTCCTTCCTATCCCCAAACACCTCCCCTCTTTTCTCTCCCCTCTGCCTAATCCAAAGTAGCTCTATTCTTCCCTACCCACCCCTGCCCATTGTGAATTACAATCTGTATATCAAAGAAAACATTCTGCCTTTGATTCTTTGGGATTGGCTTATTTCACTTAGCACAATATTCTCCAGATCCATCCATTTACTTGCAAATGCCATAATTTTATTCTTGCTTAAGGCTAAGTAATATTCCATTGTGTATATATACCACATTTTCTTTATTCCTTCATCTGTTGAAGGGCACCTAGTTTGGTTCCATAGTTCAGCTATTATGAATTGACCTGCTATAAACATTGATGTGGCTGTGTCACTGTAGTATGCTGATTTTAAGTCCTTTTGGTATAACCCGAGAAATGGAATAACTGGGTCAAATGCTGGTCCATTCCAAGTTTTCTGAGTAATCTCCATACTGCTTTCCATAGTCTTTGCATCAATTTGTAGCCCACCCCCCCAGAAATGTATGAGTGTACACTTTTCCCCACATCCTTGCCAACATTTATTCTTGCTTGTGTTCTTGATAATTGCCATTTTGACTAGAGTGAGATAAAATCTGAGGGTAATTCTGATTTGCATTTCTCTAATTGCAGAGATGTTGAACATTTTTTAAATGTATTTGTTGATCTATTGTATTTCTTCTTCAGTGAAGAATCTATTCAGTTTCTTAGCCCAATTATTGATCAGGTTATGTGTTTTTTGGTGTTAAGTTTTTTGA
The DNA here is from genome assembly GCF_001458135.2 of Marmota marmota marmota. Taxonomy (NCBI): domain Eukaryota; kingdom Metazoa; phylum Chordata; class Mammalia; order Rodentia; family Sciuridae; genus Marmota; species Marmota marmota. The sequence goes on along the minus strand of NW_026000119.1, from coordinate 672,076 downwards.
GTTCTTTATATATCCTAGAGATTAATGCTCTGAAGTGCATGTGGTAAAGATTTTCTTCTATTCTCTAAGCTCTCTTCAGATCATTTGTTGTTTCCTTTGCTAAGAAGCTTTTTAGTTTGAACCCATCCCATTTATTGATTCTTGATTTTACTTCTTATGCTTTAATGGTCTTGTTAAGGAAGTCAGTTCCTTTGCTGACATGGTGACAATTTGGGCCTACCTTTTCTTCTATTAGGTGTAGGGTCTCTGTTCTAGTGTCTAAGTCCTTGATCCAATTTGGGTTGAGTTTTGTTCAGGGTGAGAGATAGGGGTTTAATTTCATTTTGCTACATATGGATTTCCAGTTCTCCCAGCACTATTTGTTGAAGAGGCTATCTTTACTCTAACGTATACTTTTGGCAACTCTGCCTAGTATGAGATCATTGTATTTATGTGGGTTTGTTTCTATGTCTTCTGTTTTGTAGCATTGGTCTATGTGTCTCTTTGGTGCCAGTATCATGCCATTTTTGTTAGCTCTGTAATATAATTTAAGGGCTGGTATTGTGACGCCTCTTCATTTTTCTTGCTGAGGATTTCTTTGTCTATTCTGAGTCTCTTATTTTTCAGAATGAATTTCATGTTTGCTTTTTATATTTCTAAGAAGAATGTCATTGGGATTTTTAATAATAATTGCATTAAATCTGTATAACGCTTTTGGTAGTATAGCCATTTTGACAATATTAATCTGCCTATCCAGGAGTATGGGAGATCTTTCCATCTTCTGAGGTTTTCTTCAATTTCTTTCTTTAGTGTTCTGTAGTTTTCATTGTAGAGGTCTTTCACCTCTTTTTGGTAGATGGATTTCCAAGTATATTATATTTTTTAAGAGGGATTATTGTAAATGGAGTAATTTTCCCAATTTCTTCTTCAGTGGATTCATCTCTTAAGAATTGAATCTCACCTAAACTGGGAAGTGGAGGATGTGTTAATTAAAGAATGATATTTAAGTTCAGGCATTTATGAATAGTATGCAAACTTGAGAAGATAGGGTGACATGTAGTTGAGGTGCTGTTGGTTCTATACCATTCAAGCCGATGGAACAGTATGTGAGGAAAGCCTCATATTTGGAGTTATTAAAAGCAGGCTGGTATAACAGGTGCAGAGTGAGAAAAATATAATTTGTGATTACTTGAGAGAACTATGTACAATAGCTCATGTTAAATAAGTTTTATAAAAAGATTGTTCTTTATTATGATCACAATGGGAAACTGTCATGACAAAGTGAAGAGTTTGCAGATTTGGAAGTTCATGCTGTCTGCATAAGGAGAATGACCTACACAGAGGGGAAGAGAAGAGTGTGGAAAATTTCAGAGACCTGGACACAAGGAAGGTATGAAAAAAGGGAGCTTGACTCTAGATAAAGCAAAAAATAAAAGTCAACAATATCGACAGGTGGATCCAATAGAGGATTACAAAAGGGAGGTTTGCAGCCTGTGTGACCTGATGACTTTGGTTCTACATTTTTAGAAATGGAACATTGGAGAAGAACCAGTCTCTATTTGCAAAATCAGGCAATTAGTTAGGTCACTAGAGGATGATAGACTTGGCTCTCTGTCTCAGATTTGTGTCCATGTGGTGATTACCAACCAACTCTTATGTTCTCATTTCAGTAATATGCAGAGTATATTACTACCCAGGATGCTGCCTGAAGAGAGAGAGAGAGAGAGAGAGAGAGAGAGAGAGAGAGAGAGAGAGAGAGAGACTCTTTTAACTTTCCCAGGATTTTTAAAACTGTTAAAAATATAATTTGGCATGCATCTTTGCAAATCCTAAGAAAGCTAGTAAATATCACATTCATTGGGCAAAATGAAATCTGTAGAACAAGATATTGCCCTATTATACAAAAGTCAATGATGTCAAAACTGGACTGGAACTTGAGATTTCCTGTTTTCCAGTAACAGTCTTAGATGACTCATTATGCTTCAATGAGCTGCTTTGAACTGCAGTGACTATAGTGATGTTCCTGTTTGCATGTTTAGGAGATATGTGCCTCCTGGCCTGTAGTTTATCCTTCCTAACATAGAAATCTCTAGTTGTCTATTACTTGGAATAAAACTATGGTATATCTTTTCAAAATAAGATTTAGATGAGAAAAATCATCAAAGAATTATCCATGGTCAGTGAACATATGAAAAACCCATTTAATATAAAATAAACTTGACATGATTGGAATTAACCTTAATAGTTAGCAATAGGGGACTGTGAGAGATAAATTCTCTGTGTATATTGGAACACTAAGCAGCCATTAAGATGTTCTTGTACATGAATAACTAGTAAGGAGAAATGTCCATGATATTTTTAGTAAAGAAGCTGTATGATCAATTGATGTTAAAATTTGATTGTATTTAGATATATTTGGCTATGTGCTTTTATACATGCGCATTAAGAACCAGTTAAATGTGTTTATTTTTAAGTATTAACAGTGCCTGTTTCTGTGTTTTAGAATATGGGTGACTTTTAGCTTATTCCCTTTTCTTGTCTACAGTTTTTCTTATTTTATGTAATGAATATGTTATTTTGTCAAAAATCAAGCTACAGAAAAATAAGTGATGATTTTTTACCTATCAAGTGGGAAAATATTTATTTATTTATTTACTGGGGAAACTGGGAATTGAGCTCAGGGGTGCTTAACCACTGAGCCATATCCCCAGCCCTATTGTGTATTTTATATAGAGACAGGGTCTCACTGAGTTGCTTGGAACCTCGTTCTGGCTGAGGCTGGCATTGAAATCAGGATCCTCCTGCCTCAGCCTCCTCAGTCACTGAGATTACAGGTTTGTGCTACCATACCTGGCATATTTTAATCATTATATTTTGGCATAGCTAGATGAATATATTTTTAAGGAGAGTTTACTCTAATAAAATCCTTCTAAGTGGAAGGTCTACAATGTGCCTCAAAATCTTAGTGTCTGCTTTTTGAGCTAACAATTCTACAAAAGGAGATTTATTCTAAGGAAGCAGTCAGAGAATTTTACAACACATCCTTATATGATATGTGCATGATTTTGTTTACAAGTAAATAAAATTTTGTTTACAAGGCAATAAAATATCTACAAGTCTGGGAATGGGTAAACAAGTTGTTTTGCATTCATACAAGAGCTATGTAATCTTTTAAACTCATCTTATAAGAATGTTCAGGGAAATGGAATATGCTTAGAAGTTGTTGTAATTTTTTATAAGCAGGTAAATACAGTACATATAAAAGATCTCAGTTTTTAAAATAACCATTTTTATGTATTAACCATATGCATGCATATAGTGGAAATGAAATGACATACAGAGTCATGTTTATAGTTATATTTCTTTTGATCAGTGTGATTGCATACAGGAGATTTAAATTTTCTTCTGTGTGTGTTTTTTATTCTTTTGTGATTTTCTAAATCTCTACAAATAACATGTACTAAGTTCAGCATCAACAAACAGTATATTTCACTCTGCAAAGGTTAGAGAGGAGGATAGGTTTGGAGGTGTTTGCAGTAATCAAAGTGACCTTAGGGTTTGCAATGTATTTCTTCAAGAATGATACTATTTTTTTTCAGTCACTGACCTTTTCTAATTCTTCTTGGAATTTCCTCAGGAGTTATTTGTATTTCCCTTTCTCCTCCCCTCAAAGGATTTCAGACAAGTAAAAAATCATAACATTGATGTAGAGGCCAGTTTTCTCAGTTACTCAGATTCAGATGTAACCTTTATTGAGTACCTTCTGTGTGCCAAACACCTGGTGAAATATATCCACCCTATGGGGTGTCAGACCTTGCAGGAGCCCTTAGGGTTCCTGTAGGAATGATAAGATTTCTAAGATAGAAGTTGGAGTCTAGGCTACCACCAAATAGATCTATAAATTGATCAACTCGTACTCTTCTGAGCCCTTACATGTACTCACCTATTCATTATTCATTCATTCAATTTAATCCTAAGTATCTACCATCCAGCAGTCACCATTGCAAGTCCCAGGGATAGACCAGTCCTTCTTCTGACATTACATGGACACATAAATGCATAATATGCCAGAGAGGTGGGTGCTGTGGCAAAAACATAAACAAGCAAGAGAATAGGTAGGGCTGGAGGGCAGCATGGAAGATGATTGCTATTTTATGAAGAATTGTCAGAGAAAGCCTGACATGGTGACAAGGAGAAAAAACTTGAAGAATGTGAGAAACAATAATAGCAACACCTTGCGTCCTCCACCTGTTGTTAGAGTCATTTTAAGAAAGGGCTCTTAGAGACATCATATTGTTAGGTCTTGTTTTTTAACCCATTCTGCCAGTCAGTGTCTTTTGATTGATGAGTTTCGTCCACTAACATTCAAAGTTATTATTGAGATATGATTTGTTTTCCCTGTCATTTTGAGTTATTTCTGGTTTTTAACTTGACTTAGTTTCTCCTTTGGTTGACTATTCCTCCCTTTGATGATTTTCACTGGGTGAAGTTGGAGAATATGATGCTAAGTGAAATAAGCCAATCCCCAAAAACCAAAGGTCCAGTGTTTTCTCTGATATGTGAATGCTGATTCACAATAAGGGGAGGGGCAATAGGGAAGAATAGAGTTACCTTAGATTAGGTAGAGGGGAGTGAAGTGAGGGAAGGGGAGGAGATATAGGGATAGGCAGGATAGTAGAATGAAACAGTATATATATCTGTTTCATATATATATACACACACACATATATACATATACATATACACACATACATTGGTCATGCATATATGTGTGTGTGTGTGTGTGTATATATATATATATAATTTATACATACATATACACATATGTATGCATGACCAATGTGATTCTACAAATGTATAATCAAAAAATTAGAAATTATACTCCATCTATGTATGATATATCAAAGTGCATAAATGTACTCTATGGTCATATATAACTCTTTAAAACAAATTTTAAAAATTAAAAAAAAAAGAAAGGACTTTGCAAATGTGAAGGTGTGTTTGTAGTTGTATGAAGTTCTGTTTGCCTTTGGTAAGAAAGAGCCTGAGTTCACTTCTTTTTATGGAAGGGCATTCTCCCTTTGGAGTGGAATAGACATGATAAATAGATAAAGTGAGAATAATAGAGTCTCTCTCAAGGCCAGAATGGTCAGACAATTTCCATTCTGCCCAAATGGAACTAATGAAATATAGATTACAGCATTCCCCATAGAGTTGTGTATTCTGCATTAAAGCCCTTTTAAGCTCCTTTTATTTTAGCTATAAAGATTTTCCACAAAATAAAGAATTGGCCAAACCAAAAGTAAACACCATCCAGCATTTTACTGGTATCAGTTTATCAAATGTCACTAACAGCATGTCATATGCAATTGCTACTGTACCCCTTCCCTGATAAATTCAGTTCATTTTCAATTCTTTTGATATTTCTCTGTGGATTTTTTAAGTATTCACCTCTATCACAGCCACTTCTGGATGAATTTTAAATCCTAAGGAAGGAAAAGAAAAGTTTCTGAAAACTGTGGGTCATTAATGTCGATCCTTCCTCTTTTTAGCCCAAGTGTGGGAGCCAGAGCCACCAGGTGCCAGGTTTCTCAGGGGTTAGTGCTTTGGTCTTGTGCCTTCCCTCAGGTGTTGCTGGGGCTCTAGAGGGTGGAATGTAAGAGTGCGTGATGGCTGGTGCTGGCTGCAGACCAACCAAAACCTCTGGAGCCTGGTGTTTGTACAGGTGTGCCTCCTATGGTCTGTGGATCTGCAGTTATAAAACAGAAGCTCCAAAGAGTACCAGAGATGGGAGAAGCTTAGGCTGAAATGAAAATTTCTAAACTCTAAAGATTTTCTTTCAATTTGTGCACATCTGTCTTCAACAAAGATTGTAAATGTGTTGTTTAAAACCAACGAGCAGAAAATATCTTGTTCTGGTATATGCTTAAAATGTGAACTGAATGAGAAAAAGAGAAGAAGGAAGAAAAGACTAAGGAAATGAGAGAACAGATGGAGAGGGAAGCAGGCTCTTGTCATATGTGACACTTCAGGACATAAATATGACATGTTCCTGTGGAAAATTTTTTATACATATTTTTTAGTTGTTGATAGACCTTTATTTATTTATATATGGTGCTGAGAATTGAACCCAGTGCCTCACCCATGCCAGGCAAGTGTGTTACCACTGAGCCACAGCCCCAGCCCTCCTATGGAATTTTTTAAGAAGGTGAATTACCTGATGCTTTCCTATTTTTGTCAATAGAACAAGTTGAGGGATATAGTGAGGGTTATTAGCTAAATGGTTTGTATGCTGACCAGTCTTTCCTGGTGTCATATATGTAGCTTAGTCTCTTTGAAACCTGATTGTGATTTTTTCTTACATATAAACATGTAAACAATGGTGTTCATCTCTCTAGACCTATGCTTACTGTAGAGCTTTGTTGATAGTACTCACTAAATGTTTTTAAACATGAATCCATTAATATAATCAAACCAAGGATTTTCTTTAATTTACAGAGTAGCTAGCCTTAAGAGATGGAATCTAGTGTTGGACTGCCTAAAGTTTGAACCCTGGGCCTCCACCTACTGCCTGTGTGACCTTCAATTTATTACTTAACCTTCCTGAGGCTCAGATTTCCCTATCTCTAAATAATTTTAACTATAGCAGAAAAGGGATGTGATTGCTATCTTGATTGTGTATATAAATTCTTAGCATATAGTAAGTACTAGAATAATATTTTCTATCATTTAATTAGAATTGGATAAGTCCATTCTCCAAAATGAAAACACTGAAAAATTATCTACTTTGTTAAATGTAGACTGAACACTATAAATGGTAGGTAGTGGGTGCTGCCATCAGGTGAACTCTTTTAACTAAGAAATGAGTGAATACCATAGCCAGCGGAAAAATGGCATTACTTCTGCTCTAGTTGGATGGCATGCCCCCATTTCCATTGTCCTGCTCCAGTGGATTCTCTTCAGTGTGCTCCATCCACACTCTTCTGGGATACTTTGTTCCCAAACTGAGTTTTCTGCAAATGCTCCCAAGATCACTATCAGTTGACTTTCTTTTCTTTTAGCATGTTCTATTGAATATATGTCCTTACTTTTGTTGCTGTTATTTTAATTAGCCTAGGGATGCTTTCATTTCTCTTCTATTATCAGTGTTCCTTTGATTTTTGTATATTCTTTGTTGGTCCCATTACCATACTGGGGAAGGGGATAATTTTCCTTTATTGAGATGACTAAATATTTGGTTGAGTTAAAGTCAATAAGAACATCTTCACTGCCTAGTACTGTGGCACTTTTAGTCTAAATGTCATCAAACTTCATGTCAGCAGTAGCTTACCTTATTTTGAATTATAAGCAAAACTGTTTATTGAATATTTAATATTGAGGGTCAAGAAAATTTAGTGAACATGGTTTATCTGTATAAGTATGGACTCAGATCAACATGCTGTCTTACCTGGGAGCATGCGCTCAGTCTGAATCAATTTCTTGTCTCTCAGGTTTAGAGAAGTGTTTGGCTTTTGGTATGTTCCATCCAACTGAAAGGGTAAACTGATGAGGTGGCCCAAGCCTGTAATCTTAGTGGCACAGGAGGCTGCAGCAGAAGGGTCTTGAGTTCAAAGCCAGCCTTTAGCAGAAGCAAGGTACTAAGCAACTCAGTGAGACACTCTCTCTAAATAAAATACAAAAATATATATGGTTGGGGATGTGGATCAGTGCTTAAGCACCCCTGGATTCAATCTCTGATAACCCTTCCCCATCCCTACCCCTCCCCTCCAAAATCTGAAGGGGTAACTTCAAAACATGAAACATGCATTTTTAGAAAGAATCCACTGGTTGCTGAGAATAACTGGTATACTTTAGTGGATTTGGCTCATTTTCACCAGCAGAATAGGTTTGTGACGAGTGAGGCTGAGTTGTAAGCAAGTCAGAAATCATTCTCTCAAGGCAATGTTCAGCCTCTTAGCATTGATTCTTGCTACTGTGGTAAACAGGTATTCCCAGTTGGAAAGGTTTTATGTTTGTTGGTAGCTCCCAAGGTTTCCATTCAGGTCCATCAAGAGTCTTTTCCTGTCTCTCACTATCTTTCCAGGACCCCCAACAGTGGTGCTTTAATTTTAGTGGTTCTTATATTTTCTCTTGGAGAATTAAGCTCTTACCACTTGAAAGCATCAATTTAATCTGGAATTATCTGGTATCTTGGTGTGGTTTTCTGTGGGTATAAAAGAAACAAAGAAAAAGACTGCTTTTTAGCATCAATGTGTTCATCTAAAAACCATGATAGTAATAAAACAAAAAAAAAGTTTCCTGTTAAAGAAAATTGGAAATGGAAAAATAAGAATATGTGTTGAAAAAGGACCTTGAAAATATAATTATGCAAATAAGTGTACTACATCTAATATAAAGCAAGTCGAAATTGCAACCAGGGGCTATTGGTATATATTAAGGTGGGAAAAATATTTGAGAACAGACTGATCTTACAGTTGAGTGTAAGATCATTATTTTATATTATAAAAACCTTTACTCCCCAATGTGAACTCTTAAATGTAGGAACTTGGACAATACAGTTTCACATAGAAAAAACTCCAATGAAGTTATTGTATGAATAAACTAATATGCCTAGATCACATTCATACTGTTGGGTAAATGATATACCATAGTACCCAAATATGCATCTCCAGTAGATCCCAAGGCAGTTTTCCACCCAAGGAAGATGATTGCTCTAAAAAGGTCTGTGCTTTTAGTGTTTTATAAAATGTTTTGAGATTCTTCACTTTCATTTTTTTTCTGTTCATAAAAGACGTTTGAATTAATCAATATTGCAAAAATCAGTAACTTATACCCTGAATTGTTCATCAGTAGTCCCCATCACCACCACCTCACCCTGAATCCATAACTTAAACTCTTTCTGCCACAATGCAGTCTCCTACGAAGAAGGAGACAGATATGTGAGCTTCTCTCAGGAAACAGAGTACCATTGAAAATTAAGATGATCTTTTAAATTGATGGCAGACATCTGATGAAAATATGTACTGCTTACTTGTTGCAACTTGATGGGATAAGCAAGAAAAATGTGAGTACAGTTTGCTTGTTTTCCAACTCTTGCCTGACTTTGTGGCAGGCACATTTCTTTCTTCATTCAGATATTTAAGAATAATCCTCTACTTGACCTGTACTTTTCCCCAGGTTTGGTTATAACCTGAGTGGGTGTGTTGTAACTGATTGCATTCACTGGCAAAGAGCCCTTTAAAAATTAACTGGTGCAAATATTTAGTCTTGTATTTCTTCTTAGGTAGTGAGGAAAATATGTTGATAAATTGGGTTCTCTTTCATTATGATACACAAACATTATAAATATAGAGCAAGGTGGTCTAAATAGCAAAATGCATAATTTAACACTTAAATATTATCTTATGGACCTGAAATTGTAGCTTGGTGGTAGAACGTTTGCCTAGTATGAGCAAGGCCCTGGATTTAATCCCTAATATTACATAAATAAATAAATAAACAAACAAATAAATATTGATATTATTTTTGTTGTGTACTAAAATGAATTTTTTATTTTTTCCACTTAATGATGATTTTGATTTTAATTATGAAATATTTCTTAAACTTAGAGAAGTAAACTGAGCTTTTGAACCTCAGATGCTAAAAATAAAGCAATTTAAAAGATATCCATGAATCCACCACTTACATTTAATGGAATTCATATTTTCCCATATTTTTTAGACAGCATTTTTGTAAGGTAATAAAATCTTGCAGATACAGCTAAAGCCTATCCTTTCCCCTTGTTTTCATGTTAGCTTGAACCACCATCTTGAAGTTGATATGTCTGATGTCCACTTATGTCTTTACACATTTTTACGTATATGTGTACCTATAAACAGCATAAGCATATGACACACTGAGATCTTTTGAGGCTAAATAATACTGTGAAGTCAGCTGGTGGTACTCATACTTCCTTAAACCCTAACTCGGTGTCAGTGTCGCAGCTTTATTTTGACCAATCCCAGGATGTTGTACTCTATTATTTCCAGAATAGTCCAGATCTCTCAGGGCCATCCAGCCTGGGCCAGCTAGGTGGCACAATGCATATGAACTGATTCTGAGCTTAGGCACCAACCACAAAGTGAGTTATGCATGTCTGACCCATTGCTCTTCATTTTATAATATCCCAGGGTGAATTTCAATGTCTTGAAAGTTCTTAAATATCACATTAACTCCTTTTGATAACATAGTATATTAGAAAATTAATCATCCTGTATAATCCTGCCATTATTAAAAATTGCTTATAGATCCTGTGATTAAACTAAGCCATCAAAGTCACGGAGATACTTATTAATAGACTGCCCTCCTCCCCCATCACTGTGTGGCTTTTGTTAAAAAGTCATTTGACTTGGTTTCATGTGTCTATATTAAGATACATTATAAGAAAAAGCCTTGCGAAAATTGACTTGTCACTCTATGTAGTATAAGGATATCTTCTATTACATTATACATTTTTAAAGATAAGCCATGGAAAAAATTTCTCTTCAATTTTATTTTAAAGGGTTACATCAGGTATCTTATTGCTTTACAAATGCTGTCAGTTTTATAAACATACCTTAATTTAGATTGAGCACCCAAGATTTTAGGGCATGCAATTTGTATTCTCACGTCCTTTCATATTTATTTTTCCGCACCCTTAGTTTTCAGATCATCTCAGCCTTATTGCCTTTCTTTATTTTATTTTCCTATATTCTTTACAATAAATCATATCTTAGTTTAAATCCTTATTAAAACAAAGGAAGATGAAATTAATTTTATGAGTTATTACTGGAAGATATAATAGTCACTGAGAGACTTCCTTGGTATTCAGCTATGATAAATGTAATTACATATTCAGCATACCTGAGAAATAAATAAGCCTCACCAAGATATACCATCTCACGAGGTATGAGATGGATGCTGCTAGCCTAGTCTGCAAATCCTAAGTGTCTGGATCTTTTTCCACAGTTCTTAGTTGATTTGAGACATGTGTTATAGTTCATGTGTACCATTAAAATTATAAAATGTCATTTTTATAATAAAACATAGGATTAACATGTTATAGAAGTAAATATGTTGTCACTATGAAATTATTAAGCAAATATAAACTCAAAAAGAGCAGACCAGTAATTACACAGTGTCTCATATTAATTATCAAACCTTTCCACAAGGAATTAGTGGAAACCTTATTTTAGGGAAACTATTTAATCAGTCAAGAAATGTTTTTAACTCTTGTAAACATTTGTTGAGGGTCAGGAATTGAATTCCACAAAAGTGTGTGGACAGTATTTTTTATATTATTTTTCCTGGAAAAAAATCATCAAGTCTATTTTAAGACTAGATCTTTGGCTAAATAAATAATAAATTTTTTGAATAAAGTTTAGTTTGTAATTTGTATTTCTTTGATACTGGAAGAGTACATGTTTTAATTATGTGGCTCAAAGCAGATCAGGCTCAGGAGAATTAAAGTTTTAATAATCACAAACTCGTACCTTTATAGGAAGAGAAATTTTTATGCCTTTTCTGCATCATTAGTTTCTTCATTTCATTTTTCAGCCTGAAAACCAAAGTCATGAAATTATATTAACCCAGCTGAGAGGCATATTTAAAATAAAGGATTTGAAATGATCTTAGCAATAGCTTCCTGGAATTTCCAAGTAGTTAATATTGTGATGAGAATGGCTGGCCAGCAGTTAAGTAAAACCTAGTCCATGAATTGCAGAGAATTTTTCAATTCTATTACTGAAATTGTTTCTTTTGCAACATGTGACAGTTGAAAGAAAACAATTTTAATAGTTTATGATAACTTTTTGCCGCAGTCCGGCTACAGCAAACTAACTGGGGGGTGACGAGCAACTTGTGTACCTTGATACAGCAGGAGTGGGAGCCGTTTATTGTAGGACAGGATCGGTATATATACATTCCACACAGCTTATCTAATTAACATAAACTCGATACAGCAGTCAACCAATAAGGAATCTCCACACTTAATGGCTCGCTGGTGTTACTTCACAAACCACTCCCTCTGGCAAAATGCCAGGTGCCATCCAGACTTGTTTACAGACTCTAACATTTGCCAGGTGCCATCCTGACTTGTTTACAGACTCTAACATTTCCCCCTTTTGTTTAATTTAAATAATGAGCATAGTGGTTTTTACACAAACACCATAAATAATCTACAAGCAGAAGGGGAGGATACAAAATGCCACAATACCAAGGCAATTGATGGCTCCATGCAAGAAGCCCTTAGAAAAATTATACCAGCAATGACATCGTTTGCAAAGATACCAAGTTACAATTTGTTGTAGATTACAGTTTGTTGTCACAGTCCAGGTAAAGTGGTGTCTTAATAGATTAACTCACAGTCCAGGTAAATCACAGTCCAGGTAAGTTCTGCAGGCAGCTAGCTTAAATCACAGTCCAGGTAAGTTCTGCAGGCAGCTAGCTTGATCCGAAGTCTCGTCTGGTTCTCAGCAACACTGGAAATTCTTCCACCTTCGTCTTTACCGGCACTGGGACGAAGGCAGGAACTCCGGATGGCTAAAGAAAATCCTGTAGCATTCTACTAAGAAAACAACCTTCTGAACAATTTAGTACATTATCTCAAGGTTTTTTTGCATTTGAAATAAGCATTAATAGTGCTCATTACTCATCAGCTTCCAGGTGTGGGAGAACCATTGTAGCTTAGTTATTGGCATTGAAAATGACCAAACATCAGGGACACCAGTAGCATCTTCTGCTGGCTGTAGTGCCTGGGCAGCCCCAGATGGCCCTGGGGAGTGTCCCGGACTCAAACTGCTACTGGGCACAGGGAGCAAGAGCCTGCGAGACTGTGCCTCCAGGTCAGGTCTAGATTTGGGCTCGAGGCAGTGGAAGAGCCAGCTCCCCGGCCAGGAGGCGGGGAAGGGCCAGTCGCCGCCGCCTCTTGGAAAATCCTTGCTGCGCTGTGACCGGCTTGCACACTCGGCAGCCGCCTCTCCGCTTCACGCACCCTCCGGTAACGAAAAGTATTTAGTAATAGCCTTTTGCTGCAACTTTTTTTCTGATAATCCTTCTTCTTCTGAACTTTCTTTTTCTTTCTGACTAGAGTTCCTGGGCTCTTATCAACACATGCCCTAACTATTCTTGGTTCCACTGGGGTGCCTTCTTCCCTTAGTAATTTACTTCTCACCCCTTCCATATTTTCATCACAAAGACAATACAATACACTGAGACAAAACAAGACACAAACATACTGTATCAATCTTCTCCATTTTCTCGAAATGGCCATTTTTCCTCTCGCCCTATCTGCCTAGGGACGAGCAGATTTGCTCCCGTCCTATCTATGGACGGGCAGCTTTTTTTCGTCACTTACCCCCGAGTGTCCCGGGGCTCCCCGTAACGGGCCACCATCTGCCGCAGTCCGGCTGCAGCAGAATAATCAGGGGGGGGACGAAGAACTTGTGTACGTTGATACAGCAGGAGTAGGAGCCGTTTATTGCAGGACAGGAGCAGTATTTATACATTCCACACAGCTTATCTAATTAGCATAAACTAGATACATCAGTCAACCAATCAGGAATCTCTACACCTAATGGCTCGGTTTTGTTACTTCTCAAACCACTCCCTCTGACATTTTGCCAGGCACCATCCAGACTTGTTTACGAACTTTAACATTCCCCTGGCAAAATGCCAGGTGTTATTTTGACTTGTTTACAGACTCTAACATTTCCCCCTTTTGTTTAATTTAAATAACGACCATAGTGGTTTTTACAGAAACACCATAAATAACCTGCTACAAACAGAAAGGGAGGATACAAAATGCCACAATACCAAGCCAATTGATGGCTCCATGCAAGAAGCCCTTGGAAAAATTATACCAGCAATGACACCGTTAGCAAAGATACCGAGTTACAATTTGTTGTAGATTACAGTTTGTTGTCTCAGTCCAGGTAAAGCAGTGTCTCAATAGATTAACTCACAGTCCAGGTAAATCACAGTCCAGGTAAGTTCTGCAGGCAGCTAGCTTGATCTGAAGTCTCATGCGGTTCTCAGCAACACTGGAAATTCTTCCACCTTCGCCTTTACTGGCACTGGGATGAAGGCAGGAACTCCGGCAATGCTGGCTAAAGAAAATCCTGTAGCATTCCACTAAGAAAACAACCTTCTGAACAATTTAGTATATTATCTCAAGGTTTTTTACATTTGAAATAAGCCTCAATATAGTGCTCATTACTCATTAGCTTCCAGGTGTGGGAGAACCATTGTATTTACTGGCCTTGGAAATGATCAAACTTCAGGGACTTGGGCCATCTTCTGCCTGCAGCATCCTGGGCAGCCCCAGATGGCCCCGGGGAGAGTCCGGGGAGTGTTCTGGACTGAAACTGCCACTGGGCACTGGGAGCAAGAGCCTGCGAGACTGTGCTTCCAGGTCAGGTTTGGGTTTGGGCTCTCAGTAGTGGCATCCTGCTCCCTGGGCGGGGGGGCAGGGAAGAGCCGGCTGCCGCTGCTTGGAAATTCCTTGCTGCGCCATGATCCGCTCGCGCACGTGGCAGCCACTGCACAGATTCACGCACCCTCCGGTAATGAAAAGTATTCAGTAATAGCCTTTTGCTGTAACTTTTTTCCTGATAATCCTTCCTCCTCTGAACTTTCTTCTTCTTTCTGACTAGACTTCCTGGGCTTCTATCAACACATGCCCTAACTATTCTTGGTTCCACTGGGGTGCCTCCTTCCCTTAGTAATTTACTTCTCACCCCTTCCATATTTTCATCATAAAGACAATACAACATTTCAAGACAAAACAAGACACAAACATACTGTATCAATCTTCTCCATTTTCTCGAAATGGCCATTTTTCTTCTCGCCCTATCTGTCTAGGGACGAGCAGATTTGCTTCCGTCCTATCTATGGATGGGCAGCTTTTTTTCGTCACTTACCCCCGAGTGTCCCAGGGCTCCCCATAACAGGTCACCATCTGCCGCAATCCGGCTGCTGCAAACTAACCGGGGGGTGAGGAGCAACTTGTGTACCTTGAAACAGCAGGAGTGGGAGCCATTTATTGTAGGACAGGAGCGGTATTTATACATTCCGCACAGCTTATCTAATTAACATAAACTCCATACAGCAGTCAACCAATAAGGAATCTCCACACTTAATGGCTCGCTGGTGTTACTTCACAAACCACTCCCTCTGGCAAAATGCCAGGCGCCATCCAGACTTGTTTACAGACTAACATTTGCCAGGCGCCATCCTGACTTGTTTACAGACTCTAACAACTTTTTATTATAACTCTCTTTTTTATAATATCTTGATTTCTCATGTTGAAACCTCTTAATATCATTGACTCTAATTTTATTGTTGATCATGACTTTGGGTCCATTATAAGACCTAGAGAATTAGATATTAAAGAAGATATTAAGTTATTTATGTATTTCTGTATATGTATTTTTATCTACTCCCAGTTTTGTAAAGGATCTTCTCATTGCCTGTATTTTTGCTCCCTTTTAGAAATGGAGTCTTTCTCTCTAAATCTCACATTATAAAAAATAAGCCTTTGTATTTACTTACATAACCAATATAACTAATAGGTTAAAAAATATCTAGTTGTATCACTTTATTAAAAATATTTAACTGATTATCTATATTTATCCATATAAACATGTATGGATTTATAAGTTTACTTATAAATCTATATGCATATTTATTGATATAGGGATACATTTCATGTATCTGTATATCCATATGTGTTTTTGCCTATGGTTATATAGATGTATTTATAAGATAAGTAGAATTATAAAGTTTTAAGAGTATATGGTGAAATACCTCCTTCCTACTTCTGCTATTCAGCCACCAGTTGCCATCCCAAAGGCAGCCCCTGTAACTATTTCCTTGTGTAACTTCCAGAGATATTCAAAGCACACACAACGTACATTGTATTTTTCCTCATTTTCATAAAAATGCAACTCACTACCCATTTTATTCTTTCTTAATTTTATTTACTCCAAAAATTTATTTGAATTTGTATAAATAAATATACATACAGAAATTTGTATGTATGTCTGCACAAAAAGACAACCATTTTTATAGCTACAACATAGTATTCTAGAAAGTACCCCAATTTATTTAATCAGCTTTCTGTTGATGAGCATTTACATTTTCAATCATCTATTTCACACACATGTAATGCAACAATGAGATGAATTATTTAAAGTAGAAAGTAATTTTTAATTATGATAGATATTGGAGAATTATCCCTGTATTAGATTTCTGTTACTCTAACAAATTCCTGGATTAAAAAATTTATAAAGAGAAAAGATGTATTTTGGCTCACAGTTTTAGAGGTCCTGGTCCATGATAAGGTGGACCTACTGCTTTAGGCCCCTGTTGGAGAATCTGAATGGCAATGGTGGGGAGCTTGTGGAGCAAAATTGCTCACCTCATGGCCACTAAGAAAAAAAGAGAAAGAAGAAAGGGCTTGGGTCTCACTATCCCCTCAAGAGCACACTTCCAAATCTTCCCATTTCTATAACACCCAGCCTGTGGCCATCACTGTTCTGTTCTCAACTTTTTGTGAGTTCAACTTATTTATTTTTCACATATAAATGATATTGTGCAGTATTTGTCTTACTGTGGCTTATTTTACTTAGAAAAATGACCTCCAGTTTCATCGGTTTCTACATGTGACATGATGTCCTTCTTTTTAAGGGCAGAAGAGCATTGCACTGTGTATGTTTACCACATTTTCCTCATCTTTTCATCATCTGATGGACTGTTAGATTAATTCTATATCTTGGCTATTGTAAATAATATTGTGGTGAACTTGGAGTGTAGCTATTTCTTCAAGGTAATAATTTCATTTCTTATAGATATGTATCCAGAAGTAGGATTGCTGCAACATCCTATTTTTAATAACTTAAGAAACCTCCATACTTTTCCCCATGATTGTACTGATTTTCATTCTTACTAACAGTGTACAAGGGATTCCTTTCTAAACCTCCTTGCCAACATGTGTTATCTTTCATAACTCATCTTTTTGAGAATAGGTGTAGGGTGATATCTTGCAATTTTAATGTGCAATATCTCTGATATTCAGCTCATTTACCTATTTGACATAACATATCTTCTTTTGATAAGTGTCTATTCAGGTCCTTTGCCCAACTTTTTAATCAAATTATTTGTTTTCACACTAATAAACTATTTGAATATATATTTTGAATAGCAATACTTTATATAATATATTGTTTACAAATATTTGATCTCATTTTGAATCTTTACTCTATTGATAATTTCCTCTGCTATACGGAAGGTTTTTAATTTGATGTAATCCAGTTTATCAGTTTTTTGTTGTTGTTGCCTATGCTTTTTAAGTCATATTCAAAGAACTCTGTGCCTACACCAAGGTCATAGGAATTTTCTTGATTTCTTATAATAAGTTTTTTTTTCAGGTATTATATCTTAACCTGCTTTGACATGATTTTTGTATTTGGTGTGAGAGAAGAGGATAATTTCATTCTTCTGCCTGTGGAAACCAAGTTTATCAAATGACATTTCATGAAAAAAAAATTTCCTCCATTGTATCTTACTGTCATCTTTGTCAAGGGTTAACTGACTGTAGTTATGTCCATTTATTCTGGAGATCTATATTGTACTTCAATGGCCTATGCATCTATTTTTATGCTGGCACTATGCTGTTTTGATTGTAATATATATTTGCAGTATATTTTTAAATCAGATAGTGTGCTGCTTCCAGTTTGGTTCTTTATGTTGAAGATTGCTTTGGTTTTTCAATGTCTTTTGTGGTTTCACAGAATTTTAGGATTATTTTTTAATTTTAGTGGAAATAGGAGATTTGAAATTTTTTATGGATATTCAAATGTATAGGTTGGTTTGAATAGTATAAATATTTTAATATTTTTAGTTCTTTTAATTCATGAACATGGGATACCTTTCTTTTTGTTTGCATCTTTTTCAATTAATTTTATCAGCATGTTATATAATTTTCAATGTATATATCTTTCATATTTTTGGTTAAATTTGTTTCTAAGTAATTTTTGTTGCTATTGTAAGATTATTTTCTTGATTTTCAAGTGTTTTGAGTGTATAGAAATACTACTGATTTTTATATGTTGGCCTTGTTTCCTAAAATTTTTCTAATTTCATTGATTATAACTGTTCTTAGTTAGAATCTTTGAAGTATTCTACACAGAGATAATTTTATTTCTTCCTTTTCAATTTGGATATATTTTATTTTATTTTTCTGGCCTAATTGATGTTTTAGGACTTCCAGTACTATATTGAATAGAACTGGCAAAACTGGTTAAAAGTTTCTTTTTCCTGATTTTATTAGAAAAGGTTTTTGGTTTTTTACCAGTTAGATGTTAGCTGTATCCTTGTCCTGTATGGCCTTTATGATGTTAAGATCCATTCTTTCTATATCTCAACTTTTGAGAATTGTTATCATGAAATGATGCTGAATTTATAAAAACATCTTTTTCTGCACCTGTTGAAATGATTATGTGATTTTCATCCTTCATATTAATTTTTGTGTTATGTTCAATGTTTTGTATAGTTCGAATCATCTTTTCATCCTAGGTATAAATTCCAACTGACATGATGTATGATCTTTTAATGTGTTTTGATTTTAATTTTCTGAAATTTTGTTGAAATTTTTATATATGTGTTCACCAAGGATATGGATGTATGATTTACTTTTATTTCAGTGATTTTTATCTGGCTTTGGAATCAGGTTAATACTGGCCTGACTGGAATTTATATATCCTCCTCTTTAAATTTCAAAATAATTCAAAAAATATTAGTATTGTTATAATTTTGTTTGAGTTTTCTTTCTACTTTTCTTAGTCTAATTAAAGGTTTGTTGATTTTTCTGATCCTTACAAAAAACAGCTCTAGGTTTTATTGATCTTTTTCTATTGTTTCTACTCTCTATTTTATTTATTTCTGCCCTGGTTATGTTATTCTTCATTCTGCTAACTTTTTTCCCATAGTACTTTCAATGATAATATTATATTTGTTTCTCTGGTATCTTTCTTTTCTTTGATATGGACATTCATTGTGTTAAATTTCCTCTTAGAGCTGATGTTGCATCCCATAAGTTTTGTTAGATGGTCCATTTTGTTTTAATATATTTTTAGTTTCTCTTTTTATTTCCTCTTTAAAATATTGATTATTCAGGAGCATGTTGTTTTATTTCCATGTATCTTTGAATTCTCTGAAATTCTCCGTGCTATTGATTTACAGTTTCAAATAATTACTCAGGAGAGATACCTGATGTGGTTTCAGGCTATTAAAACATTTTAAGACCTTGTGGCCCAAAATATGATCTATCCTAAAGAAGTTCATTAATGCTTGAAAAGAATATGTCCTTTGTTACTGTTGGATAGTGGCAAATGATTGCATTTGTCATTTAGGTTCATTTTAATTCATAGTGTTGTTCAAGTCTGTTTTCTTATTGATTCCTGGGTAATCTTTCCATTGTTGAAAGTGGGGTACCAAAAGTCCATACTGTGTATTAGGTTGATGCTTATGTCTACAGTTGTGTTAATGTTTATGTTATGAATTAAATGCTCTAATTTTGGCTATCTCTATATTTAAAAGCTATTAAATCCTGTTGATAAATGAACACCTTTATAATTTTGTAATGGTTTTTGACTTAAAATCTATTTCATCTGATAGAAGTATAGTCACATCTGCTCTTTGTTGGAACATTTGCATGAAATATCTCTTACTATCATTTTGTTTTCAATCTATGTATAATTTTAAAGTCAATGTGAATCTCTTGTAGGTAGCATATTGTTAGATCTTGTTTTTTAGTCATTTAGTCATTCTATGCATTTTGATTAAGAACTTAATTCAGAATAAATTTCATTTACACTTGAAGTAATTACTGATAGGTAAGAAGTAGTGACTCCAATTTTTTGATAGTATTCTGTTTTGTAGTTCTTTTGTTACTTTCTTTTCTATCACTGTCTTCCATCTTAATGTGATGATTTTCTTTTGTAGTTATGTGCTTTGATTCATTTGCTTTTATCTTTTGTGTATATACCACATTTTTTTTCTTTGTGGTTACCATGGTTTGTTACAGTTGCTCAATTTTGTTCTTTGATGGTATCATGTTTTTCTTATTATTCATGATCTTTGTGGTCTTTTATATGTGAGTGCTCATTTGATGTAGGAGATGTTGCTTTCTTACAGTTTTTGGCAGGTAAAGCCCTTTATCAGCCAGTATCAGGGGAGTCTGCTGCAGCCTTCTTCTGGAGTCCTTGTGTGGACTGTCATACAGCCTAGATCTGCAGAGAGGTGCCATGAAGCTGTCAGCTGGGACCAGCCTGAAGCCTAAGTTCTTAGATGCCTAATATATGAATATCATTTTATTTATATCCTGTCCAATATTGTGCATTATCAAATATCTTTATTTTTTGAAATCTAATGAAAAATTATTTTAAGATATTCTATTTACATTTTTCTCATTATAAGTATAATTAAGCATCTATCTACATGTTTGCACATTGAATTTTCTTTCTAGAGAATGAAAATCATAACTTGTTGATTTCTAGGAGATTTTAATCTATTCAAAATTAGCCTTTGCCTGTAATATATTACTAGTAGTATTTTACCCAGTTTGCTTTTTATCTCTGATAGTGCTTATGCCACCTACTACTCACTTGTATGTTTGTATATATAAATATATTCTATGTTTATAATGCAATGTATATTATATATAATGTATGTTATGTTTTCTGGTGATATGTAAATACACACACATAGATCACCATATGTATAGATGAGAAAAGCAGAGACAGATATTGGTGTAGTTTACATAGCCAAAATTTTTACTCTCTTCTGTAAGAATTCTGTGTTTTACCTCATATTTTAGAATATCTTTCAGAATCTAAAGTTATTTTTAAACATTGCTATTAGTGTCTTTTAGTGCCTTTCACTCTAATTTCTATTATCCATTTGGGATTTTATTTGGTTATAAAGAGGGAAGTATAGATACTGATTGAATTTGGATATTGATATTAATAAGTAGAGGTTAGAACTAGTTTATCTAGTTAGAAAAATAATTCCATTGCTCTTTTTATTGGAAAGAAATTAAAATTTTAGATTAAATTAATGAAAGTTTATCTTGACAACTTAAATATTCTAGGCAGGTTATGTTGAAGTCCATTTTGCTATCTCCAAATGTTTTAAACTTTTTCTGTAAAGAGCTTCCTTTTTTAAATTTCACATTTATTGTAGATGTTTTTCAGTTTTGTTGCAATTTTTTGGAAGAGTATCTTACTAAATTCTTACCCATGATCTCTTATATTTGTGAATGATATTGATTCTTCTAATTAATTTGGTACCCATATCCCTTAATATATTCTATTGTCGTTTTTCATAAAGTTTCAGTTGGTTTTCTTAGATATTATATTTAATCAATTATCTGATTATAATTTTTCCTTGATAATGAAGTTGGTACAAGGAAACTGTTGAAATAAACACCAAATCTCATTGTCATGAAAAAAAATAGTTTTATTTTAAAATATATTCCAATACAGTATGATGGGATAGGGCACCTCTATTCGAGGAGTAATTCAAGGACAGGGTTCTTTTATCTTCTGTTTACATCTTCTTGGGTAAAAGGTGATCAATTTTTTTCTGTACTTGACCAGACATTGAATACTTTAAGTTTTGCCCACCTTATAATCTTGACTGTTAGTATTCAATTGTTTAATTATTTTAAAGTAATCAGAGACAATACATATGTGAATAGGCTAGCTTTGTGCAATAAAACCTAATTGGCCCATGAGCCTAGTTCTCGATCTCCTGTTCCAGAACATCATAATTCTTCACTGATGTTCCATATCCAGCTGGAAGGTACAAGAAAAAAGGAGTAAGATCACTTGTAATGTTTGTATTAGATAGAATTTGAATTAATGGTCTTCAATTTTGCCCGTGTTTTACTTACAGAATTCAGTTAGGTAGCCCAGCCTATTGGGAAATTTAAAGTATGTATGTACACAAAAAATGTAAAAAATAGATGTGGTTCATCTAGCTGGTGTAACTATATTTCTGCTTAACAACTTTTAGGAGAATCATTTATAATTTGGTGTCATTATTTTGGCCATTATCATCAGGGAGTATGAGACAAGAGTGGTAATAGTAAACACCATTTTATTGTTTCTTATTTAACAACCCACTAGAAATGGTCATTAATTTTGATAATTCATTTTAAAACTATAAAATAATTTATAATATCATGAAGAATTTGTGCTGTTCATATTTGTATTCCATAATATATTTGTATTTCTTTTTTTTTTATTACTATTTTTTTTATTGGTTGTTCAAAACATTACACAGCTCATGACATATCATCTTCCATACATTTGATTCAAGTGGGTTATGAACTCCCATTTTTTACCCCAAATACAAATTGCAGAATCACATCGGTTACACATCCACATTTTTACATAATACCATATTAGTGACTGTTGTATTCTGCTACCTTTCCTATCCTCTACTATCCCCCCTCCCCTTCCCTCTCATCTTCCCTCTCTACCCCATCTGCTGTTGTTTAATTCTCTCCCTTGTTTTTTTTTTCCCCTTTCCCCTCACAAACTCTTATATGTAATCTTGTGTAACAATGAGGGTCTCCTTCCATTTCCATAGTTTCCCTTCTCTCTCCCTTTCTCTCCCCCCACTCGTCTCTGTTTAATGTTAATCTTTTCCTCATGCTCTTCTTCCCTGTTCTGATCTTAGTTGCTCTCTTTATATCAAAGAAGACATTTGGCATTTGGTTTTTAAGGATTGGCTAGCTTCACTTAGCATAATCTGCTCTAATGCCATCCATTTCCCTGCAAAATCCATGATTTTGTCATTTTTTAGTGCTGCGTAATACTCCATTGTGTATAAATGCCACAGTTTTTTAATCCATTCATCTATTGAAGGGCATCTGGGTTGATTCCAAAGTCTAGCTATTGTGAATTGTGCTGCCATGATCATTGATGTGGCAGTATCCCTATAGTATGCTCTTTTAAGGTCCTCAGGAAATAGACCAAGAAGGGCGATAGCTGGGTCAAATGGTGGTTCCATTCCCAGCTTTCCTAGGAATCTCCATACTGCTTTCCATATTGGCCGCACCAGTTTGCAGTTCCACCAGCAATGTACAAGTGTACCCTTTTCCCCACATCCTCGCCAGCACTTATTGTTGCTTGACTTCATAATGGCTGCCAATCTTACTGGAGTGAGATGGTATCTTAGGGTGGTTTTGATTTGCATTTCTCTGACTGCTAGAGATGGTGAGCATTTTTTCATGTACTTATTGATAGATTGTATGTCCTCCTCTGAGAAGTGTCTGTTCAGGTCCTTCGCCCATTTGTTGATAGGGTTGTTTGTTATCTTGTTGTTTAATTTTTTGAGTTCTTTGTATATTCTGGATATTAGGGCTCTATCTGAAGTGTGAGGAGTAAAGATTTGTTCCCAGGATGTAGGTTCCCTATTTACCTCTCTTATTGTTTCTCTTGCTGAGAAAAAACTTTTTAGTTTGAGTAAGTCCCATTTGTTGATTCTAGTTATTAACTTTTGTGCTATGGGCGTCCTATTAAGGAATTTGGAGCCCGACCCCACAATGTGTAGATTGAAGC
>NW_026000119.1:641354-644132 GCF_001458135.2 Marmota marmota marmota | reverse complement strand
GGGCGGGGTGGCCGATCACCGAGCGAGCGGGGCCGCCAGGAGAGCCAGGATGGCGGGAGCCGTCTGCAGGGCCAGGTGGGGACCCTTCTCGCTGCCCCGGGCCGCCGGGGACCGCTTGCAGAGCCGGTTGGGCGGTGGCTGTGGGATTGGACCTCTGCGCCCGCGTGGCCGGCCAAGATTCACTTGTCTGGGGCCAACTGTCACCTCTAATATAACTTACTACTTCCTGGCAGGTCTCCTTTCAGCGGAATTTTGCTAGAAGTTCCTCAGTAGGTAGAATGTAGCTGTTTAAATGGGTGTTTCTGATCCGGTTAATGTGGAGATACTGAAAGTGCTGCTTCCTTGCCGGCCGCCATGTTGGATCCTTCTGTATTTCTTTTAATCAGTGTGAGGTCTGTGTTGGTAAAGCCCATGAGCTAATAATGATTTGCGTATCTTTAGAGAGCTGTCATATAGAGAACTGTGGAAGCTAAACATTAGAACTTTGACACTATTTACATATTGGGTCATATAATCCTTTGATGTAGGAAGACTGCTTATGTATTGCCTCTGTTTATAGGATGCCATTATCCCTCTCCCTCACACTGCTATAATAAAGCAAAATATCTCAAACCTTGGAGATACTTGACAAAACACCCACCTGTCAAGAACCACTTTTCTAGAAACATGTTTGAAATACAAACTTACGTCCTCATCCCAGATGTACTAAATCAGAATCTCTGGGGTTTGGATCACTGGTCTGAGTTTTAACAAGCACTCCAGATAATTCTCATTCATACTAGGATTTGAAAATCACTGATCCAGAGAAGTTTAAAGAATTTTGGAACATCTGTTCTTTGAAGGTTTGGTAGAATTCTCTGTATAACCACAAGATGCTGTTTTTAAGGCAGCACTGTGACTACAGTTTGGATATTTTTATTAAATTTAATGTTTTGAGTTTCTATCTTTTTTGTGGACATTCAATTATATTATCTAAGATATTTCTCATCTAACCCAGATTTTAAATGCATTTTTATGCAGTAATTTATGAATCTTTTCATTTTGATTTCACCTACTGATTATTTATTTACTTAATTATTGTATTTTAAGTGTGATTTCTAGTAGTTTTATATTCCTATTTTTCTTACTTATTTATTCCTTCTTATATTTTCATTAATACCTCAGTTCAGCTTTCTCTGAGCTTTTGCATTGTTATTGAAAGTACTCTATAAGTAATTTTAAGTTTAGTTTTGTTTGGGTAATATGAATATTTTAAGTAAGAATATCTTCTATACTCATTCAGTATCATCATGAGTTTTGCTGTGTAATAATTTTAATACTGATATTTTTCTACTGATTATGATTATAAAATTTTAGTTTTAATTTAGTCTTTGATGCATAGGTTTTTTTTTAAAGAGAATGTTGTCTATTTCAAACTCCTAGTTACTTGGTTATTTTTCTTATTTTCTTATTAGTTTCTGTTTTTTTTTGCCTATGTCTTTGTTGGTACCAGGGACTGAACCCAGTGGGGCTTAACCATTGAGCTACATTCCCAGATCTTTTAATTTTTTTTTTTTAATTTTGAGATAGGGTCTCACTGCATTGCTTAGGATCTTGATGAGTTGCTAAGGCTGACCTTGAACTTAAGGTCTTCCTGCTTCAGCCTCCCGAGCCACTGGGATTACAGGCTGACACCACTGTGCCAAGCTTTTATTAGTTTCTAATTTTTATTGCATAGTTATCAGAAAACATGTCCAAACTGAAGCTACCCTTTTAGAATATACTGAGGGATTTATGTAGTTGAGTTTTACTGGTTTTTAGTTCTATATCTTGGGTTCAACATATAATTTTCACTTGTTTTCCCTATTTGTTAGTTTATGTTATATCAGATTTATTATGGCACACTGATAATATGTGATACAATGGAAGTGGTATTTGTAATGCTTGTATTTTATGCCTTAAGGTTAAATAGGACTTTCAAAAAACTGCTAACCTTTTTGGACTTTTGATTCCTTTGTTTGTGTGTTTTATCCAATGGAAATTTTTACTCAAGAAGATGTCTTTAAACTAGAAATTCTTATAAAATCTAAGTTATTTATTTTTTACATAATATCTGCTCACTCCCTAAAAGGAGCAATGATTATGTTAGCTTAATTTTCTTATTACTCTTCTTTTATCACACCAAATTTAGTTGAGAATGTTAGATTTCTTAACATATGTTGTTAAGCTGAGACTTCTCCAATTAATCAGCATTAGGTGGTATAGTTTTTCCAACCAGCTGTAAGAAGAAGTAACCTCACATTTAAAGATTCCTGCAGTCTTCTACATCCCCTTGACCACTTTGTTAGATTGTTATATTGCCAGGATGTATATAACATCTACCAAAAGTTCCCCACATATGTTCTAGTTAAATAAATTCAATGTTTGCTTCTAATAATTTTCTTCAGTTTTCCTATTTTTCTTATTTGGCAAAGATTATGACTTAAGATACTTCTTCAAAAGCATCTCATAACAATTTTCCTTAGTTATGCTTGTACAAATGTATTGAGCAATAGTTTGGGTGTGTGGAATATTTTTGGATCATATTTTTCTTTTTTCTTGAGATATCCATCATCATTTTCCTGATTGTCTACTAACACTGAATATTATGATAGAGAAATTTGAGACCAGACTGATTTTTAGCCCCTAAGTAATTTATTCTTTTTGCCCAGCTGCCCAAAGATATATATAAATATATCTATCTGAATATATATATATATATATATATATATATATATATATATATATATATATATATAT
>NW_026000119.1:617747-641338 GCF_001458135.2 Marmota marmota marmota | reverse complement strand
ATATATATATATATATAGTTCCTGACTTCTTATGGTTTCAATGAAAGTTTTCTGACTTCATAATGATGTGAAAACAATGTATATTCAGTAGAAACCGTGCTTTGAATTTTGATCTTTCCCAAGCTTGTGATGTGTGATATGATATTCTTGCAATGCAGGGCAGAAGCAGCAAACAGCAGCTCCCAGTGGGTCACATGAAGCCACAGGGAACCAGCCAATATTTTGTGGTATACCACACCATGTTGCTGAGCAATGATGTCCAGTAGGTTAGGTATATTAAATACATGTTCAACTTCCGGTATTTTCAACTTCTGATTGATTTCTTGAGACATACCCTTGTTGTAAGTTGAGGAGCATCTGTAGTATAATATAACCAGAATATGACCCACTGTGAAATGGTCCTGAGATATGGTGTATCATTTATATCCATATGTCCAATTCTTCCTTTATTTCTGGAAAATTTCCATGCACTTCTATTATAATATTTTTTATGTTCCTTTGTCTGATTTCCATGCCTATTATTTCATAGCCCATTAAAACCCTTTGAAAAAACACATTTTATCTTCTCTAATCAGATTTATTTCATTATCAACATATATTTTATGATAATAGTCATACTCATTAGAGTGTGAGCTTACTGGATATGCAAACGTAATGTTTTATGTGGTATGTAAATGTTGATTGTACATGCTTATTTGCATGGGGTTGGACATCAATGTTGATTAAACATATAATGCACTGATGATTAGGTCTTTGAAGTAAAATCTGGTTAAGAAAGGTGTACTGGTTAATGTGAGGCTTCCAATGAGTGAGGAAGAGATAAGTGGTAGAGCTTTGGTGGTGTGTAGTAGGTGTTTTCATTTTTTTGTTCCATCTTTTCCTGAAGTCTGTTAGCTCAGTGTTCATCTATTTTTGCTTTCTTATCCATGTATTCTGTGATGATTTATTTGTACTTATGCACATGTAAAATTGGCTTATATCACTCTTTAAAAGGATGAGAAAATATATGTTGATAACCAACTAGCAGTTTCTGCCATGCATAAAGTCTGAACTTCTTTAGAGAAAAAAATTGTGCTAAAATGTGTCACATAACTGGGGAACTGGAAACATGTGTTGCCCAAAGTTGGTAAAAGAATAAAGATGTTTGAGGCAGGAGGCATTTTTCTTGCATTTTCTTGGGGCAAGACTTCAGAACTCCATTTTGTTGAATTTTGCATAACAGAACTGGTGGGATATATACATTGTTAATAGAAATGTAAAAGAAAAGAATTCTTGAGATCTCACTGTACCTGTAGCCTTTTATATCCCATATATTTGGTGGGGATTTGGGATTTGATTTTTTGTTAGCAGGTAGGCAATTTAGCTGCCAAGTCTGCATTAATTAATAGCAAATTAATGTCTAATAGCAGTGTCCGATAAAATACTTGCCTCTCCAAGCTCCATTTAGCTTTGCGATTGCAATTACCTTGTGCTGTATGTTTCTTCCCAGCGTGAGGATGTCATTTGCAGGTTTATAAATGTTTTAGAATATTAGGAGTTCAAATTAGATTTTGTTTTCCCCAGTGAGATAACAGATGTTCTAGGATGCTAATTACCCTAGGAATAGTATCATTTACTTAAAATATATTAGACTCATTAAATTTTTTTCTTTTGGTTTTATTCCAAAGGATAGTATTTTTTTCTATAATATGTACAAGGAAAAAATAAGGAACACATTGTTGTCTAATGCCTACTGTTTTCAACTTTTAATGATACCTGGCTATTAAAATGCTTAGTATATGTGTACACACAGTGTTACCAGATAGCACATATGAAAATGTTGGCACCTCTGTTATGACCAGTTCCTCAGAATGACTGTCTATATTTTCTCTTCCTTTTTTTCACTGTTTACCATTTCTTTGACTTCTTTTCTTACTTCCTTTTCCTCTCAGTGTGTATTTTTTGATTATCTGCCAATCTAATTATACATAGGGAAGGCATATGCTTCGTGCATTGTTAGATTATATTGGAATATTTAGAAAGTTATATAGGACAAATAAATTTTAGAGCAATAAGCATGTAGTCTTCTCTTTTCTTATCAAGTATTTATTTCATGTCTTCTTGTGGTGTAAAACTGTGCTACGTGTGCTTAAATTGGAAACTGTAGGAATCTGCATGATCATAAAATTTTAACGATGATCGCTCCTTGAACTGGCCTCTCAATTTATTTTGCCCAATATAACACACACAAGTTCTTGCCAAGAAGTTCTTCTAGCAGACCAATAGCAGCAATCACTGGATATTTTACCTTTTTACCTTATATTCCTTCTTACCCACTAAGATCCAGAAAATTAGAATGTAATTTTAGATTAAAACTTTAGCCTTTTTATCTTTTAATTAACAATTTTAAATTAATGTTCAGGGGGATATTTTGTGAAAGATGTTATTCTTATATGCTTCCCAAGTAATAATGGGAATCTATTTTTCTTCTCTCTCTATAGATACTAGATTGGTTCAAAAACCAAGGTTTTCTGGTTGAATCAATATGCTTTTCTTTTCCCAAGTAAATGTTCCTTTGTTTTTTATCATAGATAAGTCCTTAATTCTCTCCAGCTACATTCTGCAGGAACACTCTCCTTTCTGAAAATACTGATTACTAATTTGCAGTTTCTTCTAAGTGACTTGACATTGCACTGGAGTACAATTAATATGACTCATGTTCTGCATGTAGTAATTAGTAGTCCAATGTAACTATAAGGGTAAAATTATCTTACAAATAGTTTGTCCCCATTCAGTCAATGAGTGAGTATTATATAGTGATGTATACATGTTATATAACAGAAAACTAAAAGATGCTTTCTCTTTGTATTAACAGTTTTGCTTATGAACTGTATATGCTAACTATTCCATAGAGTTACTCAGGTCAGTAAATTTGTCACCTCTCTAATTATCACTGATATTCTTTACTCCATTTTTAATTTCAACTTGGAGGCAAATTGAGATCATGATAATAACTAATATAGGATTTCTCTGGTTCAACTTTTTCTCAATATTTTAGGAATTTCAGATTTTCAAATATATCCTAATACTGTTGGTCATTTTAAGAAAATGTCTACAGTCTGTTCAATTATTATTCCCTTTGACTTCCAAATAGAATGTGTCATTTTTTTTCTTTCATTCTTCTTTGCTTTATCTCCTCTGTTTCATTTTTTTCTAGATACAAAAGATCTATGATTTTTTCTTGCTTAAACTAAAATATTGCTACTAATATATGAGGTACTAGATTTGACTCCTATACCTGAGAATTTCTCCTTGTTGATTGAGACTGCCACTCATGTCAGCTCATGTTAGGATTTAGTGCCTGGGTGGAAAGATTTTTTTCAAGTGACCATTGCGAGTCTCCAAATTATTATTACCTTTGACTCTTGTTGACTCTCTTTGAAAGGATATTCTTAGCTCCCCTTGTTCTTTCTTTATCCTTCAAATCAGTATAACCCATACCTTATTCATTCTGAAGGCCTGCCCAACCATTCTGGAATCCTTGGATGAATGTAACGTCAGATCGGTGGAGAACCCAACCTCTGCTGACTTTAAAAATAGTATTTCAAATCATTATTGGATGTCAGTTATTTATTTCTGTTATCTAGACCAGCCTATGCTTTTTCTTTCATATTGCTACTAATATGTGATATATTGAACTTGACTCCTTTGTGTTAAATTATTTGATAACTATTCTCAATTGTCAACTTGGTTGGATTGAGGGATGCTTAGGAAATTAGTAAAGGACATTTCTGGAGGTATATGTGAGGGTATTTCCAGATACAATTGGCATGAGGGACAGCAAGTTATGGGTAAAAGGCCATCCAAAATGTGGGCAGTACCATCCAATGAGCTGGGGCCCCCATAGAATAAAAATAGGAGTAGGAAGACCAGGAATAGGTGCAGCCTTCATTCTTCTTGAGCAGATGCATCTATTGCTGCTACCATACCCTTGGACATTGTAATCTAGCTTCTTCACTCTTCCAACATGGAAGTACCAACAACTCTCCAGGGACTGGAGTTTGGACTACACTGGGGCTATATCATTGATCTTTCTTGTTCTGAAGCTTCCAGTTTCTTGGACTGAGCAGCTTCTGGTTTATCAGACTCTCCAGCATGCAGACAGTGATTATGGGACTGTCCAGCCTTTGACTGTGTAAACCAATCTAATGAATTCCACATACACACTATTGTTCCTATTCCTCCAGACAACCCTAACTAACACAGATTTCAGATACTACTTTTTAACTAATGTCCAACGTCACCTTCTTCCATTTTGCCCCTCTGGGATCAAAAACTTTGTATAAGAAAATTAAACTTTTTCCAATATTCAAAACCCATTTTATGTTTTACCTTTGGCTCTCTCTTCACTCTTTCAAACTTCATTCTCTTTAATTTTCCAAGGCCACTTATTGGGCCTTCACTCTGAGCCAAAGTTTTTTCTAGTCTAAAAAAGTACATTTTCTCCCCAAATTACATGGATTATCCTGATGGCAGTGATTTGTGCCTTCTACTACTAACCAACTTTTTATTCTTCTATCTGTACTTGAGAAGGAAGTAGCTTGGGGGAGTTTACTAATGTGGTCATCTTTAACCATTTGGTGATCTTGTTTGTGAATGAAAACTTTAAGGAGGGTGTTGATATTTCTTTAGCTTTTGTTATACTCCTCCCTTCTCTTGCACCATACCAAAGACCATAGCTTAGTCTCAGACCAAGAGCTTATTCTCATTGCCTCCTTGATTTATCCTAAGAACTTTCTTCAAATAATATCAGGTTCCATTTCCTTCTAAGTAGATTCCATAGATTCATGTCACCTTCTTCTCCTTAATCTTCCTGCACTGTTTGATGTAACTGTCCATCAGTCTTCCCTGACTGCTTTCACCATATGGCACTATCCTTTTCCTCATGCACCACCTCTCTTTCCTACATTCAGGGAATGCATGTTGGCCTTCACTATTCTTCTTTTTTGATGATCTTTGATAGTAAATTAATTGTATAAGCTTAAATCCCAATATTTTCAGTCCCAGCCTTAGATGAAAGTTTTAACCCCATAGTTCTTGGACTCTTAAATGTTCTACAGTTATTTTGAACTCAAAATGTTCAATTCCAAATTATGATGTGTCTGCCTTATCTGCACACTTTAGTTATTTAGCCTGTTTTCACTTCTTTATCTATAAAATGGGAATGTTTTTGTAGTATCTACTTCATAGGCTCTTTGTGAATATCACACAGACAACACACACACACACACACACACACAATCAATGATAGTCATCACTATTACTCCTTGACATGAACATGATAATTGCATTAGGCTGATCTTACCACCACCCACTGAAAATTCAGAGAAAAGGCTTAATTTCATACTTTTATTAACGCTATTTCTAGAATCTGGAATTGCCAGTCCAAACTCATTATGCTTGTAACTCATTACAAGTTTTAATTTCTCAATGAAGTCTCTCTTGACAAATCCAAGGTCAATTAATTTCTTTCTCTTTTTAAATGCCACATTTTGCATTAATCATAAACACTAATTTGATTGTATCTTCCTCCAAACCAAACTGTAATATCTTAGCAGCATGAATTTATACTTCTATTGTCTTTACCTTAGTCCTTTGTCATCTATGAACATTAGGCACTTCATAATAATCTTTTGAATGGATGAATGAGCATATATTCATAAAAGGCTCCAAAGTGTCACTTTTGTGGATATAAAATTATTTTAGATGTAAAAAGAAATGGCATTTGGAGCTAAGTGCAAATGGGAAAATACACAAGCTAAATGAATTGAATATTTGATATGCATAGAGAGCCACTGCTATCTAGAAGTTCGTGTATTTTGTGTTTAGTCCTAAGAGTATAATTATGAATTGATGCGTGCTTATAAGTTGTTTAAAACTGGGATGAGTTTCTCTGGATCATCTCACTGGATAGTGTAGAATTACTAAATCATAGTCCAGAGCCACTAACAAAAAAGCTAATCTGAGCCAAGGTTATAGTCCAGACATCTTTCATATTGACTTTTTGATTTCCATAATCCCAAATTTTGTTATTACTCAGTAATAGATTCCAACATCTGGATATGTATTGTCATTAGCTACACATTATAATCTCTAACCACATGTGGCTATTTAGCATTTGAAATGTTACAGTTGGTTTGGAGGAAGATACAATCAAATTAGTGTGTATGATTAATGCACATTTGGAGCATATCTCATTTGGGAAACATATACAAGTGCAAATTGGAAATATATACAAGTGCAAAATATACTTGATTTCAAAAACTTTGTACAAAAAAGAAAATATTTCATCATTAGTATTTTCAACAGATAATCATTCTGAAATGAAGGTGTCTTGTATCTGTTTTATTAAACAAATTAAAATTAAACTCACCTGTTTCTTTTTCTTCTGGACACAACTACTAGATAATTTTTAATTAAATAGTTAGCTCAGATCTATACTTGCATTAGAGCTTAACCAGACCCAAGAGATATTTGAAGTTGTTATGGAAAAAAAAAAGTGAGGAGATGGGTGAAGTCCAAGTCCCGCACAGGCTATGGAATCAGGGTCATTCGGATGAATTGGGCTGGCAGGACCGAATCACCTAGAGACAGAAAATACATTTTTCTTGGGGCATTTCAGGACAGCTTCTCTGCCTCTACCTGTAAGCTCCCACAAGGGGGAAAAGACAAAATCATGGGAGGCTTGGAGAGAGCATGAGCATGCCCTGAACCCTGGTTTTTATAGAAGAGAGACATTGGATAGAACATTCCATCCAAAAAAGGTAAAGGGTAGTATTACAAAGGAACAGGAAGGCAGCCCTCTCCCATTGGGTAATGCCCACTCCCAGAGCCTCACTTCCCTGCCCAGTGAAGGTGGGATCTACCTGTTTCTCCCCAGTGGAAACTAGAGTCCGCAACTCCACCTCTCAAGGCTAAGGGTGCTCAACTCCTATATGGCAGCTCCGGAGAAGGTGGGACTTATAGTAACAAAGGGGAATATTCCTAAGAACAAGAACTGTGGTTTGCTTTTCTGTTCCCAGGCTTCATTCAAAATTGGTGCTTCTTTTGCCTCCTGTCCTGAACAACAGCTTCTACACCACACACCATCTCAGTCACACCACATTCTCCTTCTAGTCTGTATCTTTAATAACTAGTACCAGGGCAGATAAGGAATGTGACATAACTTTGTAATAACACCTCTCATCTGTACCAACATCTCACCTATCATGATGGTCTTATATGTTCATGGCTATGGCTTAGCCCCTGACTTAAGAAGAATTGCTGTGGTGATTTATCTGAAGAAATAGCTTTATAATAGTCTTCTGGTACTCTATTTTAGAACAAAATACCACATTCAGTGATAATTATTCCACTTGTACATGTTATATGATCTGTCAGTTTCAAAGTAAGATTCTGTCTGACTTAGTGGTTTTAGTTCAGCTGTTCCAATGAATTTAGTGAAGAGCCTGTTGCAATTTAATACTCTTCTTTCTTAACACCGTTTGGCACCACTTGAAAAACTAAAGGGACACATTCTTCAAATGACATGTGACTTTTCCAAAACCCTCTAATGGTTATGGGAAGAGAAATTCTATAAGTGACAGTAGCTCATTTTACACCTGAAAAAAGTCCCATGACAGTTTAACAGTCGATGAGTGTATATTCTTGCTCTTCTTTCTTTCTATTGTAGTATTTATTTGGGGGAGTGGGATACTGGGGATTGAACTCAGGGACATTCAACTATTGAGTCACATCCTCGGGACTTTTTGTATTTTTAGTTAGAGGCAGATTCTCACTGAGTTGCTTAACACCTCTAATTTTGCTGAGGCTGGCTTTGAACTCGAAATCCTCCTGCCTCAGCCTCCTGATTTGCTGGGATTAGAGGTGTGTGCCACCACGCCTGGCCTTTCTACTGTAGTATTAACATCAACTTTAATTGTGTGTGTGTGTGTGCAGCCATTCCCATAGCTTGGTAGACATCATGTTGTTCTGGATCTGTGAGAAAAAAGAATCATCAGAAGTATTTTAAAAACACTTAAGTTACGGTTTCCATTTAATTGCTGGAGTATACTATTATGGGAAGATATGGGATTCTTCTGCTTAATTAATAATATTTCCTACTGAAAAGACCTCTTCTTCAAATAAAAATTTGAAGATAAATACACAATTCCCTTAAAGAGAGTCTAGTAATCAAAACACTGTTGAGTTAAAGAGAAGAAATATTGCTGCTGGTTCACTTCGTTAAGCACTGACTTCAGTCATTGAATAACTTCCAATATCACAGCCAGTGATTATCCAAGACTTTTGTTATTCTATATGGACATGGAGCTGAAAAGCAGAGATAAATACTTTTTAGATAGTTGCTTCTAGTATATATCTAATGAAATGAAAAATCCGTTTTATTATTCAATACCATGAAATTCTATTTTTTGTTCATTATTTCTAAAATTTTCCTAGGGTCACTGAGAAGAAGAGACAGTAGCCCATGGAATTGAGAATCATATATATAACTATTGTTATATTTAATCACAGTTGCTAAGTTGTCTAGGGCCTTGCTAAGTTGCTGGGGCTGGCTTTGAACTTGTGATCCTCCTGCCTCAGCCTCCCAAGCTCAGTGTGGTTTTTTGAGTCAACAGCAAGCATTCTGAATGCTATTAAAAAAAAATCATCCAGAGACTGTAGAAGCAAAGACACCTGATCTAAATGTCAGGCAAAGAAGGAAGAAGAATATGATTTGAATTTCTTCATATCTTGCCCAGTATTCAGTGAGTCTAAATAGGTAATGATCTTTCAAGTCTTAGCTCCCAAGACTTGGCATTCTGGAAAATAATTGCTACTGTGTCCTTTAAGTCAATGAAGAATTGATACTTTTAAAAGATATTTCTGTGAGTTCTTTTTCTATTTTCTTTTTAATTTTAGTTTTTCATTTCTGAACAAACCCTATTAAATATCTGTGTTCCTTTATTGGAATAATGAATGTTTAAAAAGGGAAAATTTGGCTATTGGTTTCATTAAGTGGCCCTAAAAGTATGAAATATTTGCTAAGATTCTTGCAGGTTGTAGTGCAGGTATGTATCAGTATCAATGCCAAAGATAAGAAAAAGCTAATGTTGCCATGTTAAGAGACCAAAGGGGTCCCAAATATGGTTCAGTTTGTTAACTAGTAAGAAAGTGGCAAATTACTAGAAATAAAGCAATTCCTATGTATTAACCATGGTTTTTTATTTTCTGCATTCTGATGTTTGGCTTTCAGGATTAGCCAGTTTCTAAAGACAAAAAAGGACTTGTTCTAGATCAGCCCTTTCAAATGCAAACTAACCAGTGCAGAGTCTGAGCCCCTAACCACCTACTGTATCTGATGCTTACACCCCAGGCTATTATGCAACAACCTTATCTTTCCTGAGCCAGGTACCAAACAAATACTGATAGCCCTGATTCCCTGAAACCCACAGAAATTATTCAAACCAACTGGTTGCGAACTGGCTTCTCCTGCCCTCCTATTCCTTCCTGTGGAAATCATAATAAAAGCTTCTGTGCACATTTCTACCACTGTCCCCATCCCACTCCCCTGTCTGCTGATTGACCTGGTGCTTTCTCACCTAGCCCCTTCTTGCCTGGTGTACCCTCCTCTTAGGATCTACCTTTTCAATGGCAGTCACTCCTGATAAGAACACCTACATTTTAAAACAACCACTCTTAAAGTTTAATAAAATTTGGGGGGTGGGTGTTGCCAGCAATTGAACTCGGGGACACTCAACCAGGGAGCCACATCCCACCCCTATTTTGTATTTTTATTTAGAGACAGGGTCTTACTGAGTTGCTTAGTGCCTCAACATTGCTTGAGATCCTCCTGCCTCAGCCTCCTGAGCTGCTGGGATTACAGGTGTGTGGCCACGGTACCCAGTGACTGTAATAATTTTTATAATAAACTTTTAGGTTTATTTCACAACACTTATTTGTTGAGATCCTACTAGGTTATACTCAGTTTCATATTGCTTTTCAAGATCAATACTTTATAGCCTTTTTCCCTCAGATAATTGATAATCTAATTGTGACTAGTGAGTTTTTCAACTAAATAAAATAGTAATTTTAAATATGTTATTGTTGTCTCCTTTTGTTCTACACATTAAATGCGTCTTGCTTTTGCAAAAATTCGGTCAGGATTTGATTGGCACAAAGAAACTGCAGTGAAGTAGCTTATAGCAATTGAAGGTAATTAAAATTATTTATACTGATAAAAATATAGAAACAAGTTAGATGAGTACAAAATAAATCAGGAATGTATCAAATGGAGAGGTTACTTATAAATAAAAACTCAGAAGAAATTCAATAATTTCCTAGTTTACCTTCATGCTTTTAGGGAAAATTTTTTGTTATTGGTTCTGCATTGTTTTGCAAATGAATGCAAAATATGAGCCACTCATCTTTATATTCATTCTCTTTCTTTCCCTCCACCCTCTCTCTCTCTCTCTGTAGTACTGGGAATTGAAGGCAAAAACACTTTACCTCTGAGCTACACTCCCAGTCTTCCTTTTTTAAGATAGGGGCTCCCTAATTTTTTCCCTAAGTTTTTGAGGCTGACCTAGAACTTGTGATACTTCTGCCTCAGCCTCGAAAGTTGCTGGGATTATAGGTAATCACCACTACACCTGGGTTGATCTTTATATTCTCTTTTAGTTTGCTAAGGCTGCCATAACAAAGTTCCATTAAATGGGTGGCTTCAACAATGGACATTAATTTTCTCACAGTTTATGGAGGTTAGAAATCCAAGATCAAAGTATTGTCAGGACTGGTTCCTTCTTAAAGCTGTGAGGAAAATGTTGTTCCATGAATATTTCCTTGGTTTATAAATGGTCATCTTCCCCCTGGGTCTTTATATCATCTCCCCACTCTGAATCTGTGTCTATGTAATTGTGTCCAAACTTCCTCTTCTTAGGAGGATGGTAGTCATCCTGGATTAGGGCTCCTCCTAATGACTTTGCTATAAGCTAATCATATCTATGAAGATTCTGTCTCCAGATAGAGAAGTTATGACTTTGATCTGAATTTATTTGTGTAAGGAATACAACTCAACCTCTAACATTTTATATACCTGGATGTTGAAATAAAACTAAGAGGTGAACCTCATTCTTACTTTTTATTTTCTGTTACATTCTAGACTGTATTGCAGTTGAGTTTAAAAAAATCAAAATCTTGGCAAAATAAACTGACAGACACCAACTTCTCCACCTCTTCCTTTTCTCCTTTAAGAAAAGTATCATTGGGCTGGGGATGTGGCTCAAGTGGTAGCGCGCTCGCCCGGCATGCGTATGGCCTGGGTTCGATCCTCAGCATCACATACAAATAAAGATGTTGTGTCCGCCGAAAACTAAAAAGTAAATATTAAAAATTCTCTCTCTCTCTCTCTCTCTCTCTCTCTCTCTCTCTAAAAGAAAAGAAAAGTATCATTGAAATCATTGAATCAAGGAAGTTGATAGTGCAAATATTTCTGAGAATAAATAGAACTTGTGCACATACTGCTACATTTCTCTAACACCCAACTCAAATCCTGCTACTTCTTTAGTTGGCCACTCAGCCCTCAAGGATTCTTCCTTTGTCTGAACAGTTATAACTGTTTTGTTCTTAAAAGTCCTTTTGTTTTTAAAAGTATATCGTTAAGTTCCACCAAAGATGAAACAATGTCTAGCATATAGATACTTTTATTCATCCATTCAACAAGGGAAAATTATTAAACATTTTATATTTATCCAAAACTTGGGTCTGAAGATATTAAGATACATAATTTATAAGCTTTTCTTCTTTAGGCCCTCAAATTGAGGATAATTCTAAGTGAAATTAATAATGAAAATGTAAATATGAATACTAGAATTCAGCTTTTCTCACCCCCACATTGCAATTCCACTGATGTCAAGACAAATACCACCATAATACTAAGTCCAATGGTCAATTTTCATTTCTCATCTTATTATAACTATGAGCTGAATTTGATGCTATTAATGAGTTTCTCTCCCTTAACAAATTTTGTTCACTTAGCATTCAGGTCCCCAAAACTCTTGTTTTTCTTCTATCTCACTGTTTACTTTTCAGTTTTCTTTTCTACATCTCATTTATCCTCAATCTCTTGTTCATCCCAGTGATATTTGAGGATCTGGCAAATGAGTCTTTGTGCTCTTTTATTCTTTATTCATTCTGTTTACTATGGTCCAGCTAGTTATTTTATATATATGTATATATAATCAATGACCCCCTAGCATGGATTTCTAGTCCATACATTACTCCTGGACTTCCAAACTTATTCATTCAACTGCCGCCAACTAATGTATTCAGTGATTGGTAGATGCTCCAAACCCAGCTGGCTCCAGATTGAACTCCTGCTCTTTAACTATAAACCTGCTTCAGGGACAGCCCCCTCTCCTATGTTAATGACAATACTGTCCTCCTTAGTTTATTCAAACCAAAAACACTTGAGTCATGCTTGAGTATTCTCTTTTTCTCATATATCACATTAATTCCATTAAGTAAAAACCTAATAGGCTCCACTTGCAAAATGTATCCAAAATGTCATACTTTTTACATTTCTAATACTGTCACCCTTCTTGGAGCCACTCTCATGTCTTTTACAGATTACTCCAAAAGCCTCCTTGCTCATCTCCTTGCTTCTGTCCTTGCTTCACAATAATTCATTTTTGACATCATAGCCAGAGTCAGTCTTTAAACCTTAAGTCAGATCAAGTCACTGCTTTGCTTAGAATCCTGCAATATTCGCCTGGTACATAGAACAGCAGCCAGAGTCCTCACAAGGGCTTCCACGGCCCTTCACCACCTGGCTCCCTGGTGTCTCTTGACTGTCTCTCCAGTTTTCTCCCTCCCTTGATCACTGTCCCCAGCCTGGGGTAAAAGTCCCAGCCATAATCACACCCTGTGGCCTTTACAGTAGCTCCTCTCTTCTTCAGGTGCCTTTGCTCCATATAGCTCCATGGTTAAATCTCTTCCTTTCATTCAGGAGGATGTATTGTTCATCACTCAGATGTCAGTTTTCCTTCATTCATTATTCAAATATCAGTTTTCAAGAAGATTCACGTTTATATGGAGCACATTGATTTAAAATGCAAAATGACCTATGCCCCATGCTTCAAATGTTCCTTAACCAAGTTTTACTATTTTTTCTGTTTTTTTTTTTTTTGTGTGTGTGTGTGTGCATAGCATTTTTTTTTTACTCTTTAACGTATTGTAAAATTTACTTTTAATATATTTATTTTCTACTGGCTATTTTACCATAGAGTGCAAGTGTCAAGAGAGCAGATAGCTCTATCTTTTTCTGCAGAAGACTGTCTGATTGATAGTAGGGAATGGGCAAATGAATGAGTCAATGTGAATTCACATTATTTGTGGGTGGATATGAAAAGTGCTCCCCACAGCTGTGGATTTGAGTTTCCCAAATAAACCTAGGAAAGATTAGCTTGAAGGCTGTTTTGTTTAGCTTTAATTATATTATTATTATATAATCTAGAAGTTAGTCTAGATCAAAGATGATGCCTGATACACGGCAGGTGAAGTGCTCAACTCTTCCCTTGTCCTGTGAGGAGAAAGGAATGTATCTGTAGAGCACATGCAATACCATAGGGTCTAAAGCAAGTGCTCTGAGCTGTTGTTACTGGGTTCGGGAGAGCTCAGTGTCTTATTAAGTATGTGAAGGGCAAGTGACATAAACTTTGCTGCTTCAATTTCCTCATCTATAAAATGACAAAAGGGAGAAAAATTACCTGACATGTTATTGTAATGATGAAATGAGTGAAGAACTCAGAACAGGGCTTGTCACATAAGAACATCTTAATAAGGATGAAATATTGGTAGGATTATAACCTTGGAGAGTTAGCTTTATTTGATGAAAATAATATTGTGTTAGGTTTAAGTCTGGGATCTAAATCTGGCTCCATAACTAATTAGTTGCATAAAACTAAGCAAGTCATTTAATGACCCTTATTGTGTTTGAAAACAAGAATAGTACCAGACTGTATCGAAGACCTCTTTCACTCTAAGAGCTTATCATTCCTTGATAATAATAATGATATTTCCTTAAAATGCCATTTATCAAATGCATAAATTTTTTCTGTAGGAAATGAGTTTTTGTTTTGTTTATTTTCTAGATAAATTAGAGGTGAATAAACTGATATCATTCATTTTTTAATATATATGTTTTTATGACTTTATTTATTTATTTTTATGTGGTGCTGAGGATCAAACCCAATGCCTCCCCATACTAGGCAAGTGCTCTACCACTGAGCCACAATCCCAGCTCCGATATCATTAATTTTTATGTTAATCATTATTTGATATAAAATAATTATTAGGATTATGAGAATAAGATGGATCTATAAGAAATACTAATTAATGATGGCGATACTCAGTGGGTGTTTGACATCTTACAGATGTGCACTTTAAGCTTTCAAATAACATATGAAATGCCTGCTCATAACAGGTATCTTTTCTTTGAAGGAAACTAGCAGACCTGAGAATATTTTCCATTTTAGTCATATGATAACTTTAAATGGATGATCTTATGATCTGGCAAAATCATTTTAAATTGTCATCATTCAGTTTGATAAGTAGGGAATCATGTACTTCCAAACTATGGATGATCTTAAGAGGAATGAGCAACTTATTTTCTACATGCTTTTGGAAAGATCAAGCTTCACAGAAATGAAAGAGTCCTGAACATTCTGTAACTTTAATTTAAAAAATTGAATATTGGAAATAAAAAAAAAATAGCCTGGTTAACAAAATTACAATTAAACAGATTTTTCTTGGATAACTTTTGGTTATGATCAGAAGACAATTGTTTATTTTTGTACTTTAGTGTTTGTTTTCTTTTGACTTGAGCTTAAGATAAAAATTCCAGAGAGTATAATAACAAAGAGTAAGTTCATCACTTAAAACAAGTGCTTTAGCCAAACTTTCCATATAGCAAA
Organism: Marmota marmota marmota; assembly: GCF_001458135.2. NCBI lineage: Eukaryota > Metazoa > Chordata > Mammalia > Rodentia > Sciuridae > Marmota > Marmota marmota. The sequence goes on along the minus strand of NW_026000119.1, from coordinate 626,348 downwards.
ACTATTTTCATGCTTTGGTCATTGGCACATTTAATACAAGCATGGTTTCATAGAGAAGATTTCCAGAATAAATAATGAATCATGGTGGTTTTGGAAATGGAACTTGGTTCTAGTCATTTTTCTCTTCTTCTTTCTGTCCTTTTTCTTTCCTTTTGGATCTGCTTTTATTTTAAGTCTTGCTTGAATATAACACTTATATTATTGCTTTATAGCTAAGAACGAGAGAATCTGCTTGATTATCAAAAGGGACAATTTAGGACAGTTTTTGGTTAAAATAAAATTAATTGGTCTGAATATATAAAAATGTGAAGATTTATCTTAATACTAGGAAATACTCTTTGAGCTTGAATGTAGTCTTTGTGTAAGGTATGACAAACTTTTTAAAAAGTAGGTGCAGTGCCAGGCACAATGGCACAGTCCTGTAATTCCAGTGACATGGGAGGCTAAGACAGGAGGATGCAAGTTTGAGGCTAACCTCTGCTGCTTAGTGAGCCTTGCCTCAATATGAAAAAATGTGAAAGATTGGGGATGTAGCTCAGTGGTAGAGCATTCCTGGGTTCAGTCCCCAGTTCAATAAATGAATGAATAAATAAAAATAAAAAGTAGGTACACCTGTTGCTTGGAAATAGACATTAAGCCTGTGTGCTGCATATTGTGCTAAAAATTTTTCCTCAGTAAAATAATCCTGAAAAACAAGTACATGTTGTAAAAAAATTGATTTCCAATAAGCATTTCTCATATAATTTTATACTGTTAATCTTGAAACTTGGCAGAAACTGATAATCCACTTGTGAGATTTCTGATGAAACTCAGTAAGATTTTCAAATGACTTTGAATTAACCTAATTCTATGAATAGTTAAAAAATAGTATATCTGTAATTACAGAAGAATGTGTCACATTTGATTGTTTCTACTATACATATTTAACCATGTTAGTTTGATCTCTGTGCACAGATATTTTAAAAGTTTTTATTTAATTTATGTAAAGTAATTCAAATATAAAAATGATTTAATACAAAAGACTATCTTTTGCTCTGCTTTTTATTCTTTTTGATAACATGGATTTGGAAGAAATCTATACCATTCTTTCTTTCCTTTTTCTTTCTTTCTCTTGTTCTTTATTGGGGACTGAACCAATGGGTGCTCTACCACTAATTATATCTCCAGCCCTTTTTTATATTTTATTTTGAGATGAGGCCTTTCTAATTTGACAAGACTGGCCTTAAACTTGTGATCCTCCTGCCTCAGCCTCTCAGGTTACTAGAATTACAGACCTGCACTGTCATACCTGGCTATGCAATTATTTCTTACCCTGGCTGATCTCAGAGCCATAATCTACATCTTTCTTTAGTTCCAAAGTCTTTTTCAAAGATGTACCATCCTAAGATTAAATAACTCTATTTTATTCATAGACCTTTACTGTATAAATTATATCCAGTTGCCACTATTTGACAGTTAATGATTTTAAATATCATGAATTTTTTGTAGTCTCTGATTCATTCATCTTGTACTTGCCCTGAGTTAGTTTCTGCAAAAATACAAGGAAAACAAGTACAGTAATCTTGACATAGTGTAATTTAGTATCTGGTTAGGGAAATTGGGGTTTTTGCTATATTTTTTAAAAAGTTTTCCTTAATATATGATTTTATTTCAATTCAAGCAGAATGTGTTAAGAGTTTGCCATTAGTAAAGGCTTGTATTCAGATTTTCGTGGCATGCAAGTATGAAAAATTGACTTTTTCATACTTGCACGCCACATGTATTTATTCTTAACTAAGTAGGAGAGAGAGACATACATAAGTCAGGCAACTGGATTAAGAGTATAATTGTGGGGAAGATTAATAATTATAATAATTGGAATGGGGAGTTGGTCAAAATTTCATGTTATACTAGTATTAGAGGAAATTTTAAATTTCAAAGACATTTTCTAGTATATGAAGTGATGGACGTAGAATCCAGTTAAAGCCAGAGGGTGAAGGTTGGTGTGCAGAGCGAGAAAAAACTATAAAATTGGATTTAATTATTATAGTTAATATTTTATGAAGTATGTTTATTTGGGATAGTGCTCTACTTAATTATTGGCATGCATTGTGAAAACAAATAGGATTCAATCTTAGCAACATAGCAAACTATATTCAGTTGGGCAAAATTACCTCATATTCCTCTGCTTTCCCTTTTGGCATCCTTCAAGTTAGTTTGGCATCTGACATCCTCATGTCCTGAGATCTCTGACTGTGGTAACCCACACTTTTAGTCATCGTGCTATAGTAGTAAGTGTGCAAACTTGAGTCCAATGACCTAATTACCCAGCACGAGTGATAATGAACAAGATATTTAAACTCTTATCACCTCAATATTTTTGTATATAAAATTAATAGATTATACTAACCTCAAAGAATAAAATTAATAATGTATGTAAAATTGCATTTTAATTGTAATGACCATGTAAAGGTTGGTAATAAGGAGGCTATCTGCCATGGCATTAGATCTGGTGCAATGGTGACTCACTCTCAGTGTTCGCATGGCCAATGTGAATGGTCTTTTCTTGGATGTCATCTTCTCTTGGAACCTTATCAGAACAAATTGTTAAAAATTTAACATGCTCCCTGAAATCACACTTTTTGACCATTTTTGTTTTATTTTTGTCAATAGAATTTATCACCTTATCTTGTAGTAGGCATTTTGATTGTTTACTTAATGTCTGTTTTCCCCAAGTAGAATGTAAATTTTATGAAGAAAGGGCTTCTTTTTATCTACTTTGCTCATTAGTGTGTCACCAGTCCTTAGAAAAGTGATTGTCATTGCCTGAACATTTTTTGATTGAAAGAGTACATGCATATCCTTAGGTAAGTCAGTTAACATAGTCAGCTAAATATGCTGCATGCAGACTTATTCATACCTATTGTAGGCATATGCAGGCTTTTATAGATTATCTCCAAAAGAAGAACTTAGCCCTGTTATTCTGAATATAGAAACTCCTGATCCCACACATGGTGGAGGGGGCACAGGTAACTATCATCCACTGTGTCTTTCAAATATTTTGCCAAGAATTCCTGAGATGAGGTATTTCTCTTTGTATTCTAACATTTTATTGAAAAATGCTTATTATTCTTAAAATTTTAATTAGAGTTATAACATTAGTTGAATATATTTTGTACCAAATTTGAGGTACAAAGTTACATTATTTACTTAAAACCAGTTTGGAAACAAATGAAAAGATTCACAAAGATAAAAAGAATTATTGCATGTTCTTTGACAATACATATGACACAGGTGTTTAAACATGTATTATACCTCAGGGTTTTGCAAATTAATACGCTCTCTTCATCCCACCCAACACTGATGACAGATCAGACAACTCTAAAACAATCAAGGTCAAAGGTATAACATTGCAATTTATTATCATAAATAATAAAACCAAATGCATCATTAGTGAAAACTCATATTTCCTCTGAGATTTTAATAGGACGATATTTAGTCAAACGATAGCTTGGGATTTATGTAGAAGAAAATAAAAAATTATGTCTCAGTTTATGAAATTCCTGCTGGTCTATTATATTTTAATTGTTTAAAAATAATAGCTTTATTTTTCTTCCTGGAAATTTAGTCACCCTGGTGTCCTGGAAATTAATTATTATGTCCTTGGGAAGCTTTCCAATGTCTCTGCCTTTCAATTACCCTGTATGAAGCATAATACTTCCAGGTAAATGTCCTAAAATAGAGTGTGTGAAAATGTTGGTGTTTTATAAAAATTGCCAATTAGAAACAAGCTTTCCTAAAAATTTTAGAACTTTTTCATATACCTTCCTGCAGAAATGTGTGTGTATTTGTGTGTGTGTGCATGTGTGTGTGTGTGTGTGTGTGAGAGAGAGAGAGAGAGAGAGAGAGCATACATATGTGTGTTTGCTCTATTTATGAAAGCAAAATGCAAAAAAAAAAGGCTATAAATGAGCTAGCTAATTATTTGGCTGGCATTATGGAAATAATTCCATATGTAATACACTTTAATTCTACAGTAACCCAAGACTAGGCCTCTATATACTATGGGGAGGATCCTATGCCCCAGTCACAGAAGAGCCTCAGTTCAGTGACTGATTTCCTATTCTAGGTTGTCTCTTCATTTCCCTGTGTCTTAATCAGCATGTTAACCAGGTGTTGTGTTTTTAAAAACACTGCTATACTCAACATTTATAATAGTCCTATGGGGACTTATATATCCAATTTAACTGTATAAAAAAAGAATTTAGTCATTATTTGGGCTAAATTTTCACAGCTATAAATACCACAACCTGAACGCAAGCCCAGGCATGCTTATTTATTCTACCATGTCACAGCTGCCTTTCTTTTTCTTTTATTTCTTTCTTTCTTTTATTTTTTTTGGTACTATGGATTAAACTCAGGGACATTAACAACTGACCCACATCCCCAGCCATTTTTTGCATTTTATTTAGAGGCAGGGTCTCACTGAGTTACTTAGGACCTTGCTAAGGTGCTGAGACTGGCTTTGAACTCAGGATCCTCCTTCCTCAGCCTCCCAAACTGCTGGGATTACAGGTGCACACCACCATGCTCGGCTCACAGCCACCTTTCTTGATTCCATGAAAATCTTCCTGGTATTTAATATTTTATATTATAAAACACTCATTTACTACTGGGTTAAATAGATTACTTTAATTCAACATTAGGAAGTCATTGACTTATTCAGTGGTCTTTCAGCATGGCTGAGCCATATAATTGCCAGTGAGACTTACTCTGAAATTTTGATAACCTATAATTGTGCAACTTGCCCTATCCAGTGAAACCAAAAAAAAAAATTCATGGTGGTATTTATTCACCTTCTTCCTTCATTGACAAAGTGATAAAATTAATTATGAAGGATGTTCTGGCATTCTGTGAAGTCTGAATTTAGTCAGTAGCCCTAGTGTTGTTACTTAGTACTTCTCTTGTATTTCTTTGTATGCATTAGGTTTTTAATGCTTTTGTTAGGCATTATTTCCCTCTCTTCATAGGGAAGAAAATCTTGTGGGTGTAAAGGTAGTCAGCAAGGTCATGCGGGTTGCAATGGGGAAACAAGGGCAAAACTCCAGACTTTCTGGCTCCATGTCTCCAATTCTTCCAGCTACACTGACTCCCATGTTTCTTACTTACACAAAGTGTCTATCACTTTTCAGATACACAGTGTAAATATAAGAAATAGATGGTCTTTTCATAAACACTATCCAGCAGTGATTCAGGATGAAATAATCCATATTTTCCTCTCAGAGGTTGGGCCATGAGTGATGTTTTTATCAATGAAGCAAAAGTTATGATGGATTTTAGAAGTGAAGCATTTAACAGAACAATAAACAATATTTCAGTGCCGTTTAGCACTGTTGAAGGAAGCCAGATCTTGAGCAAAGGCTTATAAAAATCAGTCCAACATTTTTTTTGAGAAAATCCTGGAAGGATAAGATGATTGTCTTAAAGAAATTATCATCAATTATTTCATTCTTTCAAAATTGAGTGTGTATTCAGTGCTGTTGTAAACAGCAGACTGCTTGGATTTGAAATGTAGCTTAACCAGTAGCTGAATGAACTTGGCCTACAATCTCTCTGAGTTTCCAGTTTCTTCTCCTTTATAGTGGGAAAAATGACAACACCTATCTTATTGTACTGATGTAACCAATTGTGAAATGAATTAATTAATAGAAATTAGTACTTAAAACAGGGTCTGTTTTCTGTAGTAAGTCCTGTATAAACACTTGCTACCATTTTATTATTGTAATATAATAATTATTGCTAATACTATACACACACATTATGAAAATATATCAATGAAAATTAAGTTCCTGCACTCCACATTCGTAAGCCAGCTAAGGAAGTGAGCCTTCTGTCAGAGAAGACTGCATGAAGGAGGTAGGATTCTGAGAAAATGAATACTGAGAACAATATTGCAACCTGGGAAAGTGTTGATGATTAAGGAGGTCACTTCTGCTAACAGACATAAGTATTCCTAGAGCAGGCTCTGAACTCAAATGCAAATTGAGCATTAAGAATCTTAAAGCTTTAAATTTCTTTGGAGATTCTAAGTAGGAACTATATTCCTTGAAATGACCTTAGACAGGGTGATGTATGACCAACCAATGATAAGCACAAGATAGCCTTGCAGGAAAGTCTGTGTGGGAGAATGTTCCAGCTGAAAGGAACAGTGTGTGAGAGGCCCTCAGGTGAAAAAGCTTAGCAAAGTTGGAGTTAGTGAGCAGGAGGGAGAGAAGCAGGAGAGAACAAAAGAGAACAATGGGTTCATGAATGTATAAAGATGTGCATGTCTCTGGAAGGAGTTTGGATCATCTCCAAACATAATGGAAACATAATGAAGGATTTTTGTTTCACTTTGTCTTTTTTTATTTGTTCTTTTTAGATAACATGACAGTTGATTATATTTTGACATATTATACATATATGGAGTATAACTTCCCATTCTTGTGGTTGTATGTGATGTGGAGTTACACTAGTCATGTATTCATACATGAACCTAGGAAAGTTACGTCTGATTCATTCTACTGTTTTTCCTATTCCCATCCCCACTCCTCAGCATACTATAGTGATGCAGCTGCATCAATGTTTATAGCAGCTCAATTTACAATAGCCAAGCTATTGAACCAACCTACATGTCCTTTCACAGATGTATGGATAAAGAAGATGTGGTATATATACACAATGGAATATCACTCAGTCATAAAGAAAAATGAAATTAGGGCATTTGCTGTTATATGGATGGAACTGGAGACTGTCCTGCTAAGTGAAATATACCAGTCCCCCAAAACCAAAGGCCAAATGTCATCTCTGATGTGCAGATGTTGACTCACAATAAGGAGTAGTGATAGTGGTGGTAGAGAATAGAAGTTCATTGGATAGTGAAGGATTTTAAGCAAAGGAGTGACATGCTCTTGAAATAGTAGCTTTGGGGGATGGGGAAAGACAATGATATAGGGAAAAAGTCAGTAAGGAGACGAATGTATCAGTTTAGGGATGAAAAATGTAAATAGAGTTCTGAATATTTTTTTTGGTTGTAGAAATGGCAAAGCCTCTTACAGAGGTTGGGCTAAGATATGAGATGAGGGTCAGTTACATAGAGATCATAAAAAATACCAGCTTTTCCTTTGCTTGGGGAAAGGTCATGCCATTTATAAATTAATTTACTTTTTAATAATCATAAAAACAATATTTAACAATTTACAAAGTAATTTTAAAAATTCCTCATGATTAGCAGTGTTTCATTTTGTGTATGTGTGTGTGTATGTGTATGTGTGTGTGTGTGTGTGTGTGGTGTTGGAGATTGAATCCAGGGCCTTGTACATGCGAGGCAAGCACTCTACCAAATGAGCTATATCCCCAGCCCATCAGTGATTCGATTTTTAACACCCAGTTCTAAATCTCTATCCAAACTGTGAACATAATAATATGTAGTTTTACATTATTTTGCAACTTTATCATTTGACAACTGCATGCATATCTGTTCCTTCAAGGCCTTGTATTTTATTAAATTAATGATTTTTTATTGTTAGGATTATTTTTATTAAAATTAATAAAAATTATCATTCACTAAAGTTGTTCCATTGTTTGAAAGGTTATCTTTGATCTTTCAGAATTAGCTATGTTATTAGCAGGTTGGGTTTACAGATATAAAAATCATTCCAAAAACTCTGATAGTGAGTAATTTAAGGTCTTTCTCAGAAAACTCATTTATAAGCACAGCTTAGATTTCGAGAATTTGAAAACATGACTAAAACTGGCTATTGTTTTGTTTGCCCACTTCAATTTATGAAGATACTTCTTTAATGTTACAGCAAAATGTAGCTTTTTGCTATGTGTGATTTTTTTTTATAATTTTTATTGTTGGTTGTTCAAAGCATTACATAGATCTTGATATATCATATTTCACATTTTGATTCAAGTGGGTTATGAACTCCCATTTTTACCCCATATACAGATTGCAGAATCACATCGGTTACACATCCACTGATTTACATATTGCCATACTAGTGTCTGTTGTATTCTGCTACCTTTCCTATCCTCTACTATCCCCCCTCCCCTCCCTTCCCCTCTCCTCTTCTCTCTCTACCCCATCTACTGTAATTCATTTCTCCCCCTTGTTTTTTTCCCTTTCCCCTCACTTCCTCTTGTAAGTAATTTTGTATAACCCTGAGGGTCTCCTTCATCTTCCATGCAATTTCCCTTCTCTCTCCCTTTCCCTCCCACCTCTCATCCCTGTTTAATGTTAATCTTCTTCTCATGCTCTTCTTCTCTACTCTGTTCTTAGTTACTCCCCTTATATCAAAGAAGACATTTGGCATTTGTTTTTTAGGGATTGGCTGGCTTCACTTAGCATAATCTGCTCTAATGACATCCATTTCCCTGCAAATTCTATGATTTTGTCATTTTTTAATGCAGAGTAATACTCCATTGTGTATAAATGCCACATTTTTTTTTTATCCATTTGTCTATTGAAGGGCATCTAGGTTGGTTCCACAGTCTTGCTATTGTGAATTGTGCTGCTGTGAACATCGATGTAGCAGTGTCCCTGTAGTATGCTCTTTTTAGGTCTTTAGGGAATAGACC